>NC_141685.1:1218007240-1218329620 GCF_964263255.1 Lissotriton vulgaris | reverse complement strand
CGCAACTTCCTTGGAATCGGACAATAATGAAATGTTGAGGATGGTATGTGCTGCCTTGCAATTTGAACAGAGACTACATTGTAGTTACCTACCTGAGGCTTCAGGTATGGTGGAGAAAATCAATGGGACATTGAAATTAAGACTTAACAAAGTGTGTGCTTCCACATTTTTGAAATGTCTGGGTGCTTTGCCGCTGGTGTTGATGAGTCTGCACAGCACACCTGATCATAGGACAGGAATGTCTCCTCATGAGAACATTATGGGAAGAGTGATGAGATTGCCAGTTGTACCGGCAAATGCTCTGGTGAACATTACTGATGATTTGATACTAGATTACTGGAAATGATTGGCTGGTGTGGTGCATTATGTGTCTCATCAGGTTGAAGCTGCTACCGCCTCGTCGCACCAAGAGCAATGCTGCAACCTTAGTCCAAGAGACTGGGTAGTGGTGAAGAAACATGTACAGAAGTTGTGCTTGGAGCCTCAAAGATATGGGCCTTACCAAGTCACACTAGTAACTACAACTGCTGTCAAGTGTGGATGTCTCCCCAATTGGATTCATGCTACCCCTAATCACAGGGTTCCATGTCCCCTTGATGAAATAACAACACCTTTCCCAGAAGAGCCAGTGGGGAATAAGAGATCATGAGTGCAGGTTAGTCAAGTTGTTGGAGAACAGTCAGAAACTGAAATAGCACTTGATCAGCATGAGTAGGATTGCAGAGAGTTGAATGAAGAAACTGTTGAAGGAGAGGCTAATCCAGTGGTCATAATGGAGATAGACTAAGACCCTGACAATGGCCCTAGTGCTAGAGAACCACAAGTGGCAGCAGAAGAACATTGGCTGAGAAGGTAAAAGAAAGGGGGACTGATTTCACAGGCAGAAAGTGTTCTCCCAGATATCTCGGAGTATAAATGGAACCAAACCTGATTAAAGGAGAAGAAGAGACTACACTAAGGAGGTCAAATCAAGTGAGAGTGACTTTTCAAAGGTACTCATCCCCTGAATAGAAATACTTTCTTGCAAATGACTAAGAAAATTAGTTCTGGGAAATTCGGAATCCCTATGAAAGTTCAATTGAAACTTCAGGAACTTGGTCTTCAATTTGATTTAACCTTTGAACCTCCTTTGTTGACAAGACTGAGTGCCTAAAGACATCTTATCTAAGATGTGGCTGAATTTCCCTTTTTGGAGGCAAATGAGTTTCCTGTGCTAGTTGATTAACTGATATAAGCAGGGGAAACCCAATATACCCTTGTAGGCTTGGGCACTTGGTCATTTCGTGACCCGGCATACCGACGGTAGACGCTGTATTGCTCAAACTCGACTGATACAAATTCTCACAGCTACGCTAAGTGCAGATAGACTAGTTGCCCGAAAATCATCAACCAGCAAGTTTATACACACCGTATTACAGATCCCATTTCATCTATCGGATCCTTAGCTCCATCAGCAAGTTTTAACACGCTGTATTGCAAATCCCAATCCATCTATCGGATCCTTAGCTCCAGATCTCATGCTGCTCTTTATAACTAGAAGCAAGCCCTTGTGGAAATTTCAGGGGGTTTTCCCAGCAACAAACTGTTTTGTCCTGATGATGGTCTTCATGACGACTGCATGTTAGACCGAAACATCGACACCTCCATCATCTCCAGAAGCGTTGCGTTGGCACCAACACACGACCATTGTTTATTAATGAATTTGGTTGTGTGTAACAATTTTCAGGAGTTGATGTCTAGTTGTGAACTGATGAGTAGATGTTAGATATACCTCTGTTCATAACTTTTTTGCTTGAATTTATTTCTTTGTATTTGTCTCCCCAGATTTTCATTTGATGCTTCATCACTAAATACAAATCTCTTTTGAATACAATTTACTTCCTCCGTGTGTTCTCTTCTCCTTCTCTTGATTTTTTCGAGTTAAATTCTCAAGTGTGATATCCTGTGGATACACTGGAGTGTGATACGTTTGTACGACTCTTTACTGAGATTCACTGTTCACTGAATCAAGTCCCTTGTAGCACACTTTGACCTTAATCAGTTGATTAACTGAAGCATTTCATATTGGGACTAAAAGTTAATGAGTTAGAAATGCCTATTATCAAAGACATTTCATAGATTTTGTAGGTGAAAAGGAAGATTCATTAACACTTTGTACATAGATCCATTGCACAATCATTTGAATTTGGTTTTGCTGTTGGAACAAGTGTAACTCGACGGAGAAGTTTCTATAGCTGCTAGGTTCAACACAAGGTGTAGATTCCAATAAAGTAGTGAAAGTCAATCCTAATACTAGTAGGTGTAGATATGTCATAGTAGGTACACTAATTGCTTTAGTTGTCACATTATAGTGCGTATAAGGTTACATTCAGCTACAGTTAGCTCAGTACAATCTAAGTCTATTGTTGTCCCTACTACACCACATTCTTTTGATAGTAACATGAGGGAGGTCCGTTTTGTTACATGCTGCACTGATTTTGAAGCACTGCTGGAGCGCGCTACCTGCTCTGTGGGAGTCACCTGCAGGGAGTTAAGCTGCCGACATCTGGGCCACTGGGCAACATAAGTCCCATCAACCCTCCCTGCAATGTCACTTCCTGTTCCCTGCAAGCACTACAAAGGTGTGCTGTGGTCTGGCTGCTTTGTGTGCCTGTTTTGATATGTGCTGTACTGGTTCTGAAGTGCTGCCGGAATGCCCTAACTGCTATGTGTGACTCAGCTGCTGGGGTTTAAGCTGCCAATGCTTGTGCCACTGTGGACCGCAAATCCCATCAATCCTCTCGGCAACGTCACTTCCTGTTCCCTGCAAGCACTACAAAAGTGCACCGGGGTCATACTGCTTTGGGTGCCCATTTTGTTACATGATGCACTGGTTCTGAAGTGCAGCTAGATTATGCTACCTTCTATATGGAATTCTGCTGTGAGGTTAAGCCACTGACACCTGGGCTGCTGGGGACCAGAAGTCCCATCAACCCTTGTGGCAGCATCACTTCCTGTTCCCTGCAAGCGCTACAAAAGCGCGCCGTGGTCCCGTGTTTTGAGGGCCCATTTTGTTACATGCTGCAAGGGTTCTAAAGTGAGTGCTGCTTGAGAATGAATGAATGAATGAATGAAGCTAGATTTATATAGCGCTACTAAGCCCAACGGGCGTCAAGGCGCCTAACCAAATAAGGTGTAAAGGCAGAGAGCATGCTTACAGAAATGCCTTAGTAAAACACCACGTCTTTAGGGCTTTCTTAAAAAGAGCCATAGAGGGCTGGGTTTTAATCTCAGAGGGAAGGGCATTCCACAGTTTAGGGGCCACAGAGGAGAAGGCCCTTCCGCCCCATCTGACCTTGTTTGTCCGAGGGACGGATAGAAGGTTCTTACTAGCAGAGCGTATGCTTCTATTAGGGGTATAGGGACTCAGGAGGGAGCTTATGGCTTCAGAGCAACCACCGGATAGAGCACTGAAGACCATGCATAGGATTTTGAAAGAAATCCTGGACTGGATCGGAAGCCAGTGGAGACTCTTCCTAGCAAGAGTAGCAGAGGCGGTGTTAGGGACATCCAGGACAAATTTGGCAGCCGCGTTCTGGATGGTCTGGAGGCGTTGAATAAGGCCTTTATTGGTGTCTGCATATAGTGCGTTGCAGTAATCCAGCCGTGATGCAACTAAGACGACCACGGTCTGTTTGCGGGCTTGAGGGGAGAGATAGTGGGCGATTTTCCTGAGACCCACTATAACTCCCCAACAGGTAGACAGGGTTCTATTGACCTGTTGTGTCATGGCCAGCGAGGTATCAATCCTCACACCAAGATTCCGGGTGGAGCTTGACGTCACGGGCAGGCTCCAAGAGACGGAGGCCACCAGTCATTGGACCATATGTCTTGATCTTTACTGAAGATCAAGACCTCGGTTTTCTCTCAGTTCAGCTTCAGTGCTTTTGAAATCATCCATTCGGAGACTGCCTGCATGCAGTTCCTGAAGCTGAGCGCGGAGGCACTCACTGAGTGGGAGAGGGACACCATAATCTGGGTGTCATTGGCGTATGACACCACCTCCATCCCCTGTGATCTTACTAGCCTGGCAAGTGGGGCCACGTAAATGTTAAAGAGGGTCGGACTCAAGGCTGACCCCTGTGGGACCCCACATTGCACAGGCTTAACAGGGGAGAGGAACTCTCCTAGCTTGACCCTCTGCTCTCTCTGTTCGAGTAAAGAGGACAGAACACTCAATGCTGGGCCCTCTACCCCTACCTCCCTCAGACGGGATGTTAAAGTTGAGGGAGACAGGGTATCAAAGGCTGCGGTCAGGTCAAGTAGGACCAGAAGAGTGGTCTGGCCTCGGTCGACCTTAGATCGTATGTTGTCTATCACTACCGTAAGCGCCGACTCAGTGCTGTGGAATTTTAGGAAGCCATGCTGAGACTGGTCCAAGAACCCAGAGGCATTGAGGAAAGCAGTCAAATGCTGATTAAGATGTGATTCTAGCATTTTAGCTGGAGCAGGCAATAAAGAAATGGGTCAGAAGTTTTTAAGGATTTCCGGGTCCAGAGTAGGCTTTTTGAGTAATGGCTTGACTATGGCTTTTTTCCAGGGTGCTGGGAATAGGCCCTGAGTCATAGCCCGGTTCATCACCTCCAAAAGAGGTGGTAGCAGGGTTTCCCTACAATCCTTCAGGACCTTCAGAGGGCAGGGGTCCAAAGGCGAACCCGATTTTGTCCTATTTAACAGAGAATATAGTTGATCAAGGGTAAGGAGAGGGAAGTTGGTCAGGTTCTTGGAGGGATCTTCAGCCCAGCACTCTAGGACCGGTTGAGTCGGGCAAGAGTGGGAGCACATTTGATCTCTCTATGCTTCCAGAGAGAGAGAGATGTCAACGATTTTAGAATGGAAGAACTGGGCGATGTTGTCGCACAGCTCTTAAGAACCTATGATGGGGTCGGGGGTTTGTAGAGAACACAAAGAATCCACGATCTTAAATAGTTCCCTAGAGGAGGTGAGGGACGACGTAAGCTTGGAGAAGTAGTCCTGCTTTTCTTTAATGACCCTAGTCTTATATTCTCCAAGCAGAAGCTTATGTGTTTCTCTATCTGTGGAGTTCCAAGTTATCCACCATTGCCTCTCCTGCCTCCTACATCCCTGCCTCAGATGTCTAAGAGGCTCTGTAAACCAGGGGGCAGAAGGTTTCCACCTAGCTGAATAGCGCAAAGAGGCAGGGGCTAAAAGATCTACTGCTCTGGAGATAGAGTTGGCAAGCTCCAGTGCAGCATCACTAGCATCCTTTATGAGAGAAATAGGGGTCTGCGCTTAGAGGGGGGCAAGAGATTCATTAGTAATAACCATATAGTTCCGTTTGAGTTCTTTGTTACTAGAACCATATTGAGGTGAAGGGGGGAAAGGGGATTTAAGTTCCAAAGGAACCGCCAGATGGTCTGACCAAACCAAGGGAATAGGGGGGCCCACAGAAAGTCTGGGGTCGTTAGAATAAACCCTGTCAAGAGTATGGCCAGCCAGGTGGGTAGGACTATTCACCAACTGATGAAGGCCACATGTGGCCAGGGGGTCCACCAAGGAAAGAGTGTCCCTAGAACAGAGATCGTCTAGATGAAAATTTAGATCCCCGAGAACCGTAAGATGGGGTTTGCCAAAATAGGGCTCTAAGATTTTAAATAGATTGAGGTCAAAACAGGATTGGGGCCGGGGGGTCTATAAATGAGGATGCCGGTGAAGGACACTGAGGGGGAGGAAGATATAGAGAAATGAATAGCCTGAAAGAGGTCTGATGGCGCAGAGAGAGTTTTAATGCGACAGATCGATGAGACTTTGCAAAGGATCGCCAGCCCTCCACCCCTGCACCCTGATCTGTCCAGTCTCTGTAACGCATAGCCCTCAGGGATAGCGTACAGGAGATCGGGACCAGATGAATCAGACGCCCAAGTTTCGGTAATGAAAACCCATGAAGGGTTCCTGGCTGTGACAAAGTCATGAAACGCTGTGTTGTTTTTAATTGAAGCCCTTGCATTGATGAGGAAGCCGCTTTCCGAATAGAGGGTGGACATGGTGGGGGTATTAACCGGTGACTGCCCTCTAGGAGGATAAGGGGGAGGGGACTCGATGTTACACTTGTAGCAACAGCGTAGTGGTGACCCAAGGAAAGCTTCTGGGGGAAAGGTGTGATGACAGGGTAGGGAAGGAGGCTTAAGTGCCACTATATCCGTATAGGCATAGGACCATGTTACCTGGCTGCCCAACGATGTCTCCTCTCTGCACAGCCCGTCCTGCAGCCCGACCTCAGCGCGGATGGTCGCAGACGGGCTGGACTCTGGCTGACTCTGGCGCGATTGCAGCACGACCGCTGTTCGCGTCCACTGCGCGGAGCCATAGCTGATTGCTTAAGTACTGGCGACTAGAGCGCCGAGCCTGGAGTGCCCAGTTCAATATGGCCACTGCTGATATGCGCAGCCCGGGAGACTCAGCCCTCAAATCGGCTGAGATCCGCCCAGGGTGCGTGAATATGGGGGTTTAGATTTGCATCAGCGGAGCAGTGTGCAAAGTACAAATTTGCCCATGACCCAGCAAAGTGTCGTTAAAATGAGGAGAGCACCACAATAAGATCCGTGTGCGTAAAGTGAAAGGGGGGGGAGCGGACACAAAGGATCAGCAAAACAAGTGAAAGGTAAAAGTTTTTAAAAAAAGCATAAATCTGATAAACAGCACCTCCCGGCTTCCGCCTCAGGAGCGTTATGAGCAGCAATCTCGTGCCTGCCTCATGAGGGCTGCTTAAGTACTGGCGACTAGAGCGCAGAGCCTGGAGTGCCCAGTTCAATATGGCCGCTGCCGAGATGCGCAGCCCAGGAGACTCAGCCCTCAAATCGGCCGAGATCCGCCCAGGGTGCGTGAATATGGGGGTTTAGATTTGCATCAGCGGAGCAGTGTGCAAAGTACAAATTGGCCCATGACCCAGCAAAGTGTTGTTAAAATGAGGAGAGCGCCACAATATGATCCGTGAGCGTAAAGTGACAGGGGGGGGAGCGGACACAAAGGATCAGCAAAACATGTTAAAGGTAAACGTTTTTAAAAAAAAGCATAAATCTGACAAACAGCACCTCCCGGCTTCCGCCTCAGGAGTGTCATGAGCACACTACCTGCTCTGTGGGATTCACCTACTGGGGAGTAAGCAGCCCACACCTGGGTCGCTGGCGACTTTAAGTCCCATGAACCCTCCTGGCAACATCACTTTCTATTTCCTGCAAGTGCTACAAAAGCACATTGTAGTCCTGCTGTGCAGGACACAGGCAGGGTTGCCCCTGGGAGGGCCCATCCACACCTGTCAGAGCCTTAAGTAGGCTGGGCTGGGCTACCCTGCTAACATGCATCTTCCTTATCCAGAAATACTGTTGACTGTTGTCCATCAAACCATATGAATGTTTTTGCTGCCCACCCTCACACTCAGTTCCTTGAGTGATATTGTCTGCTGAGGAAGTTACTGGAAAGTGAGTAATTATGTGTGCTATCATACTGGCTCACTGACATGTTGACTCATTGACTTCCTGCCTCAAATGGTGTTCTGTTCTCGGATTACCTGTGTTTATAGAGGGGAAAAAGAAGACCGAGGAGGAAGGGAAGGTTTGGTAAAAAAGGAAATCAAAAACCCTCATAAAAGTGCTGGGGATAACTGTGCTTTAGACAGAATTGATATTCTGTTGGTCAAATGCAAGGAGTTACTCTCCCCACAACCAATGCTTTGACTCCATGCTCTTCTAGTCCCTCTACCAGCAAACACTTGAGAAAGCAAAAGAGAATTCCTTGGGTGTTTAAAAGATCCACCAAACATGGCCATGAGCTAACTAGCATGGACAAAGTAGACTCATTGCTTACATCTCCACCAGTGGTCTGGTCTCTGCCTCTGTTCATCCAACTCAGGCTTCTCACAATGGCATTTTTCTCTGTAGCAACTGTTTCACTCCTTTGTTTGAATTGACAAACGAGTAGGTTGCTGATAGCAACTCTTTTTGTATGCTTGTGGCCTATGTTGTATCTGTTCCTACCTCTCCCGATTAGGCTTATTACACTTTCATACTGAATTTGAAAGCTGACTTGGGGGTGTTAAAGTCTATGGGCCTCATTTATGAAAAGTGATGCATCGCTGCGTGAAAACAGCGATGCGTCACTTTTCACTGCGCACTCCTTACGACATTCCTGATGCGTCATATTTAATGTATGACGCATCATGACGCAAGGAGTTACAGATACGTCAGTATTTCTGACGTATCTGTAAGCGCAAAAGTGACGCATTGCTGGAGTGTGTCACAAAAGTGACGCAACTCCAGCAAAGCGTCCTCTCACATGGGGCAAGCCTCAAGTTAAAGGGCTTGCGTCAGTCTTACGCCTGCTGTGAGGCAGGCGCAAGATTTTGACGCAACAGCGTCCTAAAAGTGACGCAGTGAAATCTCATAGATTTCACTGCGTCACTATTACGAGGCTTTTTGCGGGGGAACGCCCCCTCTGCATACATTATACCTGACGCAGGTATAATGTGGCGCAGGGGTTTAAAAAGTGACGCATCTACCTAGATGCGTCACTTTTTAAATATGGCGCAACGAGGCGCATTTTTTACACCGCTGGTGCGTTACAAAAAGTGACGCACCGGCGGCGCAAAACTGACGAAGGCCTCATAAATAAGGCCCCATGCTTTCATCTTTGACTACTTCCCTGAATGAGTCTTCAGCCTCCAACAGGGAAAACATAGCTACTGGCATCACTCTACAATTGCATCTACTGCCGGACCTCCTACTGCTCCATCTATTCTACTGCTGATTTCTTAGAACACAGAGCCCCTTCCTTTGGACTGGGCTCCCACTTATAACCTCGGCCGATGCTCTTCTAGATCTGTAGCACCATGGAATTCTGGGCATAATTAGGTAGCTACCAACACTCCTAGTATCCAGTCTCCCACAGTGATTGTATAACATGTGACAGTTCTTTGTTTCATAGTGCCGCCCATGGCCGTATATATATATATATTTGTTTCACACCATATCAACAGCAGATATACCACTGCGGATTCTATCATGGTGACCGATGTTCCTAAGCTGACTTCTCAAACTAGCTGCGAACGAGCGGACTCTATAAAAAATAAGGTGACACACTAGATTTGCCACGTTAGGGGTTGTCATTGAGATATCTGAGATGACATCACCAGTCCCAAAAGGATAGTAAATCCCAACACCAACTTTTACACAATTGAACTGAACCTCAATAGTAAGCCTAAGGCAGATACTCTGGTGGCCCTTGATGCTATGACATGCCCCTCCAGCCACTCAAACATCCAAATGAAGTACTCTAGGACATCCCACCACACTGACAAGACATCTTGTCTGGTGTCAGCTATATGTACCTATGACTTAAGGGGGTGAATGTCTCATCGTCTGACCTGTTATTGCCCCCACTACTGAATTTCATACAGCATCACGTAGTAGTGGCTAGTGGGATGCTCGCTTCCTCAACCTATCCCTTCCCACTTGAGGTTCTGCCTAATCCCAACCCTAATCCTTTGATTATTGCTTGGTCTAACCTTGATAACTCAAACAACTGTGACTCTCTCCCATTAAATAGCATCATCTTGCATGAGATGATCCAGGCTCATGCCCTAAGGTATCTGTAAACCCGAACCCCATTGAGTTGATCCTTGTCTCTATGACTGGACTCAGGTCCAAGGTAGCTCTCCCTCATTGGAATCAATTTATGGTTGATTATGACATCTGCTTATTTCAACTGACCTGGTCCCCAGGTTTGAGCCATAGCCTGGAGTATCTTAATTTTTTTCTCTCCTGCAATTTCTAGACAAAGGTGAGGAGCCGCAGGTGGTCTAGTCACATGAGTTAAAGCTTCACTTAATTGTCAAATATGCTGCCTTAACATTGATTCTCCTGACAACTTGAGCATCCAGCTTGACACTGGAACCAAGTCTGGAATTATTATTTTTAATGTTTATGCAAAAGGCTTTAGAGGAGGTAAGGTATAACGCACCCTCCAAGTGATTAAAAGTTTATTTGAGCAGCATTTACACCAGCCTTACCTCATTGTGGCGGGTGATTTCAATATAGTATTCCAACCCCTTGACTTTGATGACTTTCACTTATCTAGAGACAAAGATGTTGCATGGGCTTTTCCCTCTCTAGATATGCTGCCAATCAATAGATGGTCGCAAGTAGCCCTCCAATTAAAGGCTTTAACCATTGAGCTTGGGCTCAGGCCCCCTCAGTGGGAGAACACATTCAGAGCTAAATGAAGCTTATACATATACTAAATTGATCCAATTGAGTAATCCATATGAGTAGAATTGACTAAATTCTAGTTAACTAAAGGCTGGGTCATCTGTTACTCACATGATCATAATAGAAAGATTTGAAAGCAACCACAACCCTCTCTCACTGTCTATGTGGTATTTTCATGGGATTACTCTCTCCGATACTGTTCTGATTTCCCACACTAGGGGCATTGCTCTGACAACTGACACATGCCATCTAAAATCGCACCAGGTGGCAGCTCATCCAGACATACAATCATTTGTGGATGATGATCTTATAGCAGTCCTTTCACATGTTGAGGGAGGTCACTTCAACACCTCAGAACAATGGATGCTTACCCACCAGTTTTTCTTTGAGCATATTCTAGCCAATTTTACTATCTCTGGCACACCGAAAAGGAATGGTATTAGTTAGAATTGTTCTTGGCTCAACAGGGAATGTCGTAAATGTAATCCCTCTTACATCAAAGTCATTAAAACCAAGGATATATCTTGCATTTCCTTGATTGGGAAAGCCTATAAGTATGCTATCATAATGCGGAAAATACCTGCCATGACCAGAGGAGGAGAGCTCTTAAGGGCGCAGGCTAAGCTAGTGATTTTTCCAAACTTTGCTTGCAGGTTGCATGGGGCAGCACTTCAACTGCACTGGAACCCAAAAATAATGTTGCTCTCTCTGACTGGGTTGACTACTTCCACAAAGTGTATCCCAATGACTCCCTTTGCACAGTTCAGGACACCACTGCTTCTTCATTTCCCCTTATTTTTTCCACACCAAGGTTTGATATCTCTGTTATTGTCGAATCCTTAAATGCCATTAGGAGTGTTAAGTCTGCTAAGTTGGGTGGTGTTCTGGCTGACATATTTTTATCTGATATGGAAGACTGGCCCAGTTACACTCGAACCATTGCTAATGCTATCACTGAGGAGGATCCCATCCTGGATTCCAGGGAGGGGGCAAAAGTACTACCTATTTTCAAAACAGGTAGACAAATCCTAACCAAGCAACTATAGACCAATTAGTTAAATAGACTGCCTGCAAAAAGTATTTTGCCAATGTGTGTTGGCAAAAATCCAAGATTGGACATCCGAGAAAGATATCCTAAGCCCCTTCCAAGCCGGGTTCCATAGTGAAGTCTCTACCATTGATCAGGTCTTTCATATCTTGATGATTCAATGGAGGACCGCTGTGATCGGCAAGGGCAACCTACATGATGTCTTTGTAGATTTAAAATATGCTTTTGATTTAGTCCCCCGGTCTGGTCTCTGGAAGGCCCCTACTGGTATGGCAATGCCATCTGACATCTTGTCGCTAGTAATAAGCCTAAACAAGGACAACTTTGCATGCCTTAGGTAGGGATAACAGGTCCAGCAGACTGACAGGACACCAGTTCTCAAAGACATCTGCCAGAGATGTGTACTGGAACCCACACTGATGCCATTATTTATTAATTATATTGTGCACTTCCTGTCCCAGGCTGACAACCCCTCCCCCTTCGGTCAAAGTTAAAACCCTGATTCCTCTATTTGCGGACAACACTTTGTTGATCTCCAAGACCCCAAGCGAACTCCAGAAACGACTGACCCGCATTTCTGATTTTTGTCTTGCTCGCAGCTTAGAGAGCAACACTTCCAAAACAAATCTGATGTCAAAAAAGGAGTATAGTTCATGGAGGGGTTCCCCTTGAAAAGGTGGACTTCTTTACCTACCTCGGTGTGACTTTCTCTGGAGGCATTTCTTGGAAATCGAACATCAGCAAGGCGGTCACAAAACTCACGCAGATTTCAGGTGGATTACTCAAGGTATCCTGTACTTCACACAATAAACCTATTTCAGCTGCACTCCAAATCTATGAGACCAAGGATTTGGGCTCTGCCCCTTATGGGGTAGAATTAATGGGACATTCCAAACAAAGGAACACACATTTCTCTAAAACCTTGCTTTTTCACCCTCCTAGCACTAGTCTGCATCCACTTCTCATGGACCTTGGTGTAGGAGGGTAGGCGGGCAAAATTAGGCTGCATACATTATTGCATTGGAGGCGTCTATGGACTACTCCTGAACTTGTACAACAGGCTGCAATGAAAGCTGACCATTTTAGGAAGGTCCATTAGCTTAAGAGAATTAAGGAAATGTTTTCTCTCTTGGGTTGCCTGAGTTGTGGGAGCACCGGGATGCTACTAACTTCCCATCCAAGGACTCTTTAAAGCTACACTACTAAGCATTAGTAACAGCCGATAATCCATGGCAGCTGCTTGCACTTTGTTTTTTAAGTGAAATCATTGATTTCCAGCCCTCTTGTGGGTATGAGCTGTTTGGGACTGGGTGCCTGTCATACTGAACAGGAAGTAATATTTTTAGTTTTGAGTGGGTACCCTAATGCAGAGAGCATTTACTTCCAAATGGGCCGGTGGGGGAGTAACCTGTAGCTCCTTAGAAGAGAGTGTGTTGCATGTTCCCTTTGCATGCCCAGCTTACACTTTCCCCGTAGAACTTGGTTAGCACCTATATATAGACTGTTAGGTGTACACAGACATTCTATCACTCTTCGTATACTCAGAGCCATCTCTGTAGGTAAGTTTCTCTGTGCTATGAGGGTACTTAGGAGGAAGGTCCTTAACCCTTCAGTAACATGAAGGTGTTTGCACTGTCCAGCTGGCACCATCTTATGTCTTTTACATGTACTCCCGCTTTTTTAAACAACTGTTAAAATTAGTTTTTGGACTGTATCAATTGTTTTATGAACCATGATTGTGGTCCCTTGTCAAGATGCATTGTTTTTTCTATTTGTTATCTGTCTTTTTTATCTGCATGCACTTTTAAAGCCCTGGTGGGTCGAATAAAGTTATTTGAACTGCACTGAACATACAGTTGTGGAGTGTGAAGAAATTACTCGCAATGTATTGAGAGGGGATCATACTGCAAATGATGTTGTAGATTGCTTTATTAGTACATAGAGCCAATGAAGGCTAGCTGTTGCTATGTCTGTACTCAGAAGCCTACCTCTGCTTCAGAAGGAATTACCTATCATCATCTCCCTCTGACATATATTATGTGTAGTCTCTTATTAAGTAGATTTTCTGGAGAAAGCGGTTTTCAATATTATTTTCCGAATTATGAAATAGTTCTTCCACAAGTGCCCTTCATCAAACATTTTAATACGAATCCATATCCTAAAGGTGCAGCAATTGCAGGCAAATATTTAGTGTCTCTAAAGCCCCTAGGAATTGAGTATGCACACAGACATAATTTGACGTGATGTCAAATGTGGAAAAGACATTTTTGGATTTGGTGTACAACAGATGGAAAGTCCTAAAATCACAAACTAAAACTGATAAGAATCTCAAAAATCACAAGTGGATTAGTGAAGAAATTGAATATCAGGAACAAGTTTATTTGCCTGCCATAGTTTTAGATTAGAAACACAAAGAAAGTTGTTTATACATGTTGATCAGAGTTATATAGGTACGTTGCTTCTACGAGGGAGCTAATATGAACACACTTTTGTAGCAAGAGGGAAACATTCTCGTTTCATTTGATTCTGTGATTCCTGGAGTCTATTTTATTTGTGGCCAAAATGCATATTTCAAATTGCCACATGTACGGCATGGTACCTGTTTTCCTGACATGTGGAGCATTTGAATGATCCTGTATGGGAAGGCAAATGCATAGCCAATGTGGTGTTAGTGCAGCAGAAGTAGTGGGAGATATTTTTGGTGCCATAATCCCACCTTTAGGAGGGATTCTGGGTGACCTGAAAATAAGAAAGCTGTCTACAATAATGGACACATTGGCTACTAGCACTGCAAATTCCCTGTTACTTGTAAATACTGAGGTGAATGCGATAAGGTCTAGGGTCTTGCAGAATTAACTTGCGTTATATCTTTTGCTTACAAAAGAGGGCGGAGTCTTCCAGATATTGAAGGTTCAGAAATGCTGTACTTACATACCAGATACAAGTAAGGACCTGGAGACACAAGATTTGAAAGAGTTGAAAGCCACAGGTTCTTGGGAAGCTATTGGAAATGGGGTTGGTCGATAGGCAGATAGTTTGTAAGCTCGGGAAGTGGAAATTTAGATTCTATTTTGAAACCACTTTTGATAATCATCCTTTGTGCCATATTCCTATATTTGATCTTTAAGGGATATCAGCATGCTCAAGCAAGACAGGGAGTGAAGAGAAACAGAGTGGTCTAATCTGATAATGACCTGATTGCAATCTGTGATGGCTTGATAGCCATCGGAGGAGGAATTTGGAGCAGGATAAGTTTGGCTCCATCCTTCCTGGCTAGGCCCCATATATATGTATTCACACTTGGCCTTATGTACTCGAGTGACACAAAAATGCTAAAGAGATATGGTGCACTGAAGGCATAGAAGTGCATCTATTTGGTTGTTTGATATATATGTGAGTGCATATTAAGCTTTTCCTTTTCAGAAACATCTGGATTGCTGAAATGTATCTTCTATAGGTTCAGATTGTGAGGTGGTGGGCTAAAATGCATTTATTGCAGTGCATTATTCAGAAAGCTAAGAAAGCCCTTGAATCAGTACACTGGCTCCCGATCAAAGAGCGAGTGATTTCTAAAACCTTACTGATTAGTCACCGTATTATGCAGAGGAAAGGGCCCAAATATCTTCATGACCCGCTGAAACCTTATGTACCGGTGAGCCAACTGAGATCTACTGGGACAGGGATGGTTAAGGTCCCCAAGATCAGAAGAGCCCGGATGGGGGGACGCTCTTTTCGGGTCCAGGCAACTCAACAATGGAACAGACTCCCAACAAGAATGCAACTGAAGACCTCTGAACAACTGTTTTGAAAACAATTGAAAACTCATCTCTTCCCCTCAGGCTAGAGGAGGAGGGGAAACGCTTCTGAGGCTTAGAGAGAGGGATCTGTCCGCCTAACTGTTACTAGCGGCACCATAGCGCGGGGACACACTGACTTAGTGTAACCAGGCGCACTATACATGTTATTATTATTATTATTATTATTATTATTATTATTAGTGATAATGATTTATGTGTGTGTTAATGCTTTTTCTTAATAATTGTGACCAGTTTTTGTTTTTGCTTAAAAAATGTGTTAGTTATTGTGCCACATATAAGAGTACCACACAATATACCTTGATTTACTATTAAAGATTTCATTTTTTGGATTATATGTAGGTTTTAGACCTAATATGTTTTAAAGAGAAATGTTAAGATAGCATGAATGCGGACTGTAAGCCTTCAGTCGAGCCAGTTAATAATAACGTGTAGTTGTTTTTCCATATGTTTTTCTTTTTTGCAGGTGCAGACCATAAGCATTTGTTAGTGAAAAGCACATAGTACTTCAGAGAAACAGAGGATAGGAATAGATGGCATGATCAAATGCCTTACATGAAGAACAAAGGGAGTGTTACCAGTTGGTACTATCAAATGAAGGGAGGAATCAGGGACGCTACGGGTTTCAATGCGCCAAATTCTTTTCTGGGAACTGGAAACATATTATGATATGTAGGAGGTCACGTTTTCTAAAATGTTCTTTGTGCATTCCAATAAGTGAACCCACCTTGGGTTTAGTTAGATTCCCATGTGACTTGTTGAGGTACAGACCTCTCTTGACATTTGGGATTGGCTTTACATGATTCTTTATTTATTGAACTACTACAGAGGTTATGATGCTGACACCATTCTTGCTAGCTTGCTTCAATAGGGTTTTGCTTACTCTTAAGTTAGTGTAGGGTTTAAAAGATGCTGCAATTCTTTTCCATGTATGGAGAGAAGGATCGAAATGATTAAATGAGTCACCAAATTATTTTTCTTATTTTCTGTATCGTGGCTACTGAGATACTTATATGTTTTCAGATCGATTACTACAAGTGGGAGTGTGGCAGGCAATGAAGTCCAATAGACTTAATGTAGTATAAAAAAATCCTTTAATTCAAATTGCTTTTTCAAAAGTTCAGAAGTGAACAACGCTCGGATAACGTGTTTTTTTCCCTCTATGAGAACTTCATCAGGGCTTATAAAGTCATGTAAGTATATGTTTTGACTTTGGAATCTGGCCGGACGTGCAGTTTTACAGTTTCCTAACACGCAGGCCTTATTATGCCTGTGAGAAACTCCAATGGGTTCCAGCGCAATATACTGGAGACATTTGTCAATGAGCCACTACGCTTCCAGATATACTTCCATACTATTTTTTAGGTTGTTTTACATCACTCTGACTTTGAGTTTGTAATAGACCTTTTAAGGCTAAGTTGCTGACTCAGACTTTCATTACGTGGCCCTAATGGTCACACTGTACTTTAAGATTTAAATTGTGGCTAACCCCTCTTCTTCTCAGGCTATAACAAGGGTCTATTGACCAGAGTTCAATTAGAAGAAGCGGCCCAGGGCATTCTCGGTAGTGGCTGTACACCTTGAAGGACCACGCCTAACCTTGTGTATTGAAATTGTGGAGAACCATTCTGAGTAGTAAAACTCTGTTACCCCTCTTCAAAGAGTGACTGGCAGAGAGCATAATCCCTAATAGGTATGCATCACACTAGCCAGATACTGCCATATTTGCACATGGAACACAGCGGGGAAAACTTGGAGATTCTTCATCAAAATGCATGTTTACTAAATCGGTTGGCAGGTATATTTCTGCAATGCCAAAGTGCTGAAAGAAACTCAAATAGGGCACGATTTGTATTGCTGTTTTTGTCCCAGTTTCTGTGCTCTGTGCAATGTTTGTATTATGAACACTTTGGTATCCAATTGTCCTATTTGTGACCGAGCAGATTTCAAGAAATATAAACTGATTAATTCCAAAAACTGTGCACTTGCATCTTAATAGTAAGTTATCATGACTTTGTTGATTCTGTATTGATACCAGTAATGAGGCTGTTATTCATTAGTGGCCTTACAAGACTATGTCAGTATCCAACAAATGGGAACGAATTATGATTATATTTATTAATGCAGATGGATGCCACCTTATTGTAGGAAACACAATGTAGTTAATAAAATGCCATGGACGGCAGAGAAGGATTTGCAGATCCATGGAAGCATGCTTGATTATTTCACATGGTCCAGTGCACAAAGATATGCTGGTGGCCGGTGTCATAATTGAAGCACTCAGTTGGAAAAGACACAGGAAGAGATTAAAGACAATGGCACAAGCATTGAACAATATCTACTTGTCTTGCAAGAACATACATCTGCAAGAGGTCAGACTTCGCCAATTTGATTTAGATCAAGTGTTTTACTGAAAATGACATTATAAAACCATCAGTGCTTTATTTTCTGCAGTGAAATACTGTATGGATTGAGTTAGAAAATTAGACAAATACAATCACCTGTAAATGTAAGTATAGCTCTACTTTAAATGGTGAATTTTATCATGGTTTTTACACACATGCTTTAATATACAAGGTATACATTATGTTACCATGATAAAAGTATCTAGTTCAATACAAAAGAGGGAACCATGTGTGGACGATATTTAGCAGGGTCTAGTGTACATGTCCAGCCGACCATACACAACAAAGGTACAAAGTTTCCCGGGAAATGGACAAGATAGTGTGTGTGTGTGTGTGTGTGGAGGAGGAGAGCAAAGTCAGGGAACAGGGTGTTCCCTTGTTGGAACGAGAAGACCTCACACACCCAATGAGCTAGATGTCATGCTTCATTATTGGCCTCCTGCTCCTCGTCAGACTGGCGCTGCAATGTCTGACGGGCGCCTAATAGGCGCTCTTTGTCGGAGTTCTTTTGTTCCAGCCAATGGTTGAGTGCGTGTGAGGGGTCAAGGGAAAGTGTAGTCGTGAGGGAATGGTGGTTTAAAAGAAGGTGGGTCAGTCCACAAGCACCTTTATTCATGTGGCTGACTCCCTTGATTAAAAGAGTGGGAGGGGAGATAGGATCTGTAAGGTGCACAGCGGACTACCTCAAACCCTCTGATTAGGTCAACATGTTTCTTGCCCAACTGGTAATTCTTTAGGACCTCAGGTGCTCAGTACTACACAGTGATAAAAAAGTAGGAAAGATAAAAATACAACCTTGCTGGGTCAGTAAGGGGCAGGCCAGGAAGTCCTGCTCTAGTGTGGTGACCCTAGGGGAGTCCCTAATGGGCCCCGCAGTCTGTTCCCGTGGGGCAGCATGATAAGGTACGGTACCTCCAGTGCTTGCAGCCAGAGCTCGCAAACCTACCCACACGCGCGGTGCTCCGAAGGTAGCGCGGAACAGCTGGAGCATCTAGATAGCTGTCCCAAAGGCCCTGTCTGTTATTGCTGCATTTAATATCACGATACATCCATCTGTGCACCATAAGAATTTACATTACTTATGTGTCAACACCATTAGGAAATGTCCCAAAAGTACCAATCCACTGTTTGGTCAGTTCTTTACTGACCTTTTTGAGACTTCACTATTTTTGGACTGAAGTGCATTTAAACATAGCGTTTTTCCAGTTCCAAACTAGATTGCGACTAGTTTGCAAATCACGCTCCAATAATACATTGCACCCCAAAATCTGTTGTCACCGTTTCTACATGGTCTTTCTTATGACCTTTAAAGCCTAAGACATTGAAGAAAGTCTATTTCAATTAGATAAAAGTGGCAAAGCCTCATCTACAAAAAAAATCCAATTTGGCATGCTTAATGTCAACTTCCACCTAACTAGTACCATGAAAAAAATGCCAACTATCAAATAATTTGCAGTTTTGTGATTTTCATGGAAAATGTAAAGGTCTGATTTACAATATTGATATTATCAATGGGGGCCTGCACTCATAGGTAATTATTGCCTGGATTGGGGTAGGACACTGGATTTGCATCAGGTCCCTGAGTTAATTACGATCAAAAGCTACCTGGGATTGCACTCCCCCTAGGGTAATATTGCCTAAATAGATACTGCCATGTTGTTCACATTCAATCTTTCTTCTCACCAATCATAATATCACTGGAGCTAGTTATGTATTTATACAGTGTAGAACATAGGAAAATTCACACCATCTACTGTGGGCCGGAAATTAATTGCTCACTTACATTTGAAAAATCACTAGAACAAATCACAGTTACCATTCCAATGCAAAGCACGGGGCGTGGCTAAGTGTGCAGCTAAGATGGATGCTTGTGACTGAAGCTCTGAAGCTCATCTGCTCACAATGCTGCTTGAGACACATTTAAGGAGGTCATAATTTATTTTTCAGGCAGTAGCATATTGCGAGGATCTGATGGTGTACCTGGAAACTGCGGTGTCCATTTCTGCACCACGTTGTTCACTGCTCATCTGCCATCTCTGCAAGTTGCAAAATAGTGGTGATGGTGGACTTCGCTTCGGCACCTACTCCTCTTTCAGATACCCCGACCTGCTGGTGTTCTTTCTGCATGGTGCAACTTTTTAGCTCATTTGCCCTGCGGGTGAGACTTATAATCTTTCATATACCTGCTCCTGTTAAATGCCTAACACAAGAACAGAATGGTCGCTGAGGCCTAAGTTAGGCCTAGGGAAGCTGAGCTACACAAGGTGCAGACAAGCGATGTTCAGTGGATCCTACCTGAATTTAGACACTCCCAGATTTACATTGTCTCTTATACTTGTGAAGCTGTTTCCAGCATTCTGAATTGGAAGTGTGTGGTCTCTGTGGTTCCTTTTATTTTCCTACCTGAGACACAAGCTGTATATGTAGGTCGCTGTCTTTACAAGTCTACGGTTTAGGCGTGTGGCTCTGATAAATTCAAGGTGTTACCAGTGTAATCTGTGTGGTATCATTGAAGTTCGGTGTAGTGATTGCTACTCATCCTGTTTTGCTCTTCCTCTGATGTCACCATATTGAATGTAATATTCATGATGACACTTTAGAATGTTGGGTTCCCAGCTCTGTGAATTCAGTTGGGAGCTTGGGGCTGAGCTGTAAGGAGACAGTTCCTGGTGGGGTTTTTATTCCTTTTTATTATCTTATTATCATCTACTACCACCTTGTACCATCTTACTAAATACATACCTATTCTACAAGAACCTTCGTGGACCCGAACTTCATTTACAATCGGTGAGGCAGGGGAGATCTAGTGGCTTACGATTTACACTTTTTGCTTTGTCACAAAGCTGCCTCTTCATTTGTTATGCGCTACTTACCTACAACCCTTACCAAATACATGGCGGAAGGCGTGACTAGAAGCGGGTCCGGTAGCATTAAGGACAAGGGCTCCAAATCGTCCTTGAAATGCTCAAAACAATCTCCACTGATCCGGGAGTTCCCGATCAAAGGTAGCTTAGATTCTGCATCCACCTCAGAAGCCTTCCTGCTAAAACCCAACACCATAGATGATATTGCCCTGAGTACCAAAACAAATACTGATCTGCTCCAACTGGAGGTAACAAACATCCGCAAAGACTTCAAAGACATGTCAATAAGATTGTCCAATGGTGAGACCAGAATAAGCACAATGGAAGATTTTACAAACTCCCAAGCTAAGCAGATCCAAAATCTTGAACAACCCATCTCATCTCTAAGGAGAGATCTCATAGAACAGGAGGATCATAGTTGGAGAAGTAATCTAAGTTTTTTTGGACTACTGGAAGATATTGATTTCTTGGATTCCGGATGCCCTTCAGTTTTCTTTTAAAAAGTACTTTGAGATTGAAAAATCCCATAGGTTTCCAATGTTCAAGCCTCAAAACATGACAAACCTGAGACCTTTGATTTTTAAGCCCCTGCACCTTCAACACATGAAGCAAATCTTAGCTCACACAAGGAAGATAAATTCGTTATGGTGGCGTGATCACAAAATCTCAATTTTGCAGGACTATGCCAAAGATAGTGTTATTCATCGCAAAGTTTCCTAAATCTTCGGAAGAGACTGTTGGACTGGGATATTCCTTTCTCTTTTTCAGGCCCCTCAAAATTTTGGATAACTTTTAGCGGCTTTCAAAAATCTTTGTAGAGACTGTGGACATGGCAACTTTCTTGGACAACCAATCCGAATCGCAGATGGAGTCTGAAGCACTACCTGGTAATTCTTCGCCTCATTATCGTGCCTGAACTCCTGCAAATCCTGTTGCTTTGGTTTCTGGTTTACAGAGTATATCCTTTATAATTTTTCTTGGTGCTGTTCCTTGTGTTATTCTCCCTGAGGTATTGGGATCTATGCGCAATTCTCCTCAGTTGTATATGTTTGTGTCTATTCCTGCCTCAGGTGTCTTATCTCTTAGTCTCACACCTTCACAGTCACCCTTACATATGCTTGTCACACTACTTACATTTTTGATGTTCTCATTCTTGTGACTGGGTCATTAACTACTATCATCCTCTATTCATTGGCACCCATCTCTTACTCTCGTGGATGGTTTTTATCAAATTCATTTTATAACTCATTTTATTTATTAGTATTACTATTATTTAGACAGCACTCACTGACGCTATAATTGACATTAAATACTGTCATCTTCAGGATCTAGTTCCTTTCATCTGTACACCTATTTATGGTTCACTTTGTAACAGGTAACAGTTCATATTAGTCTAGATCTGCTCTGATTCAGATATTGCTCTACACATTTTATTTGAAATCTAACAAATTTTACTCTCGTTTTAGCATGCTGCTGTTTTCACACACGTTGGTGTTACATGCTAATGTAATGTGTGGTTTCTTCCTAAATACCTGTTTTTCTTCATGCATTTGCTGCTCTATATTTCCCACCATCTTTGTAACATTTCCCAGCTGTTTTTTTCTGCACTGACTTTGTCAGCCATTGCTGTTTGCTGTTCACTTCATTTTTTTCCTCAAGCACTATGTCTCTTACAGACGCTCCCTGGTGGGAGGGGGCCACATTGCCTCTCTGACTTGGTTCGGTGAAAGCGGGAGTCCCCACTTTTCTTCTCTCTTTCCTTGCACCGCTTTCCCTTTCCCTTTTCCCAGTGGGATATCTGCTTCACCTCTGTTGTACTTCTTTGCTCAGTTCCATCCACAAACAATTGTATATCTTTTATTCAGAAATTGCCCAAATACCCCCCTAGAACTTATCTCCTTAAAGATAAAAGGGCTAAATCACCCTGTGAAAAGGGACAATATATTGGACACAGCCCCTCCCTCCTGCCCTATTTCAACAACTCGAGCCTCCCGCTTCGCTGTAGACGCTTCGCCGGCCAGAGGGGGAAAGTGAAGGACTACCTGTCCCAGGAGCTGCAGGGACCAACGAGCGCGCACACAGCCCCTCCCTCCTGCACTATTTCAACAACTCGTGCCTCCTGCTTCGCGGGAGACGCTTCACCGGCCAGAGGGGGAAAGTGAAGGACTACCTCTCCCAGGAGCTGCAGGGACCAACGAGCATGGACACAGCCCCTCCCTCCTGCCCTATGTGAACAACTTGCGCCTCCCGCTTCGCGGAACGCATGCGGGCTCGCGCCGGACTAAGCCCGGGCACAGGGCAGGCCGTCTGTGGCCGTCCAGGGCCAGAGGAGGCTGGGCTTGGCCCCACCCTTTTACCTGAGCAGCGGGTTGTTCGGTAAAAAAGGTGCTGTCTGCTGTAACTAGCCCAGGTTGGGGGGTGACCCTTCTGTGTATGGTCTCCTAAAAGCTACTGTTTTCTTTGGGGCCTAGTGAATCTGCTAAGTAACGAGGGGTCGTACTAATCTAAATTGATTTTATATCCCACACACTGTTATAAACTATGGGAAAAAGGAAGTCCATGGAGGGGGGAGGGTCAATTCCTTCCAAAAGAGGGAAGAAATCAAAGAAAATATCACACACAGCCAGTAACTGTGTCCTGACAAGAATTGAAGCTATTGTAAACTAATTTTAGGAAGTTTTGGGGACCAATGACACAACCCTCCCAGCCGTTAACAATAATGTATTGGATGAAGTGATAGCATGGTCACATAAATGAGTAATCCCTGCACTTTTTAGTAAGAAAACACCCCAAAAGCTTACTATTGGTGAAGTTGATAGATCAGTGGAGGGAACCCAAGTGACCCTTTCTTCAGTAAATGTATAGGCATTTACTGCATTTGATTCGCTGCTCTCCATCATGGTCACTAGAGGGGGAGGGGAGAGAGTCTAGACTAAGCACAGTTGATTGACTGGATGAGGCCCTGTCACTGGATCCCCGTCAGATAACAGAGGAAGGGTCCAGGGAAGACGAGCTTGCGTATCCTTGAAGTTTAGAGACTAGTAGAGTTGAGGGGGGTAGCACAAATGATGTGTGCATCAAGAATGTAAGTAACAACGGGGTAATCTGCCTTCTCTCTTGTAACATAGCAGGACTACAAAAAGAAAGTGTGGCTATCAGAGTGGAATGATTTTATTGACAACCAAGATATCTGCTTGTTCCAAGAGACTTGGAGATTGGTTCCCTGGCATAAACCTGGGTTTGCTGCCTATTTTATTCCACCAGTAAGCCAGGGGAGGGGTCGTCCATCAGGGGGTGTTCAGATTTGGTTAAGCATTTCTTTAAACTGGACAACCATCATGAATACCACTCCATCAAATGACATTTTACATTTGACGGTGAAAGGACCTTCAAGGAGCTCCAACGTGGAGATATTTAACGTGTACAGTACAGAATGTTAGCAAAACACCAGGTGAAACCACTGAAGGGGTTCTAGACGAAGGTGTAAATAAGATCCTACTTCCATGTTCAAACAGATTTGCAGTCTTAGAATCCTTTGATGAGGGAAGTATAGGTATGACCTTGATCAAAGAAGATACTGCAGAATCCCCTGTCTGTACAACGATCTGCAGCTCTTGTTCCAACAATAGTGCCCTACTACAAAGAGTAGAACTCCTTGTAAGAGAATTAGCTTCCCTGAGAGAGAAGGTGGATGCACTCAGGGTTAGTCGAATTAACACTCCTGCCCCTTCTGCATTATCCAAATCCAGTTGTGGGAGTAGATTGTCTCCTATACCCGCTCCATCTATACCTCCCACTCCCCGTAACTTGCATGATAGGTCATTTTGTGGTGGATCCTGAGGGAGCAGGGATGAGGCCAGCATTAGGGCATATAATATGTGCACAGGTACCTCTTGAAAGGTCCAAATCTTTTAGGAATCCAAATCTCCACTGTTCCGAGACACATCCGCTGGAACTAGGTGGGTCCCAGTAGATTGACATCCTCCTAAAGCAAGTCACCACAGCAGTGCCACGATTAGGGTAGGCCAGGCCCGCCAACCAGGACCTGGTCCACACATGGGAAACACCCCCTTAGTACAACCTCTCCCCACAATCTACATGACAAAGGTTACAAAACTTACGAGTAATCAAAGCTATGAAAGCCATGATTCCCTCCAAAATAAAGGGATACATTGGATAAGATATGTAAGGGGTTGTAGGTCGGTAATAACGGAGAATGTGGCTAAAGTAAGAAGGGTTACATTGGGAAGTTCGCAATTCGACTGCGTTGAGATACAGTTATTCAACCCTACAATTGCTAAGAATCTGGTGGCACTAGAGTTTCACACTTCTCCACCCCGGCACGCTGCAATACAGTTTCGCTGCTCTCCATCATGGTCACTAGAGGGGGAGGGGAGAGAGTCTAGACTAAGTACAGTTGATTGACTGGATGAGGCCCTGTCACTGGATCCCCGTCAGAAAACAGAGGAAGGGTCCAGGGAAGACGAGCTTGCGTATCCTTGAAGTTTAGAGACTAGTAGAGTTGAGGGGGGTAGCACAAATGATGTGTGCATCAAGAATGTAAGTAACAACGGGGTAATCTGCCTTCTCTCTTGTAACATAGCAGGACTACAAAAAGAAAGTGTGGCTATCAGAGTGGAATGATTTTATTGACAACCAAGATATCTGCTTGTTCCAAGAGACTTGGAGATTGGTTCCCCGGCATAAACCTGGGTTTGCTGCCTATTTTATTCCACTAGTAAGCCAGGGGAGGGGTCGTCCATCAGGGGGTGTTCAGATTTGGTTAAGCATTTCTTTAAACGGAACAACCATCATGAATACCACTCCATCAAATGACATTTTACATTTGACGGTGAAAGGACCTTCAAGGAGCTCCAACGTGGAGATATTTAACGTGTATGCCAGAGGATCTCCTGGGAATCAACCATTAGCTACTATAGAAGCATTAGAGTCTGAACTGTCCACTATCTCCCCCAACTCTGTCATCATTGTGGCGGGAGATTTTAACTGCAAATTCGAACAGCTAAGCGGGGAGGATGTGCTAGGTACTGGGGAGCAGGATAGCAAATTGGCTATTCCACCGCTAAACCTACCCCCTATTAAAATGTGGACACAAAGGGCCATTCAACTGAACGCCCTAACCCTGGAGTATAACCTAAGAGCAGTAAATGGCAGGACACGTTCTGATCCAAAAGGGTCCAATACATACAACAGGTTCAGCTGCCCCTCACGGATCAACTACATCCTGCTAGACACCCGTCTCTGGGGTGACCTCATGGACATGGAAGTAAAAGCAACACAGGACAGTGATCATAATCCCCTTTGCATGCAACTAAGAAACAAATGGGCCGTCTCCAAGTCCCCCAATTTTGTGAGGATGCTAACAAAAGAGGTAATCCCTTCCTATTGCAACCGCCGTCCCAAATGGCACAAGGTTGCTCACCAGGAGGACAAATTGCACAGTATAAGAGAACTCATCGAGCAGAAGTCCATAGAGCTTTTGTCAATTAGCGATGCCATTGAGGCTATAGAGACCTCCCCCCTCCCTGAACTCTATCAAAATACGATAGATGGATTGGGGACTTTTTTTGCCATTCTGGACCCTAGCAATCAGAGCACCCAAAAAAAAACAACTCCCCGGCCATCTAACCTGTGGTACTCAGACGTTTGCAGGGAAAAGAGGCATAGCCTTTCTTTTTTTTTTTTTAACATCATTTTTATTGCATCACCAATATAATTGTACAGACATTATAATCAAATGTATAAGTTCTCCGAAAACAAGACATGGCATTGTCCTTTGCACTCCTGTCCGGGAGGTTCGCCCCGTCCTTGGGCGCAGCTCGACCTCCGTTCATTAGTAGCCCTTGTAATACCTTACATCGTCCGACACTAGTATTACCAAAGTAATGCTGGGTTGCTTTTTGTGATTTTCGCCCCTCCCCCGCCCCATAATTTTGATCCCCAACAGCCCGCCAATTCCAGCTTCCTTCCCTCCCCCCCCGTGGTCGCGCTATGCTAAATCACTGCTGTAAGAACGTCTGTTGTGGTGTAGGAAGTACATACATTCGCTAAGGTGTGTCCCCCGGTAAGGTGACAGGGTTAGCTATATCCAGCTCCTCCTCGCCCTCCTGCTCCTCGTCAGCTGTGTCACGGAGCGCCTGCACCATCATTTCCCACGCAGTCGCCCTCTCCAGAGCCTTCTCATCATTCGTTCTCCATGCCATCTGGTATCTCAAGGTGCTCTCACACGCCGCCCACCGCAGGCATTCCCCAAACCATCTTTTATACGTGGGCCCCACTCTCGATTTCCAATTTCTCGTTATCTCCCGCTTAGCCAGGATGAGCCCCAAGTCTATAAATTTGCTGGTAGTCTTATTCCTAGGCGTGTGTGGAAACCAATTGAGGACCCCCACTGCTTTCGTGTACTGGATGTCCCTGTCTGTTGCACTGTTGAGGGCCCTCCCAATTTCCTGCCAATAATCACCCAGAGAGGGGCAATCCCACAACATGTGACCCAGGTCTGCCCCGACTGTATTGCACCTGGGGCAAGCAGCGTGTTCCACCCCAAAATATTGTCGTATTTTCCCCGGCGTGAGGTACGCCCTGTGAATGATGTAGAAATGGATTAACTGAAACCTGGCGTTTCTCGAGCTCTTCCGTGCGCGCCTCAGCAGCTGGCCCCAGGTCGTGTCAGGGATCTCCAATTGGAGGTCCAGTTCCCATTTGGCCTTCAGAACCACCAGAGGCTGTAAGGCCTCCCTCAGCATCCTGGAGTACAAGCAGGTGACGGCCTTAAAGGTCCCCGCTGCCATCATCGTGTATTGGCATGCCATGGAGGTGCCCGGTTCCTGCAATCCTTCCCCCCAGTGAGCCTGCATGGCGCCCGTGACCGCTGCGTGCAACAAGTAGTCGCCCCTCGGTAGGTCGAACCGCTCCTGCAATTCCTGAAACGGCAACAGTACCCCATCCTCATACAAGTCGCCCAGCATGTGTATCCCCGCCTCCTCCCATCCCAGCAAGCGCGACCAGTCCCCTCCATGAGGAAGGGCCATGACCATCCCCAACGGGATTTCAGGAGCATACATAAGGCGGACCCCCGCTCGCTTACGTGCGCGGTTCCAGCAGAGTCGGAACGTCTGCTCCTCAACCGTCAGGTCTCTCACCAGGAGCCTCTGGTGCAGTGTGATGTACGCCAGCACGTGCCGTGGGGTACCTTCAACTCTCGCGTCCTCAGGGCCTCTATAGACTCTCGCGACCTCCTGAGTAAAAATCTGCAGCTGCGCAGCCAGATAATACCCTTCAAAATCAGGCACCGCCAACCCTCCTTCATCATTGGGGCGTAGCAGAGTATCCAGCGCTATGCGCCTCCTGCCCGTACCCCATAAGAACGCTATGACCAGGGATCTCAGGCGCCGAAAAATAGAACTCGGGACCCACACCGGGAGCGTCCTAAAATAATACAACAACCTGGGCAGGGCCACCATCTTGAGCAGGGAGATCCTACCAGCCAGGGATAGCGGCAGTGTAGACCAGAAATCCATGCTCCCCCGTAGAGCGTTAATACAACGGGTGATGTTACCCTCCAGCAGATCTGCCGGGGTGTGATAAATATAGACTCCCAGATAATGCAGACAGCGCGGTTCCCATCGGAGTTCTTGCGCGGTGAGTGGGCACGGTTCTCCCGATCTCAGGGGGAATAAGCAGGACTTAGGCCAGTTGACCCTCAGGCCTGATAACTGGCCGAATCGCTCCAATAACCGCCTTGCTCCCTCTAGCTCGGGGCCCGCGTTAGCCAAAAACATCAGCAGATCATCTGCATACAAAGAAATGAAATGTGGCTTGCCCCTATACAATAATCCGGCATAGTGGCGGCCCAACCTGGCCTCCACAGCGAAGGGTTCCATCGCCAGGGCAAACAGGAGAGGAGATAGGGAGCACCCCTGTCTAGTGCCCCGCCGGACAGGGTATTGCCTCGAGATCAGAGCGCCCACCCGGACTCTTGCTACCGCGTCAGTGTACAGGACCTTGGTCCAGTTTATGTATCCGTCCCCCAGCCCGAAGCGCCGCATCACCTCATACAAGTACCCCCATTCAAGACTGTCGAAGGCCTTCTCTATGTCAATAGAGAGAACAAATGGAGAGACAGCGCCTGGCCAGTCTTCCCCCATCAGTCTCGTAAGCCTGCGGATATTGTGGGCGGTGTTGCGCGTCGGGATGAAACCGCACTGGTCCTTATGAACAAGGCCAGTCATGTGCACCAGCAGTCTGTTGGCAAGAATTTTACTCAGGATCTTGTAGTCCGTTGTCAGCATGGACAACGGACGGTAAGAGGTTAAGGCCGCCCCCTCTCTGCCCGGTTTTAAGAGCGGGATCATGATGGCTTCACAGAGCCCGGGAGCCGACCCCTCGATTGTGCCTCATTATAGACTTCTCGCAGCCGGGGAGCAAGGTGCTCCAGATATTTACTGTAAAACTCGATCGGGAGTCCGTCGAGGCCCGGGGTCTTATTTCTAGCCATCTGTTTTACTGCGCACCCTATCTCCCCGAGCGTAATGGGCCGACCCAGCTCCTCCGCCTCCGAGTCTTCCACCCTCGACAGTTGTAGGCCGTCCAGGAACTCGCACAGCTCATCCATTCCCCCTGTTTCACCACTCTCATAGAGACCCTCATAATACGCCCGAAACTTATTCAGTATCCCGGGTTGGGTATGGCAGGGCTCCTCCCCTGTCTCCTGGATCATCATGATCGGCATACCCCTCCGGGCTGGGTTAGCGAGCCACGCCAGCATAGACCCCGCCTTATCGCCCTCCGCATGCGCCCTCGTCATGTACGCTTTATGATCAAAGCTGCGCAGCCGTTCCAGTTCCACTGCCAGCCCCTCCCTGGCCCCACTAAGCCCCTCCTGCAACTCAGGGTGATTCGGGCGCCCCCTCTCCAGATCCCTCAACCGCGTCTCAGCCTTATCCAAATCATCCAACAAAGTCTTGCGAGCCCCAGCCGTGTGTCCAATACAGTGCCCTTGCACCACCACCTTAAACGCATCCCACTCCACCGCCCTCGTGGAGGCCGAGCCACTGTTCTCCTCAAAATAACACTCCATGCATTCTCCAAGGGCCTCCCTGAACAACAAGTCATCCAGGGTGTCAGGTTGCAGGCGCCATGTTGGTACGCAGTTAACGGCCACCATCCAGTTCAGGGACAACAACAAAGGGTTGTGGTCCGACATCGTCCGGGCCAAATATTCCGCCCCTCCCACCGCAGAAAGTACAGATGAGGAACACAGAAACGCGTCCAGCCTAACATGTAGATCATGCAATTGCGAGTGAAAGGAGTAGTCCCTAGTAGTGGGGTGTAACGCTCTCCATGCATCCGTGAGGGCCCAACTCTCCTGCCACTCTAGCCTGCGCTTGGCCACCCTATGCGCTGGGGACGCGCGCAGTGGGGGATGGGACCTATCCAAAACCACATCCTCAACCGAATTAAATTCCCCCCCCAGGAGCACCGGCCCCGCCAAATAACCCGCCAGTTTACCCGAGAGTAGGGACAAAAATGCGGGCAAATCCACATTGGGAGCGTACACACTGCAGAGAGACACTACCCTGCCCCTTAGCCTCCCCTCCACCGCCACATATCTGCCCTCAGGGTCCACCAATGTTTTAGTAACCTGGAAGGGAACCCCCGCTCGTATCCAAATCAGCGCCCCCCTTGCAAAGGCCGAGAACGTCGTGTTGAACAGCTGCCCCCTCCAACGCCTCTGTAGCGCTATCCCTTCTTGCTTATTAAGATGTGTTTCTTGCAGGAACGCTATGTGAACCCCCCTACGCTTGAGGTATGCCTGAACCTTATGCCTGCGTGTCATTGACTGCATACCCCGCACATTCCAGGACACACATTTCAATGCCCCGGTACTAGCCATTCCCCTTCGCACAACCAGACCGAACAATAAAGATCATTGACCTTACTCGCTGCGCGACCACGGACCAACCCACCCACCCTCTCCAAACAGGAAGCCAAACCCCCCCTCCAACAACAACACCCAGAGCAACCCCAACTGCTCTCAATACCCACCCCCCCAGGACAGGCCCCCCGCAACTGGAAGTACCCCCATCGAAACCAACACTCCCAACCACCCCTCAAAGAAAGGCAGTAATATTCGCAGTCTCCACTGAGATGACCTTAAGGGCCAGTAGGGCGCGGTTCGATGCGAAAGGTTCGTAAAAGCAAATCATTCCCGCACACCCCACCCCACAATCCCCACATCATAACGCCCCGAAACCTCAAGTAACAGTGTTCCGCAGCCATGGGCCCAGCGCCCCGGTGTCCAACCAGCGAGTCCGCTCCACTAGTCCAGATTAACACGCCTCAAGTATCTCCTCCGAAGTCTGCGGCGTGACGATGGGGCCACGGGCTCCACCAAATTCCGAAAGTCCCGTCTCTGAGCCCGTGCCCGGGCCCTCCGAGTCCGTGCCCTTCCCGGATTGGCTTCTGGTAGTTTTGGATAAGTCCGCCACAGCCTGTAGGGCCGCCTGCCTCTCCGTCTCCGTCTGCGACACCGAAGGCCTGCCGGTCCTCCTACGGTTCTTCCTGATCCGTTGAGATTTCCTGATCGGTTGTGCCACCTTAGCCTCCTCCTCCCTGGCCTTGGCGCCATCTGCTCCCGCTTTATAAGTGTCCCACCAGGCCCAAGCGTCCGCCGAGGATGTGAAGAAGAGTGTCTGTTCACCCACCACCACTCTCAGCTTCGCCGGGAATAGCAGGGAGTACTGGATGCCCTCATCACGGAGCTCCCGCTTAAGAGACAGGAAATTGGCTCTGAGCCTCTGCGTCTCAAACGTATAGTCTGGGAACATAGTGACCCTGTTGTTGTCCACTTGAAAGGGTCCTGCCTCCCTCGCCCTCTGTAATAACCAGTCCCTGTCCCTGTAATGGAGCAACTTGAACACCACTGGGCGAGGCGGGAGGCCCGGGGCCGGTGGACGTGCCGGGACCCTATGTGCTCGCTCAAGGGAGAAGAAGGGGGACAATCCCTCTGGTGCCACCTCAGTCCGTAACCAGTTGTCGAGATAGCCCACCATATCATCTCCTTCGTTTTTTTCCGGCAGGCCTACAAGGCGTACGTTATTGCGCCTGTTCCGGTTTTCCGCGTCCTCGGCCCTCCGTTCCAGCACCTTCAAACGATCCATCACATCCGCCACCTGCGCCTTCACCGCTTCGTGGCTCGGGGCTAATTCCTGAACCGTGATTTCCACGGACTTCACCCTGTCCCTGAGCTTATCGTGGTTAGCTTTCAGGAGTCCCAAGCCTGTCGCCACCTGGGCTATGTCCTGCTGCAAGGCGTCCTTGGTGGTGGCGATGGCCTCCAGGATACGGTCCTGCATACGCTGCAGCGCCGACTGGTCTCGATCCGCTCCTTCCGTGGCTTCGGTGTCGGTCGCACCATCCCCCTTCCCTTTCGGCTTCCCCATCTGGGCTGGGAAGAGTGGTGGCCTCCAAAGCTGCTTCTGCTCCCGCTTCGCACGTCGCTGGGCCTCGCCCCTAGGAAGGTCCCGCCGTAACAGTAGTGGGAAAGGCCCGCCGCGTTCCACGCCTTGGGCACCACTCTAGTCTCCGGGGCCAAGGCTGCCTCTCGGGATCAGGGTTTTCGACCGACCACTAATCCGGCTGGCGCCAGTCGTGCTCAGAGATCCGGGGTCATCGCCACTGGGTTGTCGCCACGTTGTCGCCGCCACTATCAGGGGTTCCGGTCCCATCCACAGCCGGTGTCGCTCGAATGGTCCACTCCAGAACCCCGAGAGAGGTCCGATGCAACCGCCAACACCTCTTATCAGAGAAAAGTAGCAGCCCTTAAAGTGGCTCCGGGCCTGCGACTCCGTCGTCTCCGTGCCTCATGCCACCGCCGCCATCTTAGCTCGATACCTTCACGCCTGAGTCCGGCTTTCAGATTCAGATACCGGGCCGGGATCGGTCTCGAGTCGTCCGCCGTCGGCGCCGGACCCTCCCTGGCACCTTCCAGTATCGGATTATATCAGTTTCGTCGGGGTCCGACCAAATATTCAGGATATTTTTCAGGATCGGGCGCGGAGCACCGAGCTCACGCTGCCTACCTCCTCGGCATCCAAGCCACGCCTCAAGAGGCATAGCCTTTCTATGGCTCTAAAACGTAATAATCCCCCTCTGGTTAGAATAGCAAGGAAAGAGTATGCAAGGGCTGTAGAGCTAGCCAAGCGCAATTGGGAAGAACACCACTGGCAGGAACTCAAAGCCACCTCCCTACTAAAAGACACCGCTGTGTTTTGGGAAATACTTAATAAAGGTATTCACAAGGGTTCTGACCCAATTCCTAACATATCACAGAGCACAAATGGCTTGCCCATTTTCTTCGCTTATATTGTGACACTGGAACCACCCCCCTAGGTCACACTGAAAATATCCTATTAACAGACAGGGGGCTTACACCAGAGGATTTGCTAGAGGGCTCTAGACTGGTTGAACCTTTCGAGTTCAATGAGGTTTCTTCTGCTATAGCTGGGCTAGCTGCTGGAAAGGCGGCGGTTCGCGATGGCCTTCCTGGTGACCTATTGCTGCGCAAAGTGAAAGTGTGGGCTGAGTTTATTTTGCGTATAATGAATCTGATAGCTAGAGGCCATCCCGTCCCGGACTCTTGGAAGGGTGCAGAGGTAGTTAAAATATATAAAAAGGGCAACAGGGAGGATCCTGTCAACTACAGGCCAATTACTTTAATCGACGTACCACAAAAAGTGGTTGGCAGGGTCCTCCTAACGAGGATAAGGTCATGGATGGATGACGAAAATATCCTTTCTTTTCGTGCGAAAGGTTTTAGAAAGAAATTTGGTACGATGGGCCAAGTGTTTAGGTTTTGTATGCTGCACTTGAAAGTAGTGACCATTGGGAAAGGCAGTCTATACCTCACCTTTATAGACCTCAAGACCGCATTCAACCTGGTTCCACGAGCTAAGCTTTGGCAAGTGCTGTCTGATTTGTGGATCCCACCTATGATTCTTGATTTCACCAGGCATCTCCACAAGGGGAATTATGCCAGAATTAGGTGGGGCAAACAAGGACAGTTAACGGAAAGGGTGGCGGTGAATAGAGGGGTTTACCAGGGTTGTTTTTTGGCCCCAAATTTGTTCTCTCTCTTAGTAAATGGGGTGGTAGAACATCTGAGAGAAGCTCCAACTGATGCCCCAACACTGGCAGGGGAGAAAACCCCCACACTCCTATTCACCGATGACACGTTATTGGTGTCAAAAACCCCTAGTGGCCTACAAAAATTGATAGACAGGTTCAGCCAGTTCTGCGATCTACGGGGACTAACGATCAATACCAGCAAGACAAAATTGATGACACTTTCCCCATCCAAACGCTTCAGGAACTGTATTAATCTGAATGGCACCCCCTTGGACCTCGTAGAGTCCTTTGACTATTTGGGTATTAGAATGAATATTCTGATGAGGTGGAATACCCATTTGGCCAAAATGCTCCTTAACCATAAGCAGGTGGTGGGGCTATTTTAAGAGAGCAACAGCTATCATCTAGTAGACCTGTAGGCCCGGCTCTCGTGGTCTACAATGGTAAAGGACTGCCCTCTGCACTCTACTGTTCGGAATTATGGGGATTCGAGAATGTCAGCGAATTAGAGCGATCAGAGAACAAGTTTTACAGAGGTTTGGTGTCTCTTCCACTCTCCACCCCTTTAACACCGCTCCGCAAGGTCCTTGGGAAGCACTCCATTACAGAGATTGTAAGACTACGACCGTTACTTTATTAGGTGCGCCTTAGAAGGATCCCGGAACTGGTCGACTATGCCGCTGCATTGAACAAGATTGTTAGTCTAGATACAGGGTGCAAGATCAAATGGGTCTGCAAATTAAAACAGTTGGTAACAGAAATTGGGTTCGGAGAGACATGGGCAAGTCAAACCCCACCAGCAAAACAAATTATTAAGAAGGCATACTGGGAATGCGTAAAAGGGGAGGAGGTCCGAAAATACAATTTGAGGGACCCTCACAGAACAGTTTTTAGAGCACAAGCCTGATGCTAAATTTGAACATTATCTCGATTTCATACAATCACCATGAGATAGAATGCTCTATATGAAGTTCAGGCTAGGAACTCTCCCTCTTAACGAGCTGGTAGCGAGTTGGAGAAAACATAGTTCAATTTCAGCGAGATGCCCCGGTTGCCAGGCGCTCTCAGAATCTATCCCCCATTTCCTCCCTGCGTGTCCCGCGTATAGGGTTAATTGGAGGAAATGGCTTAAACCTACTTGTACAAATCTGGGGTTTAAGGACTAGAGGGCTGCACTGCGCACATTTAAAACAGATGCCTCTTTGATTAGCATGACCTGTGCGGTTGCAAAATACTTGGGCAGCGCTTGGCTGATACGTACTAAGCTGTTAAAGAACAGAAAGATCTAGTGACCCAATGGCCCAAATGTGTATATATACTACCTTGTATATTTTATATATTTTTATTGTACATATTGCATAAGCTTTTAAATGGATTTTTTATGTTCAAAATATGTTTATTGTGCTGCACACAAGGCTGAAAGACAGTGTCATGCATTATCCACTGCTTCGGCGTCAACATTCGGCCTACCCAGTACCGATACAGCTTTTCTTATTCCAAATACAACAGAAACCATGAGGGGAACCCGAACAGAGCATACGTATACCAGCGATCTCGGCCAAGTACAGAAGTGTGGTCAATAGAGGCCCCGTAAGACCACCCGGGGACGAGAAAAAAGGGGGACCCGCAAGATCAATGCACCACAAGTGCTGAGCCGGCCCCATCCTTCGGAAGCTACATGCTCCGGACCCTCTGAACTAAAAAGTCTTCAACCTATTCGCCCCAACCCCCGCCTCCCCCCCCAGTACTCACCCTCCACCCCAGTTCCAGGTCCAAACAATACGCCTAACAGTTGCTATTGATTATTCCGATGGTTCTGTGACTAGATCCTCCGGCAGCCGAAGGAGACGCAGGAATCTAAGACAAGTCACTTCACGGAATTCTGTAGCCAGGAGAGTTAAAATGGGACGCCACAAGTCTGGGTATTTATCTCCCTCCCCCCGAGCTACCAAGGACAACTTTTCCATCCCCAGAACGTTCCATAGACGGTGCAGCCAGCCCTGAAAAGTGGGGATGTGAGCAGAACGCCAGAAAGTAAGAATGTTTTGCAGTGCAGATCCCAGGGCTATGGCTCTCAGTCTGCCCCGATGGGCGCGCAATGGATAGGCAAGAGGGTTAGGGGGGCCTAGCAGCACATATGCGGGGAATCTCGGAAGTGTGGTGTCTAGGTGTAGATCAACCTCGTCCAGCACCTTGGTCCAATAGTCATGTACGTGTGGACAGTCCCAGAGCAAATGAACCAGTGTGCCCCTCCCTCCGCATCCTCTCCAGCACAGCGCTTCCCGGTTGCGATCAATCTCGTGGAGTTTTTCTGGGGTGTAGTACCAGTAGGAGGTGATTTTCGTAAGGGTGTCGGTTAGGCCCATGTGATGCGCAGAATGCCAGGCTCTATAACAAATTCCCTCCCATTCTTTGTTTCCCAACTCGCGGCCCAGTTCCCTCTCCCATCTCGCTCTCCCCGAGTTGTGAATGTGAGTGTATCGCACAAGGAGCATACGATAGAGATCAGAGATGAGTTTACGGTCCGACTTCCTCGAGAGTAGCCAACATTCATACGCATTAAGTTTGCGATCAGCCCCCTCCCTTGTGGTCGTATGTAGGGCCCAGTGACGCACCTGGAGATAACGGAGGCGTTCCTCCTCTGGCATGCCATATTCCCGTCTAAAGGCATCAAAGGGAAGGACCCCTTCTGCTGCGTACATATGTGCAAGCACCTTACATCCCGCCAGAGCCCACCTCGCGAACGATATTGTGTCCATACCCGGGCTGAAGTCAGGGTTATTGAGCAAGGGCGTTAGTGGGGAGGGGAAGGACGTCAAGTTGTGTGCTATTTTACCCGATCCCACACTTCCAGAGGGGTCCTTGTTATAAACGAGGCATAGAGGTTGGGTGGGCGATGCCTCTGGTGCATGAAAGGAACCTCTTGCAGTGTGCAGCCTGCCACTGCCTGATCCTGGAAACGTCAGTGTTTTTCTGACTCCCATTTGCTCCACTCCACCAGCGTTCATAACTGTGCGGCCTGGTAGTACAGCAACAGGTCAGGGAGGCCCAAGCCCCCGCTCTCAGGGGGCAGCATAGCCAGGCGAAGCTTCATCCGGGGGCGGCGTCCGTTCCAGATGAATTGCGCTAGTTCAGATTGGGTCTGGCGGATCCACCCCTCCGGTGGCCACCTGGGAATAGCCCTGAACACATAGAGGATCTGGGGTAAGATGGTCATTTTTATCGCCGCTACCCTGCCCAACCAGGACAGTGGAAGGTGCCTTCACCTACCCAATTCGGACCTGATGGTCTGTCGCAGCCTCGCGTAGTGGAGACCAACTGTAGCCTGCAGGGTGGACGCTAGTTGGATGCCCAGATACGGGACGGCTTCCGACGCCCACAGAAACGGGAAGACCCCGTGCAAATGCGCCCTCGTGGACTCCGTCAGGGAAAGGTCGAGCGCCACCGATTTGCCAAGGTTTATCTTGAAGCCTGCTACTTTTGCGAAGTCCTCCATGATGGTCATACAGGCCGGGAACAAGACCCGGGGGGAGGACAAGGAAAGCAGGACATCATCCGCGTATAAGCTGATGGTGTGCTCAAAGGCGCCCATTCTGATCCCACTAATCTCTGGAGCGAGGCGTATCGCCTGGGCCAAGGGTTCCATATACAAGGCGAACAACAGGGGCGACAGTGGACGCCCCTGTCTTGTGCCTCGCTCAACGGGGAAGCGGGGTGAGGAGCAGCCATTGACGCGGACCGTCGCCGAGGGCCGTGAATAACAGTTCAGAACCCAAGTGCGGAATCGGTCCCCCAGCCCCGCTTTCACTAAGACCTGTTCTAGATATGGCCAATGGACACGATCAAATGCTTTTTCCGCGTCGATGGCGAGCAGCATATATTCCCCCTCTGTGCGGGTGGCTTTTTCGATAAGGTGGAGTGCCCTCTTCGTATTGTCCACCGTTTGCCGTTCCGAGATGAACCCAGCCTGATCCGGCTCTATCAGTCTCGGCATCAGAGGAGCCAGGCGTGCGGCCAAAATACCCGTATACAGCTTCAAATCAACGTTAAACAGCGAGTTGGGCCGATAGGCTGCACAACTCGACGGGTCTTTGCCCGGTTTGGGAATTACCGATATGGTGGCGTCCAGCAGATCTTCCGTGATCATACCCGGTTCCGAAAAGGAATTAAAAAGGGTGGTCAAGAGCGGTGCTACCTGAGTGCAAACGGTCTTATAGAAAATGGCCGTGAAGCCGTCTGGCCCTGGGGCCTTACCCAGCTTAAGCCTGGAGATGGCCGAGATGACTTCCTCGGGTCTGATCGCACTGTCCAGAGCCGCCGCCTAATCCGATGTGAGGACCGGTAGCTGAATGGAATCCAGGAACGAGACGCCTGTGGCATGGTCCAGTGTCTCTCCCGAATAGAGGGACGCGTAGAACTCGCCGAATGCAGCTGCGATCTCCCGGTCTCCATGGATGTCTGAACGCCCTTTACTAAGTTATGTTGCCTCTTTTCTCGAAGCGCGCGCCCCAGTAGATGTCCGCACCTATCCCCCCCAGTGTAGTACATGTGACGTGTTCTCAAAGCCGCAAAATCCGCCCTATCTTGGTCCAAGGCGCCTAACTGTTTCCGCGCCAGAGTCAGTTTTCGCCATATCCTAGGCGCGCAGGTCCGCTGGTGCATTTCCTCCAATTCCCTGACCCTCCCTCTTCTCCGCTCTTGCCCTGTTGTCGGCCGAGGATAACGCAATAAATTCCCCCCTAAGCACAGCCTTCAAGGCCGCCCAGTGAGTCGTCGGCGAGGTGTCAGAAGTAGTGTTGTGCTGTAGGTACTCCTCGATTTCGCGTGTAACAGTCTCTGGTGTTCCCTTGCGCTTCAGCAGTGTGTCCCTGAGTCGCCAGCATCTAGAGGGGCGTTGCGCCGGCGGGAAAAGAAAGGTCACCGAAATGGGGGCATGATCAGAAAGGGTAGCAACCCCTATGTCCGTAGCGGACGTGAAGGCTTGAAGGGAAGTAGACCCCAGAAAATAGTCCAGCCTGGCATATGCTCGGTGTGCATTGGAAAAATAAGAGTAGGATCTGGAGGTGGGGTGAAAGCTGCGCCAGAGGTCTACCAAACCTAGTTCTTCCAGTCTCCTGTGTCCCCCCTCCGACAAGGCCCCGGCCTGAGTGGAGCGCTGCACCGACCTATCTAGTGTGGGATCTAGCACCAAGTTAAGGTCCCCTCCTAACAAGATATGCCTATCTTCAGACGTGGCCACTATGCTGAGCGCATTCTGGAGGAATCTCTCCTGACCTTCGTTGGGGGCATAGACCGAGCATACTGTAAAGTCCCTCCCTCCCAATGAGAAACGGTATGACAGTAGCCTCCCCTTTATTTCTGCACTTTTACCCAACACTGCTCCACGGAACTTCTGAGCCACCAGGATCGCTACCCCTGCTTTCTTAGTCGGGCCAGAGGAAAAAAACTGTTGTGGAAAGCTGCGTGCTTTCATCCTGGAGCAGTCCTTCGACAGCAGGTGCATCTCCTGTATGAGGCAGATGTCGGCCTGTGCGTGTTCGAGACAGGATAACACTGCCCGCCTCTTGATGGGGTTATTAAGCCCCCGTACATTCAGGGAAAGGATGTGCACCTCAGTGTGGGCCATAGGTCTGACTCCTTTCCCCCTGCTCTTGTTCCGGATGCCTAACCCGGGGACTACGTCCACATCTCTACGGTGAATCCCTCCCGCATTGAATTCTGGGCTGGGCCTGATCTGCGCCTGGCAATGAGGTCTGGTGTCAATGTGTCGTGGCGAACCCCCTAGGACCTGGAACCCCACCCAACCCCTCCCACAGAACAAGACAGAAGAAAAATGCAAACTCCGGCATGTACCTCCCACCACACCACATCCCCCCCGTTCCTCCCCCTGCCAAAACCCCAAAACCAATAACCATGAAAGGGAAAATTCAAGAGGTCCACCAATGTCCTTCATCTCTCGCAGATGACCGGTCAAACTGCGTCTCGGGGAAAAAAGGGTCCGACCCCTCCCCCGTCCCCCCCCGCCGACCCTTACAAGGGCAAAAACGACCCCTGGCATTGTTAACAGGAGAAGGTTCAGCCTCCCGGCTGTTGTGATAACTCCGCAGAGGCGGCCTCCACCGCAGCCCGCTGGCCGCTCTCAATCTCCGTCTTCGCTGGTCTTTTCACACGCCTCCGGTTCCGCTGCTGGCGCCATTGCGACAATGGCTCCCCTTTTCCGGGCTGTGAGGTCGGCTGGTCCTCCCTTTCTGGCAGGCATCGATACCTAGCAGTTGGCAAGCCTCCTTAAGGGAGCAGAGTTGATGAAGCTTATTGTCAAGCTTAAAGATGATCCGGAAAGGATGCCCCCAGCTGTAGGGTATATAGCCTGTTGCTGGATATAGGAAGTCACAGGCTTGAAGCAGCGGCGCTTCTGGAGGGTGAGCGCCGAAAGGTCCTGGTACAGCGTCGGAGAGTGTCCTCGAAAGGAGATGGGTTGCTTCTGTCTCGCTTTCTGGAGTATGTCTTCCTTAGTGCGAAAGTCTTGCACGCAGACTAGGATGTCCGCGGGATAAGATGATCCAGTACGCTGCGGTCCGACCCAATGCGCCCTATCAATCTTGAGGACGGCATCCTCCGGCCGCTCCAAGATATGGTTGAAGAGCTCCCTGGTGAATTTAAAGAGGTCTTTGTCCGCTTCTGAGGGAGCCACACCTCGAATGCACACGTTGTGTCTTCTGGAGCGATTCTCGAGATCCTCCAAGTGTGTTTGTAAGTCTACCTGCTGGTTGTGGAGGCGGATAATTTCCTGTTGAAGGGTCTCCGTCTCAACGTTCCGGGCATCTTGTTTCGCCTCAACGCCCGCCACTCTCACCCCCACACCGTCCAGATCTTGTCGTACCGCACGTATCTCCTCTGCGAATTCCTTCTTGAGAGTATGTATGTCTTCTCGGAGAGTCGTGAATAGCGACTCGATGAAGGCCTTCGTGATAGGTTCTGCCCCCTCCTCTCCCCGCTTCATGTTGGAGGCCGGCACTTCTTTCGCTGTAGAGGGCGATTGAGTCTTTGTGAACAGGTCCTTCACAGTCTGGTCCTTGCGAACTTTCGAGCTTTGCGCCATGGCGACCGTTCGACTGGCGAAGGCGGGCCCGCGCCCTGGCTAGACCCCTAATTGAGCCGCCAAGTGTAGAAGTGTCTTGTTGTCTGCCAGCCCACGTGCCAAGGGCCATCTTCCCTGCTTCACAAAACGGCGCCCGGACTTTCCCCACGCCGGGAAACCACTCCAGTGGATACTGCCACGCAGCTCGGGACCGGCCAGGTACGCCTGCTCACACTGGGGGCCCCTTATGTTTCCCAGACGGTGCTTTCCTCCTGCCTCCTCTCGCAGTCGCCGGGCCCCACCTCTCAGACCGGAGCATGGTACTTTGTTAGGCACGAAGGAGGCATCTCACGCCGATGTCCAAACGCTGGCAGCTCCTCAGGCCATGTCAGTCCAGTGCCTCGAGTGCCCGTGTCTGCGCGCAAATAGTTGGCTGTGCGGGAGCCCCCCGGCCCGGTAGCGCCCACCCGAAGGCTCAGAGCCCACCACTGTGCAGTCTATAGTGCGCCCCCAGGCACAGTGTATCACTCCCCCTCCACCCAGTCGCGGAAGGATGTGTGTCCCCGCACAGTGCAGTCACGCTACTCAATAGGGGTCCCCCGTTGACATGCGACAGTCCGGGGGCTACGGTGGGGGCCTCCCGACCCAGCAGGGCCTCTGTGCAAGCGCCGGTGCTCCGCAATCTGTAGCAGGCCCAGGCTCAGCGCGCTTCTCCCCCTCCACGCGCCTGGGGTATGGCGCGAGCACCCGCTCAGGGCCGCTGTCTTGTAGCACCGGCGGGCCCGCAGAAGCGCCGGGGCTGCAGAGCCCCCGGCGCCTCGACACCTGTGAGAGTGCGGGCCGGGCCTGCCCGCGGCTTACCGCTACGGCCCGGGATAGGCCCAGTCCCCGGCCTCCAGTGCGGCCACTCCGCCGCTGCTTGCATGCTCCTCCTCTCACGCCGGCCGCGGCTCTTCAGGCACGCCGCGCGCCGGTCTACAACTCCCGGTTCCAGGCACCTCCGGGGGTCGGACTTCCTCCAAGAGGGTCTCCCCAAGACAGGGAGACCAACAGGCGAGTGGGGCATGTCGAAGAGGGACCCCGCAACCCGGGGACCCGCGCTTTCAAGGGCCGACGGCGGGAGCTCCGGGAGACACTTCCACCTACGCCGCCATCTTGGCCACGCCCCCTAAATGGATTTTTTAGACAAATTTTATATTGTTACTAGTTGTATGTAATGAGGGATTCTTTCCTTTTTATTCTTAAATTCATGCTTGTACATGCTATTATGATATTTTTATATCGAATAAAGTACAACAACAACAACAACAATCACTACAGAAATGGCGATGGATGGGATCGTTTTCCTTTCCAGTTCCTTGTATGGACAACAGTGACTACTTTTATTATTTTATTTTATTTTGTTTCTAAGTGTATCAGCTTTACTTTTTAAATAATTTACTCTGCAGTTTATGGGCTTTTCTTTATAATTTATTGTGATACATTATATGTTACTTTATGATTTTCTCAGATCGCTTCATGCATAACAGTTCGTGTTTTTCTTTGAAGTTCAGGTTGGTTCTTAGCTGAGCAGTCTAACCTTTTGTTGGGAGCCATTCTTGATGCTATATATGTACGTTTTGAGGCATTTCATTTTTTATTCAGTTTACTTTTCCTGGAATGAATGAAAGGAATATACAATGCCCTGTTCTTTCTAGGTTTGCTTTATTAGTTTCAGGAATTTATTTCATTGGCATTTCTGATAAGTGTTCAATTATTGCTTATTGTTTATTATGAACTACCATAGTACTTTAATTATTAGTGGTGTTCAATGCTTTATACATGCATAAGTTTGGTTCTATTTCCAATGGTATGATTCATTTTGCAGTTCTGTCATATTTCTATATTTCTGATGAAAGTACATACGTTATTTACTTATACCGGTTTTTAATGTTCATTTCTGATGTCAGCCTTCAGGTTCAGTGCACACATCCTGTTAATGATTTTCATGAGCTCAGTGTTTGGTATTCAAATCTTATGCCAGTTTCTTCCTTTACACAAAGGTGTTACTTCATGAAATTTCCTGGCAATTGAGGTTTTCTTCTAATTAAGTTCGTACTCCGTCTTTGTTATTCTTATTCTTCTGTCAGGAGTACCTTTTCTTCTATTAATCTAGCTGTTTTTCTGCTGTTGTTTCTGTTGTTCGTTGGTTTTCATCTCCACTCATATTTGGCCAACATTTGTGTTTTGGATGTATCTCTCAACTTTGCGTCGTATCCTTATTTTTGCTATCTATTTTCCTCCTTATTGTATGATTTCCTTTCTTTTCTGTCATTTTTCAGGGAGAAGATATGTTCTATCTCCTATTTCCTGTATGTGCCTCTCTTATCTTCTTCTTCAATATGTTCTTTCTTCTTCGCTTACCTCCTATTCTCCCTTTATCTAAGTGTATCTTCTATTCTCTATTTACATTTCTTGCTTTTCCTTCTTCTTTACTCTGTTTCCTTATTGCCTTGCAATTCTCCGTTCTTGTATTCTTTCCTTTTGTATTCTGGTATCCCTTTCCTGATGCTATATGTACATTGTACTTTTTAGTTGTTTTTATAAAAGGTATAAAAGGGGACGATGTGTACTAATTGCTACTCATCCTGTTTTTCTCTTCCTCTGATGTCACCATGTGCAATGTAATAATCATGATGACACATTAGAATGTTGGGTTCCCAGCTCTGTGAATTCAGTTGGGAGCTTGGGGCTGAGCTGTAAGGAGACAGTTCCTGGTGGGGTTTTTATTCCTTCCTATTATCCTATTACTATCTACTACCACCTTGTACCATCTTACTAAATAAATACCTATTCTACAAGGACCTACGTGGACCTTATCTTCATTTACAATCGGTGAGGCAGGGGAGATCTAGTGGCTTACGATTTTCACTTTTTACTTTGTCACAAAGCTGCCTCTTCATTTGTTCTGCGCTACTTACCTACAACCCTTTCCAAATATATGGCGGAAGGCGTGACTAGGAGCTGGTCCGGTAGCATTAAGGACAGGCGCGCCAAATCGTCCCTGAAATGCTCAAAACAATCTCCACTGATCCGGGAGTTCCCGATCAAAGGTAGCCCAGATTCTGCGTCCACCTTAGAAGTCTTCCTGCTTAAACCCAACACCGTACATGATATTGCCGTGAGTACCAAAACAAATACTGATCTGCTCCAACTGGAGGTAACGAACATCCGCAAAGACTTCAAAGACATGTCAATAAGATTGTCCAATGGTGAGACCAGAATACGCGCAATGGAAGATTTTACAAACTCCCAAGCTAAGCAGATCCGAAATCTTGAACAACCCATCTAATCTCTAAGGAGAGATCTCATAGAACAGGAGGATCATAGTTGGAGAAGTAATCTAAGTTTTTTTGGACTACTGGAAGATATTGATTTCTTGGATTCCGGATGCCCTTCAAATTTCTTTTAAAAAGTACTTTGAGATTGAAAAAGCCCATAGGTTTCCAATGTTCAAGCCTCAAAACATGAGAAACCTGAGACCTTTGATTTTTAAGCCCCTGCACCTTCAACACATGAAGCAAATCTTAGCTCACACGAGGAAGATAAAGTTGTTATGGTGGCGTGATCACAAAATCTCAATTTCGCAGGACTATGCCAAAGATAGTGTTATTCATCGCAAAGTTTCCTAAATCTTCGGAAGAGACTTTTGGACTGGGATATTCCTTTCTCTTTTTCAGGCCCCTCATAATTTTGGATGACTTTCAGAGGCTTTCAAAAATCTTTGTAGAGACTATGGACATGGCAACTTTCTTGGACAACCAATCCAAGTCGCAGATGGAGTCTGAAGAACTACCTGGTAATTATTTGCCTCATTATGGTGCCTGAACTCCTGCAAATCCTGTTGCTTTGGTTTCTGGTTTACAGAGTATATCCTTTATAATTATTCTTGGTGCTGTTCCTTGTGTTATTCTCCCTGAGGTATTTGGGTCTATGCGCAATTCTCCTCAGTTGTATATGTTTGTGTCTATTCTTGCCTCAGGTGTCTCTTAGTCTCACACCCTCACAGTCACACTTACATATGCTTGTCACACTACTTACAATTTTGATGTGCTCATTCTTGTGACTGGGTCATTAACTACTATCATCCTCTATTCATTGGCACCCATCTCTTACTCTCGTGGATGGTTTTTATCAAATTCATTTTGTAACTCATTTTATTTATTAGTATTACTATTATTTAGACAGCAATCACTGACACTATAATTGACATTAAATACTGTCATCTTCAGGATCTAGTTCCTTTCATCTGTACACCTATTTATGGTTCACTTTGTAATAGGTACCATTTCATATTTGTCTAGATCTGCTTTGATTCAGATATTGCTCTACACATTTCATTTGAAATCTAACATATTTTACTCTCGTTTTAGCATGCTGCTGTTTTCACACACGTTGGTGTTACATGCTAATGTAATGTGTGGTTTCTTCCTAAATACCTGTTTTTCTTCATGCATTTGCTGCTCTTTATTTTCCGCCATCTTTGTAACATTTCCCAGCTGTTTTTTTTCTGCACCGACTTTATCAGCCATTGCTGTTTGCTGTTCACTTTTTTTCCTCAAGCACTATGTCTCTTTTACATACGCTCCCTGGTGGGAGGGGGCCACATTGCCTCTCTGACTTGGTTTGGTGAAAGCGGGAGTCGCCACTTTTCTTCTCTCTTTCCTTGCACCGCTTTCCCTTTACCTTTTCCCAGTGGGATATCTGCTTCACCTCTGTTGTACTTCTTTGCTCAGTTCCATCCACAAACAATTGTATATCTTTTATTCAGAAATTGCACAAATACCCCCCTAGAACTTATCTCCTCAAACATAAAAGGGCTAAAATACCCTGTGAAAAGGGACAATGTATTGGACACAGCCCCTCCCTTCTGCCCTATTTCAACAACTCACGCCTCCTGCTTCGCTGGAGACGCTTCGCCGGCCAGAGGGGGAAAGTGAAGGACTACCTGTCCCAGGAGCTGCAGGGACCAACGAGCGCGCACACAGCCCCTCCCTCCTGCACTATTTCAACAACTCGTGCCTCCTGCTTCGCGGGAGACGCTTCACCGGCCAGAGGGGGAAAGTGAAGGACTACCTGTCCCAGGAGCTGCGGGGACCAATGAGCGTGGACACAGCCCCTCCTTCCTGCCCTATGTGAAAAACTTGCACCTCCCGCTTCGCAGAACGCGCGCGGGCTCGCGCCGGACTAAGCCCGGGCACAGGGCAAGCCGTCTGTGGCCGTCCTGGGCCGGAGGAGGCTGGGCTGGGCCCCCCCCTTTTACTTGAGCAGCGGGTTGTTCGGTAAAAAAGGTACTGTCTGCTGTAACTAGCCCAGGTTGGGGGGTGACCCTTCTGTGTATGGTCTCCTAAAAGCTACTGTTTTCTTTGGGGCCTAGTGAATCTTCTAAGTAACGAGGGGTCGTACTAATCTAAATTGATTTTATATCCCACACACTGTTATAAACTATGGGAAAAAGGAAGTCCATGGAGGGGGGAGGGTCAATTCCTCCCAAAAGAGGGAAGAAATCAAAGAAAATATCACTCGCAGCCAGTAACTGTGTCCTAACAAGAATTGAAGCTATTGTAAATGAATATGAGGAGGCTTTTGGGGCCAATGACACAACCCTCCCAGCCGTTAACAATAATGTATTGGATGAAGTGATAGCATGGTCACATAAATGAGTAATCCCTGCACTTTTTAGTAAGAAAACACCCCAAAAGCTTACTATTGGTGAAGTTGATAGATCAGTGGAGGGAACCCCAGTGACCCTTTCTTCAGTACAGAATGTTAGCGAAACACCAGGTGAAACCACTGAAGGGGTTCTAGACGAAGGTGTAAATAAGATCCTACTTCCATGTTCAAACAGATTTGCAGTCTTAGAATCCTTTGATGAGGGAAGTATAGGTATGACCTTGACCAAAGAAGATACTGCAGAATCCCCTGTCTGTACAACGATCTGCAGCTCTTGTTCCAACAATAGTGCCCTACTACAAAGAGTAGAACTCCTTGTAAGAGAATTAGCTTCCCTGAGAGAGAAGGTGGATGCTCTCTGGGTTAGTCGAATTAACACTCCTGCCCCTTCTGCATTATCCAAATCCAGTTGTGGGAGTAGACCGTCTCCTATCCCCGCTCCATCTATACTTCCCACTCCCCGTAACTTGCATGATAGGTCTTTTTGTGGTGGATCCTGAGGGAGCAGGGATGAGGCCAGCATTAGGGCATATAATTTGTGCACAGGTACCTCTTGAAAGGTCCAAATCTTTTAGGAATCCAAATCTCCAGTGTGTCCGAGACACATACGCTGGAATTAGGTGGGTCCCAGTAGATCGACATCCTCCTAAAGCAAGTCACCACAGCAGTGCCACGATTAGGATAGGCCAGGGCCGACAACCAGGACCTGGTCCACACATGGGAAACACCCCCTTAGTACAACCTCTCCCCACAATCTACATGGCAAAGGTTACAAAACTCATGAGTAATCAAAGCTATGAAAGCCATGATTCCCTCCAAAATAAAGTGATACATTGGATAAGATATGTAAGGGGTTGTAGGTCGGTAATAACGGAGAATGTGGCTAAAGTAAGGAAGGTTACATTGGGAAGTTCGCAATTTGACTGCGTTGAGATACAGTTATTCAACCCTACAATTCCTAAGAATCTGGTGGCACTAGAGTTTCACACTTCTCCACCCGGGCACTCTGCAATACAGTTTTGCTGCTCTCCATCATGGTCACTAGAGGGGGAGGGGAGAGAGTCTAGACTAAGCACAGTTGATTAACTGGATGAGGCCCTGTCACTGGATCCCCGTCAGAAAACAGAGGAAGGGTCCAGGGAAGACGAGCTTGCGTATCCTAGAAGTTTAGAGACTAGTAGATTTGAGGGGGGTAGCACAAATGATGTGTGCATCAAGAATGTAAGTAACAACGGGGTAATCCGCCTTCTCTCTTGTAACATAGCAGGACTACAAAAAAAAGTGTTGCTCCCAGAGTGGAATGATTTTATTGACAACCAAAATATCTGCTTGCGCCAAGAGACTTGGAGTTTGGTTCCCCGGCATAAACCTGGGTTTGCTACCTATTTTATTCCACCAGTAAGCCAGGGGAGGGGTCGTCCATCAGGGGGTGTTCAGATTTGGTTAAGCATTTCTTTAAACTGGACAACCATCATGCATACCACTCCATCAAATGACATTTTACATTTGACGGTGAAAGGACCTTCAAAGAGCTCCAACGTGGAGATATTTAACGTGTATGCCAGAGGATCTCCTGGGAATCAACCATTAGCTGCTATAGCAGTATTAGAGTCTGAACTGTCCACTATCTCCCCCAACTCTGTTATCATTGTGGCGGGAGATTTTAACTGCAAATTCGAACGGCTAAGCGGGGAGGATGTGCTAGGTACTGGGGAGCAGGATAGCAAATTGGCTATTCCACCGCTAAACCTACCCCCAATTAAAATGTGGACAAAAAGGGCCATTCAACTGAACGCCCTAACCCTGGAGTATAACCTAAGAGCAGTAAACGGCAGGACACGTTCTGATCCAAAAGGGTCCAATACATACAACAAGTTCAGCTGCCCCTCACGGATCAACTACATCCTGCTAGACACCCGGCTCTGGGTTGACCTCATGTACATGGAAGTAAAAGCAACACAGGACAGTGATCATAATCCCCTTTGCATGCAACTAAGAAACAAATGGGCCGTCTCCAAGTCCCCCAATTTTGTGAGGATGCTAACAAAAGAGGTAATCCCTTCCTATTGCAACCACCGTCCCAAATGGCACAAGGTTGCTCACCAGGAGGACAAATTGCACAGTATAAGAGAACTCATCGAGCAGAAGTCCATAGAGCTTTTGTCAATTAGCAATGCCATTGAGGCTATAGAGACCTCCCCCCTCCCTGAACTCTATCAAAATATGATAGACGGATTGGGGACTTTTTTTGCCATTCTGGACCCTAGCAATCAGAGCACCCAAAAAAAACAACTCCCCCCGCCATCTAACCTGTGGTACTCAGACGTTTGCAGGGAAAAGAGGCATAGCCTTTCTATGGCTCTAAAACGTAATAATCCCCCTTTGGTTAGAATAGCAAGGAAAGAGTATGCAAGGGCTGTAGAGCTAGCCAAGCGCAATTGGGAAGAACACCACTGGCAGGAACTCAAAGCCACCTCCCTACTAAAAGACACTGCTGTGTTTTGGGAAATACTTAATAAAGGTATTCACAAGGGTTCTGACCCAATTCCTAACATATCACAGAGCACAAATGGCTTACCCACTTTCTTCGCTTATATTGTGACACTGGAACCACCCCCCTAGGTCACACTGAAAATATCCTATTAACAGACAGGGGGCTTACACCAGACGATTTGCTAGAGGGCTCTAGACTGGTTGAACCTTTCGAGTTCAATGAGGTTTCTTCTGCTATAGCTGGGCTAGCTGCTGGTAAGGCGGCTGGTCGCGATGGCCTTCATGGTGACCTATTGCTGCGCGAAGTGAAAGTGTGGGCTGAGTTTATTTTGCGTATAATGAATCTGATAGCTAGAGGCCATCCCGTCCCGGACTCTTGAAAGGGTGCAGAGGTAGTTAAAATATATAAAAAGGGCAACAGGGAGGATCCTGCCAACTACAGGCCAATTACTTTAATCGACGTACCACAAAAAGTGGTTGGCAGGGTCCTCCTAACGAGGATAAGGTCATGGATGGATGACGACAATATCCTTTCTTTTCATGCGAAAGGTTTTAGAAAGAAAGTTGGTACGATGGACCAAGTGTTTAGGTTTTGTATGCTGCACTGGAAAGTAGTGACCATTGGGAAAGGCAGTCTATACCTCGCCTTTATAGACCTCAAGACCGCATTCAACCTGGTTCCACGAGCTAAGCTTTGGCAAATGCTGTCTGATTTGTGGATCCCACCTATGATTCTTAATTTCACCAGGCGTCTCCACAAGGGGAATTATGCCAGAATCAGGTGGGGCAAACAAGGACAGTTAACGGAAAGGGTGGCGGTGAATAGATTGGTTCACCAGGGTTGTTTTTTGGCCCCAACTTTGTTCTCTCTCTTTGTAAATGGGGTGGTAGAACATCTGAGAGAAGTTCCAACTGATGCCCCAACCCTGGCAGGGGAGAAAACTCCCACACTCCTATTCGCCGATGACACCTTATTGGTGTCAAAAACCCCTAGTGGCCTACAAAAATTGATAGACAGGTTCAGCCAGTTCTGCGATCTACGGGGACTATCGATCAATACCAGCAAGACAAAATTGATGACACTTTCCCCATCCAAATGCTTCAGGAACTGTATTATTCTGAATGGCACCCCCTTGGACCTCGTAGAGTCCTTTGACTATTTGGGTATTAGGATCAATATTCTGATGAGGTGGAATACCCATTTGGCCAAAATGCTCCTTAACCATAAGCAGGTGGTGGGGGCTATTTTAAGAGAGCAACAGCTATCATCTAGTAGACCTGTAGGCCCGGCTCCCATGGTCTACGATGGTAAAGCACTGCCCTCTGCACTCTACTGGTCGGAATTATGGGGATTCGAGAATGTCAGCGAATTAGAGCGATCAGAGAACAAGTTTTACAGAGGTCTGGTGTCTCTTCCACTCTCCACCCCTTTAACACCGCTCCGCAAGGACCTTGGGAAGCACTCCATTACAGAGATTGTAAGACTACGACCGCTACTTTATTGGGTGCGCCTTAGAAGGATCCCGGAACTGGTCGACTATGCCACTATATTGAACGAGATTATTAGTCTAGATCAGAGGTCTTCAAACTTTTTGATGCCGAGACCCCCTTGTAAAACCTTTTTAGGCCTAAGGACCCCCTTCCGACAAAGGTTTCTAGAAACTGGTACTCCTCATCATCAACTTTTGACAACCATAAATGCGCCTGTTAGACCTCATCATATCCATCCATTATTCATCCACCCACACTTTCACATATCCATCCATCCTTTCATCCATCCTTCCATCCATACATCCATCCTTGAACCATCCACCCTTTCATCCTTCCATCCATACATCCATCCTTTACCCATCCACCCTTCCATCCATCCATCCAACCGTCATTCATCCACCCACCTTTTCACACATCCATCCATCATTCATCCATGCAACCTTTTATCCATCCATCCTTCATCCGTCCACCCCTTCATCCTTCCATCCATCCACCCTTTCATCCATTCATCCACCCTTTCATCCTTACATCCATACATCTATCCTTCATCCATCCACCCTTTCATCCTTTCATTCATACATCCATCCTTCATCCATACACCCTTTCATCCTTCCATCCATACATCTATCCTTTACCCATCCACCCTTCCATCCATCCACCCATCATTCATCCACCCACCTTTTCACACATCCATCCATCATTCATCCATGCAACCTTTTATCCATCCATACATCCACCCTTTCATCCTCCCATCCATACATCCATCCTTCCTCCATCTACCCTTTCATCCATACATCCATCCACCCACCCTTTCCTACATCCATCCACCCATCATTCACCCCCCACCGTTTCACACATCCATCCATGCATCATTCATCCTTGCAACCTTTTATCCATCCATACATCCATCCTTCATCCACCCTTTCATCCTTCCATCCATCCATCCATCCTTTAGCCGTCCACCCTTTCATCCATTCACCCATCATTCATCCCCCCACCTTTTCACACATCCATCCATGCATCATTCATCCATACAACTTTTTATCCATCCATACATCCATCCTTCATCCACCCTTTCATCCTTCCATCCATCCTCCTTTAGCCATCCACCCTTTTATCCATCCATCCATCCATCCTTCCATCCGTCCACCCTTTCATCCTTCCATCCACCCTTTCATTCATCCACCCTTTCATCCTTCCATCTATCCACCCTTTCATCCTTCCATCCATCCACCCTTTCATCCATCCACCCTTTCATCCATCCACTCATCATTCATCCACCCACCTTTTCACATATCCATCCATCCTTCATCCTTACATCCATCCATCCATCCATCATTCATCCACCCACCTTTTCTGTGACTCTCACTCATGGGGGGAAGGAGGGGGGGTCAGTATCTCTGTGTCTTCTTCCTTCTTTCCCCGCTCATGGGAGGGCATCTCTGTGTCTCCCTGCTGGTGGCGGGAGGGGGGGACATGTCACCGGACCCACAGCTCCAGGCGCGCAACATCCATTATACTCAAAGGGCTACACTACAGTCTGCTCCGCCAGACCCCACCGCCCACCCACTTTCCCCCCTCCCCCAGCTCGTGTGTGTGAGCCCAGCTGAAACTGTTTCAGGGACACACACACAGCCACACCCGAGTACTTGACAGGTCTTTAAAAGACCTTCTACTTGTTAATGAGCTTTTGATGTTTTTCACACCTCGGTGTGAATTAGGCCTCCGCCGGGAGCACCATCGATCAGCCCAACGCCAGGAATTGCATGCCCCTGACAGAATCTGCGACCCCCTTCCAAGGACTCCATGACCCCCTGGGGTCACGCCCCACAGATTGAAGACCTCTGGTCTAGATACAGGGTGCAAGATCAAATGGGTCTGCAAATTAAAACAGTTGGTAACAGAAATTGGGTTCGGAGAGACATGGGCTAGTGAAACCCCACCAGCAAAGCAAATTATTAAGAAGGCATACTGGGAATGGGTAAAAGGGGAGGAGGCCCGAAAATCCAATTTGAGGGACCCTCACAGAACAGTTTTTAGAGCACAAGCCTGATGCTAAATTTGAACATTATCTCGATTTTATACAATCACCACGAGATAGAATGCTCTATATGAAGTTCAGGCTAGGAACTCTCCCTCTTAACGAGCTGGTAGCGAGTTGGAGAAAACATAGTTCAATTTCAGCGAGATGCCCCGGTTGCCAGGCGCCCTCAGAATCTATCCCCCATTTCCTCTCTGCGTGTCCCACGTATAGTGTTAATTGGAGGAAATGGCTTAAACCTACTTGTACACATCTGGGATTTAAGGACTATAGGGCTGCACTGCGCACATTTAAAACAGAGGCCTCTTTGATTAGCATGACCTGTGCGGTTGCAAAATACTTGGGCAGCGCTTGGCTGATACTTACTAAGCTGTTAAAGAACAGAAAGATCTAGTGACCCAATGGCCCAAATGTGTATATATACTACCCTGTATATTTGATATATTTTTATTATACATTTTGCATAAGCTTTTAAATGGATTTTTTAGACAAATTATATATTGTTACTAGTTGTATGTAATGAGGGATTCTTTCCTTTTTATTCTTAAATTCATGCTTGTACATGCTTTTATGATATTTTTATATCGAATAAAGTACTGAGGTTCCGTGACGGTTCCGTGACGACTTGAACCCGTGTTTTCAAGTTTGTCGGAAATACATAATATTGGTATCAGTGAACCGCAAATGATCCATTTAGTATATCCTAGTGTTTTCGCTACGCTACGAGCAAGAGCACTCCTTCCATTGACATATTTCTGATATACCCATGGCATCCATCTTAGATCATGGCCGCCATTTTGTGTTTCCTTGCCCTCACATATGCAATAGCCTCTGATCACTTCATTCACTCCACTTTGATTAAGGACACGTAGCCTTAGCCGGAGATTCACCTCTTACATGACACGTGCACCTTAAACCAGATCACGCTGTAGCTGCATGACTCGACAAAGGCTGCCTCCTCTGCCCGAGGCCAGTCCTGCCAAACTGGTCTTCGTGTCCATTGTACCTGATCATGATTAGGCGGCCGAAGCCAGTAGCCTTGCCCATTTACAACCCACAAACATCCCTTATCCCACTTTTCTATCTTCCACACCTGGCTCTGTTTCTTTCTTTCTGAATCTTTATTAGGGGGAGGTAACGAACTTTACGATGAGGCGGTCCGGGTCCTGAATGCAATATTGACAGGGAATTGTGACAAACTAGTGGGAACTAGTGGGAACCCCTCTTTTCGCAATGTTTGGCCTCAGATATTATCGACGGTTCCTGTGTAACCTCAAATATTTATTGTTTTAGACACAAAGGTTTTGGGAATGTATTACATGTAAAGAATTTGCCCCTAGCATAAAAAACCGTATATAAGGAGCAGCCCTCTTTGTACAAATCGAACAGGCTCCTAGTCTCTGCCCGTGTGTAGATTCTGTGACTTCTGTGTCCCTGCAGTAATAAACCTTTGGTCTTTGACGCCACCATCGAGAAGCCCGTGTTTCTGTTCATTTGTGCACCAAGGCAGGTGGAACTCCGGGGTCTTCGGGTGTTGTACCCTGACACCTCTGGACGGAACCAAAAAGTCCAGAACTCCAATTGGCGCCCAACGTGGGGCGACGTCATTCGGTACCGGTCCAAAAGCCTGAAGAGTTCGAGAAGCTTCGTGTGAAGATTCCTGAGGGAGGCGCCCCACTTCATCGATCCCGGCATATCGCAAAAGTGGCCCGAAGTTCTCTTCCACGAGGGTTTCCCGTTCAGGACGGCTGCAGTGGGCCGTTGCCTTGACCGTCGCCCTGTCTTGGACCCGAAGTGGTGCAGTCCTTAGTACGGCGAAACGTGACGGGTTTCTCCTTGGTGACGTCTTCAGTGACTCAGTTAAGTATTTAGTGATAGCTAGCTGGTTACTTTGTGAGGATTGTTAAAAATCCTTGATCGGTTCTTGGTTTGGTTTGGTTTTGTCAGATTATCACTGGTTGTTCTAGTTACGATAATCTATTTGGTTTAGTTTTGGGTATCGATACATCAGTTCGTTTTGGTAGGCCTAAGTTCTTGGTTCGAGTGCACATATTTGTTCCGTGTTTTGTTTGTTTTGTGTTTCGGACTGAAAATGGTAAGTCGGAAAATGTTGTCTTGTTTTGGTTACAACCGTGACTCACGATTGGAGGACTCTTGTCTGGTTCCTCCGATTGGGACTCCCCTATATGATTTATATTGTAAGTATGGCGTGGGTCCTATAACTTATAATGAGATATGGGTCCGCTATTGTAAGAAGGATGGTGTCCTTAGTTGGCCACTGCATGGTAGTTTTGAACAAGAGATTCTCAACAATTTAGAAGAGAAATTGTTCAAAAAGAAAGCCCGGCCGGCAATGTTTGATTCCTTCCGTTATTGGCGGAAAGAATCCAAACAGAGAGAAATGAGAAGGTTGAAGAAAGAGCAGAAAGAACAAGAAGAGTTAACTCTAGAACAAGCGACTAAACAGTTGCAGGCTAACGAGTGTGAGAAGGTCATAGATGTAGCCATTAGAGAGCATAACTTAGCGATTGACAAGTGCTATCCTGCCTTGCCATCGAAAATGGCTAAGATACTGGAGGACTCCGAAAACGATCCTCTGCTATCTTATCTGTTACGGTCACCTCCACCGTATGCACAAGGTGCTACGACTCCACTCGTCCCGAATGTTCAATTGCCGGTTGCTGGACAACCTGGTGCTCCTGCTCCTATCCCTCAGAATCAAGTTCCTGTACTTCCAGTGGTGAATGTAAATGTTCCTACAGCTCCTCCTCTTCCTACACTGCCAACCCCTATACCTACCCCTGTACCTACTGCTCCAGAAACTATTTTCCTCGATACTCCTACTGCTTCCTCATCTATTCCTACCTCCACTGCATTCTCTATGTCTGCGAGTGTACTAACTCCACTTTCTGTTCGTCGAAGAATCACTGATTCGGTTACTAATATGCTGTCTCCTATATATAAAACTTTGATTAAGACTCCTACTCCTGACTCTGTTCAGAGACGGAGTCAGCTTCCAAGTACTGAGGAACGGGGAGTTTTAGATTCCACGGCTCTCAGATGGATTTCGAAGGGTAGAAGATATAGTACAAGAGATGTGCTAGACACATTTATGCAGTGGGGAGAACCAACGCAACGATACGTCTTTGATGAGATGTGCTCGTTGTTACGTGAAGAGATAGAAGAAGACGATGTCGAATCAGATTTGGAAGATTTAATTAGGGTTCAAAAGGAGTTTGCTGCTGGAATGATAGTGGGTGAGAATATAAAGCAAGCGATGGAACTCATTTTAAGTTTTAGGAATGATCCATCTCTTCGTTCACCGAGAGATTTAGAGAAAGGTAAAATGAAGCTAAGTCGCCAATATCCTATGAGGGAGGTTCCTCCAATTTGGCGCGAAGCTGTGCAAGCTGACGCACCGAATGGTGTTGTAGCTGCTCCAGCACAGTTCCAACGAGTGTGGATACACATTCCATGGAAGCGAGCAGAAGTGTTAGCAGTGAAACAGGCCTTGCCAGATCCGCGTAAGAATCCAGCCGGATATTACAAGGAATTAACACAGACAGTTGAGGCTTGTATAATGAACTTAGCCGACATTGATATGTTGTTTGGTAATGTAGTTCCGCAACCAGTGTGGGCTAAAATTCGTAGAGAAGATCATCAGGCTGCTTTAGGTGGTGATTGGGCAGCTATCACTGCAGCAGATAATCAACAAATAGGTGGTGCGAAACCTGAACCTTTGATCGCTAATCTGCCAGGTAGAATATTTGATCTAATGAAGACTCTGATGCCAGCATTGCGTGTTAATTGGGACAAGTTGTCAGCATGTAGGCAAAAGAAAGACGAAAGTGTCTCGGACTTCTTCACGAGGTTCGAAGAGACTTTTGTGGATCATAGTGGTCAGGACATGAGTACAGAAGGAGGGCAAAGATTGTTTGTCGATAAATTTGTGCATAATTTGTTACCTGAATTATGCAATAAATTAAAAGACTCAGAAAGTGCGTGGGCTGTATCTACGACAGCGCAAATACTTGCGACTGCACAGTACTACGAAAATAGAGATAAAGAGGAAAAGGAAAAATCAGAAAAGAAAACGAAAGATTTAAAAACTAAAGTTCTTTTGCAGCAGGCGTATCCGCCTCGCGCGAATCAGACTAATACGCAGCAAAACTCATACCAAAGGACAGATTATAGTACATCAAGACCTCAATATCAATGGAATCAGTGCGCGTACTGCAAGAAAGAGGGTCACTATAAAAATGAATGTCCGATCTTAGCGCAAAATAATGCAGCAGCAGCTCAGAGAGGTCGTGGTGGTTTTGTGCAGAATTCTAGAGGACGAGGACGAGGTGCTATGCCTCCACAAACGAATGATCGTCCCTCCAATCACTTTGATCAGAGAAATGGACAATCTGTTCAGCAAAATAGATCTCAGCAATATCTTGTTGAAGATTATTGTGAAGTAGAAGAGGGTTTTCAACAAAATGGGTACTAGGACAGCCATGGACAGAGAGAGGGAGTAGTATCAGTTCCAGTGGATCAGAGTGGGCCTTATGTCGCAGTAGCAACATCAGGTGTAGTCGAACCGTTTCTGTTGGATACTGGTGCCGCAAAAAGTTCTATCATGCATGCGAAACTCCCTGGCGCACCTTTGTCTGGCTCAACAAATGTTTCCGTAGGTTTTTCAGGCGCCCCTGTGTACAACCCGATATCTGGTCCTTTGTCTATTTCTGTTGGACCGTGCCAATTGAAAGCACCCCTGATTTTGACGACAGGTTGTAATGAAAATCTGCTTGGTTTAGATTTGTTAAAACGACTATATGCGACATTGTACTGTTCTCCGGAAGGAGTACAGCTTACATTGGGTAAAAATATCACCTCTCCGATGTACTTGTCAATTGACGCACTCCCGCCGGAGCTACGTTCACTCCCTGATTCTCTTTGGGCGACTGGTCCTAATGATGTAGGTCTCCTAGAAATTCCACCGTATGTAGTAACTTTGAAAGCAAATGTGAAATTTCCAAGAATTCCCCAGTATAAAATATCGAGTGAAGGTGAGCGTGCACTTTTATTGATTGTGCAAGACTTGATTAAGAAGGGTGTAGTTGAAGAAACTAGAGGAAATGTCTGTAACAGTCCTGTATTACCGATTCTGAAGCGAACTGACCCTACAAAACCTCCAGTTTATAGGTTTGTCATAGACCTTAGAGAAGTTAATAAGATTGTAATTCCGCAGTTTCCTGTAGTACCAGACATTACTGCCTTGTTAACATTGATTCCTGCTACAGCTACATGGTTCTCAGTTATTGACCTAAAGAATGCTTTCTTTAGCATTCCGATAGCCGAAGAAAGTAGGGATATTTTCGGCTTCTGTTTAGGAGGTCGAAGTTTCAGATTTAAACGCGCTCCACAAGGCTATTGTGAAAGTCCATCCATTTATAGTCAAGCTTTAAAAAGTCAGCTAGATTCCTTTGTCCTTCCTCCAGGTTCTGCCCTAGTACAGTACGTAGACGATCTTTTAGTGGCTGCCGATGACAAGGAAACTTGCAAAGCAGCTACAATTTCCCTATTGCATCATTTGTCTAATTTGAATCATAAGGTGTCTCCTTCCAAGATGCAATACTGCTGCCAAGAAGTGACCTACCTAGGTCATCTCTTGTCAAAGGAGGGAAGGAAATTGACCCCAGAAAGAATAAAAGCCATTACGCAGATGAGTGTTCCACGCACACAGAGAGAGGTACGTGCCTTCCTAGGTATTACCTCTTACTGTAGGCAGTGGATCCCAAATTTTTCTCTTTTAGCAAAACCATTGGTAGCTTTGACTGGGAAAAATGTTCCGAGTCCGGTGCCATGGTCTGATGAATGTCAAGAGAGTTTTACTGAATTACGAAAAGCATTGTGTTCAGCTCCTGTATTAGGTACACCTGATTACAGCAAGCCATTCACGCTCTACGTTCACGAAAGAGAAGGTTGCGCGTTGAGTGTTCTGACACAGAAATTTGGTGATAAACAACGCCCTTGTGCGTATTTTTCATCAACATTAGATCCGGTAGCCAGAGCGTTACCTAGTTGTTTGAGGGCTACAGCGGCAGCTGCAGCTTCCATTCGACAATCTGCTGGTTTGGTGATGAACAATATGCTAGTGGTCATGGTTCCTCATGCAGTGGATACACTCATGAACCGAACGAAGACACAACACCTTACTAGTGCGAGATTATCTGGTTACGAGCTGACATTATTAGCGAGTCATATTCAGATCAAAAGATGCAATGTATTGAATCCAGCAACATTGTTGCCGACTGATCAAGAGTCGAGTGATTCTGAGCCACATGACTGTTATTTCAAAACGGAGGAAGAGACAAAAGGACGTATCGATTTGAAAGATACTCCCCTGTCCGACCCAGATGGTACGCTATATGTGGACGGGTCATGTTTTAAATTGGAGAATGGTGATGTGACTGCTGCCTACGCGGTAACGACTTTGAAGACGATTGTGGAGACTGCAAGAGTGAGTCAGAATTCTGCCCAAGCTGCAGAATTAATAGCTCTAACGAGAGCGTGTGTTTTAGCTAAGGGAAAGAGAGTGAATGTGTTTACAGATAGTCAGTACGCATTTGGCGTGGCCCATAGTTTTGGCCGGTTGTGGAGAGAAAGAGGTTTCATTACGTCCCATGGGACTAAGATCCAACATGGTCAGCTAGTTAACGACTTGTTGGAATCTCTAACCTTGCCGACTGAAGTTGCGATTGTGAAGTGCACTGCTCATAAAGCAATCACGGATGATGTTGGTCGTGGGAATGCCTTTGCTGATGAAACTGCTAAACAGACAGCTAGAGACACGATGAGTAGAATGTACGTTGCTACGTCTGCAAGATGGATTGCTGAGTCTGGAATGTGTGAGGACACTATGGAAAGTGTGAAAGAGATTCAGAAAGAAGCGACTGAGGAAGAAAAACGTGTATGGAGAGAAAGTGCGGGCAAGTTGGACTCGAATGGATGTTGGATTGATTTGACAGAACAGCAGCGTTGGATGTTGCCTGATGCATATGTGCTTGCAGTAGTGACGATGGCGCATGGAGTAGCGCATATAAGTTCTAAAGGGATATGTAAGATGTTGGCTCCGGTCTGGAAGAATGAGGGAATCAGTAAGTGTGCAGAGAGAGTGGTGAAAAATTGTATGGTGTGCTTGATGCATAATCCTGGCAAGGGAATTCCAACTCCAGCTGGTCATTTCGCTCCTCCTTCCTGCCCCTTTGAAGTGATTCAGTTAGACTTCATTCACATGGAACGCTGCAACAATTTAAAATACGTCCTGGTGGTAGTTTGTGCTTTTTCCAGGTGGATAGAAGCATACCCGCTAAAGGACAACACTGCTCTATCAACTGCCAAAATTCTTCTCAAGGAATTTTTCCCTAGGTATGGAATGCCACGGATTGTATGGTCAGATAACGGAAGTGAGTTTATAGGGAAAGTTATGCAGAGTGTGTGTGCCGGCCTAGGATTGAAACAAAAATTCCATAGTGCAAACCATCCCCAGTCTGCTGGTTTAGTCGAGGGTTATAATGGCACTCTGAAGCTTAAGATAGCCAAAATACAAGCATCCACAGGTTTAGCCTGGCCAGACGCACTTCCTTTGGCCTTGTTATCAACGAGAGCAACAGTGCATTCTAGAATAGGGCTTTCTCCATACGAGATTGTGTTTGGCCGCCCGGCAAATATCTGGGGTGTGCCAAGGCCTAAACAATTTTGCTCCATTGAATATCCTATGTTGATAGACTACCTTTACGACTTGACTGCTAAATTAAGTCTTATTCATCAACAGGTCTTCGATGCGTTGCCAAAACCTCCGGAGAGTCCAGGGCATCAGCTGAAACCCGGCGACCACGTGGTGGTCAGAAACTTCGCGAGGACAAAGAATCTTCAGCCTCGCTATATCGGCCCCTTCCAGGTCCTGCTGGCAACGAGGACAGCCGTACGTGTCGCTGGCCGAAAACACTGGATTCACGCTTCTCACGTAAAGCGTGCTCCGTTGCCGCTGCCTTACGACGACTGGGTGAAGAAGGGAATTGGTGCCTCCGAATCTGAAATCACTCCGAAATTTATCCCTTTCAACGATGCCGATTTGATTACTGACACTTTGAAACTTGACTCTCCTCCTGAAAAGACTCCTTTGAACACTGAACATTTGTCTCCAGCATCAGAAGAAACTTTGCTATCTGCGAACTTAAACTCTGCAACAGCTGCTAGTGATACACTATTTTCCGATCAGACAGTACCAGCGAAGCAGAAATACAACCTTAGAAGCCATAAAAAGGACAAATAAAGCAGGCAACTGCATATTGTGATTTTAATATATTGAACCTTTTGCTTTCAGCCAGGAAGTTTGCTATTGTTTATTGTTTTTAAAATTGCCTTGCCGTCTGGGTAGCCGTAGGGTCGTGGCTGTGTGCCTAGTTTGAATTTGCAGGGGTCTGACACAAGGTCGATCTTTCTGTTGGTTCTGGGAACTCCCAGGGCTGATAGAGGCATTTTCATCTACGTACACATCATCAGTGGTCGCGAGCGGATTGTAGAAGATGGAGCTTCCTGCGCTGCAACGAAAGAATGTGATTTACGTTCGCAGAAACAGACTTAATAGAATTCTTCACAGCAAATGTTTCTTGATGCAATGTGCCGTTACATTTTTGATTGTTTTAGCAACATTGGTGGGTGGAATCGTCTTTAGCATAAATTTGATTTTTGTGCCAGTTTCTACAGTACCTCCCCTTGATCCTGCTATTTCTACTGTTTCTTCTATACACTCTTTTCACTCGTTTCCGGAACATGAGCAAGCCAGACGCTCAGAATTCACCAACAACACTTTTGTACAGCTCTTGCACCAACACCAACTGGTAGTTAACACTACAGACTGCTGGGTGTGTGGCTTGATACCTCACACTATGGATAAAGGTATTCCCTATTTGGTTTTGCCTTACAGCTATAATGGATCATTTCAGGCCTTCCAAACCATCTTTGCTTATGCCCTTGAAACTTATCCTCCACGTCCGCCACGTTCCACTAAATATAACTCTGCTAACAAAGCTTTAGTCCAGGGAATTATTGACATGGTCAAGGACGTCAATAATACTCCATCATACCCTAGAGACGAATTGCGAGTATATTTAAGTTGGAATACTTCAGAGTATCGCCTTAGTTTAGGAGAAAGCAAGCGTAAAAGCTCAACTCCAATCTGGGTCGTACCTCACCGAGGTCAGGTCTGTTTGCAAGGTAATGGGAGAAATCCGAGAGCTCAGCTAGGGAGGAGTGAGTGCGTAGAGACTTATGTGTTTCCGGCTAACTCTTCCCCTGCCTTTCTTACTGCTAGGGGTACCTATTTCATTTGTCGAGACAGAGCTTATACATGGTTGCCTGCCGACTTCTCAGGATCATGTTATATTGCTCGATTATTGCCTCCGACATACACTGCTTCACCTGATTACCACAGAACAAGAGTAGCGAGAGGTGTCTTCAGCAAGGAAGATACCGCTGGTCAGGAAGCCGGAGACTTCTTCAAAGGCTTCCTTCCGTTCTGGGGACCTATGGCCAATAGTAGAAACATACGTCAGCTAACACGGGTAGTTGAATCTACTATTACTGAAACTGCTGGTGCCCTTAGCAATCTGACAGCTGAGCTTCAGGCGGATAGGCTCATGACGTTGCAGAACCGTATGGTTCTAGACGTTATACTTGCAGATCGAGGTGGGGTATGCAGAATGATCCAATCGAGCTGCTGTGTCTTTATTCCTAATAATGCTCCAACAGTCTATGAGGCGATCTCTAAGTTGCACAAGATTTCAGACTCCATACATGTAGACAAAGGAAACTGGTCCTTCATGGAGTGGTTTTGGACTCTGATCTCAGCGTGGGGATGGAAGGTTCTAATGGTCATTGGTGTCATCCTAGTATTCCTATTCTCATGTTGTCTGATTATCCAGTGTGGTCCTGCTCTGTGTAGTCTTTGTGCTGCGACTTGTCTCAGAAAACCACCCGCGTTTGGAGAAAAGACACGAGAAAGGATGATGATACAACAACATGTCACTGACCTGATGAGCATAGAACTAGATTCTGACATAGACTGAGTAATTGCCTATGTAAGGGCAAAAGGAGGGTCTGAGGTTCCGTGACGGTTCCGTGACGACTTGAACCCGTGTTTTCAAGTTTGTCGGAAATACATAATATTGGTATCAGTGAACCGCAAATGATCCATTTAGTATATCCTAGTGTTTTCGCTACGCTACGAGCAAGAGCACTCCTTCCATTGACATATTTCTGATATACCCATGGCATCCATCTTAGATCATGGCCGCCATTTTGTGTTTCCTTGCCCTCACATATGCAATAGCCTCTGATCACTTCATTCACTCCACTTTGATTAAGGACACGTAGCCTTAGCCGGAGATTCACCTCTTACATGACACGTGCACCTTAAACCAGATCACGCTGTAGCTGCATGACTCGACAAAGGCTGCCTCCTCTGCCCGAGGCCAGTCCTGCCAAACTGGTCTTCGTGTCCATTGTACCTGATCATGATTAGGCGGCCGAAGCCAGTAGCCTTGCCCATTTACAACCCACAAACATCCCTTATCCCACTTTTCTATCTTCCACACCTGGCTCTGTTTCTTTCTTTCTGAATCTTTATTAGGGGGAGGTAACGAACTTTACGATGAGGCGGTCCGGGTCCTGAATGCAATATTGACAGGGAATTGTGACAAACTAGTGGGAACTAGTGGGAACCCCTCTTTTCGCAATGTTTGGCCTCAGATATTATCGACGGTTCCTGTGTAACGTCAAATATTTATTGTTTTAGACACAAAGGTTTTGGGAATGTATTACATGTAAAGAATTTGCCCCTAGCATAAAAAACCGTATATAAGGAGCAGCCCTCTTTGTACAAATCGAACAGGCTCCTAGTCTCTGCCCGTGTGTAGATTCTGTGACTTCTGTGTCCCTGCAGTAATAAACCTTTGGTCTTTGACGCCACCATCGAGAAGCCCCTGTTTCTGTTCATTTGTGCACCAAGGCAGGTGGAACTCCGGGGTCTTCGGGTGTTGTACCCTGACACCTCTGGACGGAACCAAAAAGTCCAGAACTCCAGTACAACAACAACAACAACAATCACTACAGAAATGGCGATGAGGATGGGATCGTTTTCCTTTCCAGTTCCTTGTATGGACAACAGTGACTACTTTTATTATTTTATTTTATTTTGTTTCTAAGTGTATCAGCTTTACTTTTTAATTAATTTACTCTGCAGTTTATGGTCTTTTCTTTATAATTTTTTGTCTTACATTATATGTTACTTTATGATTTTCTCAGATCGATTCATGCATAACAGTTCGTGTTTTTCTTTGAAGTTCAGGTTGGTTCTTAGCTGAGCAGTCTAACCTTTTGTTGGGAGCCATTCTTGATGCTATATATGTACGTTTTGAGGCATTTCATTTTTTATTCAGTTTACTTTTCCTGGAATGAATGAAGGGAATATACAATGCCCTGTTCTTTCTAGGTTTGCTTTATTAGTTTCAGGAATTTATTTCATTGGCATTTCTGATAAGTGTTCAATTATTGCTTATTGTTTATTATGAACTACCATAGTACTTTAATTATTAGTGGTGTTCAATGCTTTATACATGCATACGTTTGGTTCTATTTCCAATGGTATGATTCATTTTGCAGTTCTGTCATATTTCTATATTTCTGATGAAAGTACATACGTTATTTACTTATACCGGTTTTTAATGTTCATTTCTGATGTCAGCCTTCAGGTTCAGTGCACACATCCTGTTAATGATTTTCATGAGCTCAGTGTTTGGTATTCAAATCTTATGCCAGTTTCTTCCTTTACACAAAGGTGTTACTTCATGAAATTTCCTGGCAATTGAGGTTTTCTTCTAATTAAGTTCGCACTCCGTCTTTGTTATTCTTATTCTTCTGTCAGGAGTACCTTTTCTTCTATTAATCTAGCTGTTTTTCTGCTGTTGTTTCTGTTGTTCGTTGGTTTTTATCTCCACTCCTGTCTGGCCAACAGTTGTGTTTTGGATGTATCTCTCAACTTTGCGTTGTATCCTTATTTTTGCTATCTATTTTCCTCCTTATTGTATGATTTCCTTTCTTTTCTGTCATTTTTCAGGGAGAAGATATGTTCTATCTCCTATTACCTGTATGTTCCTCTCTTATCTTCTTCTTCAATATGTTCTTTCTTCTTCGCTTACCTCCTATTCTCCCTTTATCTAAGTGTATCTTCTATTCTCTATTTACATTTCTTGCTTTTCCTTCTTCTTAATCTGTTTCCTTATTGCCTTGCAATTCTCCGTTCTTGTATTCTTTCCTTTTGTATTCTGGTATCCCTTTCCTGATGCTATATGTACATTGTACTTTTTAGTTGGTTTTATAAAAGGTATAAAAGGGGAAGATGTGTATTGATTGCTACTCATCCTGTTCTGCTCTTCCTCTGATGTCACCATGTGCAATGTAATAATCATGATGACACATTAGAATGTTGGGTTCCCAGCTCTGTGAATTCAGTTGGGAGCTTGGGGCTGCGCTGTAAGGAGACAGTTCCTGGTGGGGTTTTTATTCCTCTTATTATCTTATTACCATCTACTACCACCTTGTACCATCTTACTAAATAAATACCTATTCTACAAGAACCTACGTGGACCTTATCTTCATTTACAATCGGTGAGACAGGGGAGATCTAGTGGCTTACGATTTACACTTTTTACTTTGTCACAAAGCTGCCTCTTCGTTTGTTTTGCGCTACTTACCTACAACCCTTACCAAATATATGGCGGAAGGCGTGACTAGGAGCGGGTCCGGTAGCATTAAGGACATGCGCGCCAAATCGTATCTGATGCTCAGTACAATCTCCACTGATCCGGGAGTTCCTGATCAAAGGTGGCCCAGATTCTGCGTCCACCTTAGAAGTCTTCCTGCGTAAACCCAACACCGTACATGATATTGCCCTGAGTACCAAAACAAATACCGGTCTGCTCCAACTGGAGGTAGCGAGCTTCCGCAAAGACTTCAAAGACATGTCAATAAGATTTTCTAATGGTGAGACCAGAATAAGCACAATAGAAGATTTTACAAACTCCCAAGCTAAGCAGATCCAAAATCTTGAACAACCCATCTCATCTCTAAGGAGAGATCTCATAGAACAGGAGGATCATAGTTTGAGAAGCAATCTACGTTTTTTTGGACTACTGGAAGATATTGATTTCTTGGATTCCGGATGCCCTTCAGTTTTCTTTTAAAAAGTACTTTGAGATTGAAAAAGCCCATAGGTTTCCAATGTTCAAGCCTCAAAACATGACAAACCTGAGACCTTTGATTTTTAAGCCCCTGCACCTTCAACACATGAAGCAAATCTTCGCTCACAGGAGGAAGATAAAGTTGTTATGGTGGCGTGATCACAAAATCTCAATTTTGCAGGACTACGCCAAAGATAGTGTTATTCATTGCAAAGGTTCCTAAACCTTCGGAAGAGACTGTTGGACTGGGGTATTCCTTTCTCTTTTTCTGGCCCCTCAAAATTTTGCATAACTTTCAGAGGCTGTCAAAAATCTTTGTAGAGACTATGGACATGGCAACTTTCTTGGACAACCAATCCGAGACGCAGATGGAGTCTGATGCACTACCTGGTAATTCTTCGCCTCATTATCGTGCCTGAACTCCTGCAATTCCTGTTGCTTTGGTTTCTGGTTTACAGAGTATATCCTTTATAATTATTCTTGGTGTTGTTCCTTGTGCTATCCCCCCTGAGATATTGGGGTCTATGCACAATTCTCCTCAGTTGTATATGTTTGTGTCTATTCTTGCCTCAGGTGTCTTATCTCTTAGTCTCACAACCTCACAGTCACCCTCAGATATGTTTGTCACACTAATTACATTTTTGATGTGCTCATTCTTGTGACTGGGGTATTAACCCGTTAACCGCAGCGGTAATTCCGCCGCGGTGCGGGCATTTCCGTGCGCGGGTGGGGCGCCGTCGGCCAATGGCCGACGGCAGCACTGGGCAGGTATTGTTGCCGTCGGCCATTTGCCGACGGCAGCAATTAAGGGGTTAACTACTATCTTCCTCTATTCATGGGCACCCATCTCCTACTCTCGTGGATGGTTTTTATCAAATTCATTTTATGATTCATTTTACTTATTAGTATTATTATTATTTAGACAGCACTCACTGACGCTATAATTGACATTAAATACTGTCATCTTCAGGATTTAGTTCCTTTCCTCTGTACACCTATTTATGGTTCACTTTGTGACAGGTAATGGTTCATATTTGTCTTTATCTGAATTGATTCAGATATTGCTCTAAACATTTCATTTGAAATCTAACATATTTTACTCTCGTTTTAGCATGCTGCTGTTTTCACACACGTTGGTGTTACATCCTTATGTAATGTTTGGTTTCTTCCTAAATACTTCTTTTTCTTCATGCATTTTCTGCTCTATATTTCCAGCCATCTTTTTAATATTTCCCAGCTGTTTTTTCTTCTGCACTGACTTTGTCAGCCATTGCTGTTTGCTGTTCACTTCTTTTTTTTTCCTCAAGCACTATGTCTCCTACAGACGCCCCCTGGTGGGAGGGGGCCACATTGCCTCTCTTACTTGGTTTGGTGAAAGCGGGAGTCCCCGCTTTTCTTCTGTCCTTCCTTGCACCACTTTTCCTTTACCCAGTGGGATATGTGCTTCACCTCTGTTGCGCTTCTTTGCTCAGTTCCTTCCACAAACAATTGTATATCTATTATTCAGAAAGTGCCCAAATACCCCCTAGAACTTATCTCCTTAAACATAAAAGGGCTAAATCACCCTGTGAAAAGGGACAATATCTTGGACTACTGTAATTATCTTAAAGGGGTTGTAGTTCTCCTTCAGGAGACCAAGATTGGTTTCAAAAAGGCACTGCTCATGAGGAAGGGATGGCTTGTGGATGTTACATGCTCTGAACCTATAGTGAAACACAATGGGTTCCTCACTCTTATTTCTAAACAGTTAAGTCTGTCCATAGTCATAACTGAACATGACACTAAAGGGAGATGGCTACTTACTAGACTGACCAGAGGTTCACAAGACCTATATGTTATGAATATTTATGCACCCAACACAGATGACCCTGAGTTTGGCGTACAATCAATAAAAAAACTCTCTGACATCCCTCAACAGTCTAAAACAATCATAGAAGGGGACTTTTTCTCCCTCTGTATCCTATCTTAGACCGACACTCAGCTTTAAAATACAGAGTTTCCAGGACACACAAGCAATTACTTAAACTTTGTGCTTCCTATCCGTTACTAAATGCTTGGAGATTACATAACCCACAGGGAAGCGGGTTTACGTTCTTCTCTTCTCTGCACTCTACTTTTTACCATATTGACTACTTTCTTGAGAATGCCTCTCTTATTAAGGATATGTCTCATACACAGATTCACCCAATAGTTGTCTCTGACCATACTGCTAACTCATTTTCCATTCTTAGCCCAGCCGACAAAGGTGGAAATCACACATGGCGCTTATATAACGCGCTATTAGACAACAAGTCTGATATTCCGGTACATCCAAAAAGAAATGTAGTATTTTTTAAGTGAAATTGAACTTCCTGTTAACTCCCCAATAGTCCAATGGGATGCATTTAAATGTGCTATGAGGGTTAACATCATTAAAAAAACGTGCAAAGGAAACAGTGATATTAAGAACACACTTCAATCCTTTGGAGATGAAATCAAATGGAAAGAGGATCTATACCATTATTCCAATAATTAGACCCTCCTACAGGATATTAAACAACTAAAATGCTCCTTTAAATCCATCGTTAGTGAGAGAGCTTACCTTAGCGTTCATGCTCAAAAATCCCGATGTCTTTTCCTTTGTAATAGAGCGGGCAAATTAATAGCGGCTATGCTTAAATCTACCAATCTTAACACCCAAATTTCCCATATTACTGACAAGAAAGCCCTAATTAAATTCCTTAATCATGATATTCTTGAGATTTTTTTCGACTTTTATGAGAGGTTGTACACCCCCTAATTGTCGTGTGATGAAATAACATGTCTCTTCACCCTCTTCCTTGCCCACAGTGTCTGATGCTGAAAGGTTACATTTGAATAAACCAATAGAATCTGATGGAATTGCTAAAGCTATTAAGGCCATGCAATCGGCAAAGCTCCGAGTCCAGATGACTATCCAAACTTCTTTTATATGAGTTTAACACATTCTATCATCAGCCACTTTAAAAACGACTTCGACAATCTGCCCTGTTGGGCATAGTCATGGGTGCGGCCGCTGAGGCTACCAAAGTAGTCATTCCGAAAGAGGGCAAGGATCATTCTGATCCCAAAAAATTCCATCCTATTTCTCTTTTAAACATGGAAGCCAAAATCTATGTAAAAATCTTAGCCACAAGATTGGAAACCTATATCCCAAACTTGTTAATAATTCACAAACTGTTTTTGCCAAAGGCCTCCTTGCTAGGGACAATATCCATACTTTTTGTCATATTTCAGAAAATGCTCGATCATCAGTGATTTCTTCAGCTGCAATTGTTCTTGAGCCATTATCAAAAATGGGGTATCCCAAACTGGTCTGGGACCTGGGTACAGAACGTTAACAAAAACAATGGTCCTTGACCTAATTTAATGCACTGATTATATCACAAAATTTCTTAATTTTCTAAATTGGAGCCCAAATAAATTTTGCTCTTTGGAAAAGATCCAGACTAATTCATACAGTCACACGGCCCAACAACTGTATCATATTTATAGAAAAATATTTTTATTTATACTTTTACTAAATCATGCTTGTAACCTCTTAGAATTCAAAGGTTTCAAAAATTGCAATTATATCAGGTTTTTTCAAATATTTACAATGTTTTAAAGGTACGTATAAAAGGTGCTCATGGAGAACGTGCATAGAGTTAGTGCTCGAAACAATGGCGCGAGTGATTATAGAGAAAGAGAAAGAGAAGTAGGTGACAATTTATACAAGTGAATATACTGATTCAATAAAACAAATCAAAATATCCTGTCCACTTTCAAAAAGTTCACAATCCAGTGTATCAAAATATTATTCTTTTTTGCACGTTTTTACACTAGAAGTATTGTGATCCAGGAAGTCTTAATAGGGGTGTCGACGTTTCGACCCGACTTAAATGCCTTGGGGAAACTGATAACCTCTGCTTGCGGGTCTTCTTCAGGACTAGAGAGCACCCTCCGTACCTGACTTGAACCAGTTCCCTAATGGTAATTCAAGTGGTCGTCATCAAAAATCGACCTGGGATCTCTCAGAATGGGATCCGTAGGAGTTAATCTAATCTCAATGGTGGTGAGCTCACTCAGTCTAAGTATCCGATTTGTCAAAATGCTTTGGTAGTGCCGTCACGGTGAATCCAATTCACCATCAAGGTGAGTTCCAAAGTTGGGGACTCCCTCACATTTCGAGATATCCGATGTAGCCTCCCACCTCAATGGGGGATATTATGTATAAGTGCCGGTGTGGTCACTCTTGTTAGGTTTCCTGTGCGCCAAGGTTTAACGCAGGAATAGTGGTCCGTTATCCTACGCCATCGGCGTAGGATAACGGACCACTATTCCTGCGTTAAACCTTGGCGCACAGGAAACCTAACAAGAGTGACCACACCGGCACTTATACATAATATCCCCCATTGAGGTGGGAGGCTACATCGGATATCTCGAAATGTGAGGGAGTCCCCAACTTTGGAACTCACCTTGATGGTGAATTGGATTCACCGTGACGGCACTACCAAAGCATTTTGACAAATCGGATACTTAGACTGAGTGAGCTCACCACCATTGAGATTAGATTAACTCCTACGGATCCCATTCTGAGAGATCCCAGGTCGATTTTTGATGACGACCACTTGAATTACCATTAGGGAACTGGTTCAAGTCAGGTACGGAGGGTGCTCTCTAGTCCTGAAGAAGACCCGCAAGCAGAGGTTATCAGTTTCCCCAAGGCATTTAAGTCGGGTCGAAACGTCGACACCCCTATTAAGACTTCCTGGATCACAATACTTCTAGTGTAAAAACGTGCAAAAAAGAATAATATTTTGATACACTGGATTGTGAACTTTTTGAAAGTGGACAGGATATTTTGATTTGTTTTATTGAATCAGTATATTCACTTGTATAAATTGTCACCTACTTCTCTTTCTCTTTCTCTATAATCACTCGCGCCATTGTTTCGAGCACTAACTCTATGCACGTTCTCCATGAGCACCTTTTATACGTACCTTTAAAACATTGTAAATATTTGAAAAAACCTGATATAATTGCAATTTTTGAAACCTTTGAATTCTAAGAGGTTACAAGCATGATTTAGTAAAAGTATAAATAAAAATATTTTTCTATAAATATGATACAGTTGTTGGGCCGTGTGACTGTATGAATTAGTCTGGATCTTTTCCAAAGAGCAAAATTTATTTGGGCTCCAATTTAGAAAATTAAGAAATTTTGTGATATAATCAGTGCATTAAATTAGGTCAAGGACCATTGTTTTTATTAACGCAATTGTTCTTGAAGCAGAAAAGGCGTTCAATAACTTTTTTTGCCTTTTCTGCAAGCAGTATTGGAATTTCATAATTTGGGCTCTTCCTCTTTGACATGGACGTGGCATTGTATGCGAATCCCAAAGCAAATATTACAATCAATGGCTCTACTTCCTCTTACTTTGACCTCCATCAAGGTACGACACAATGGTGCCCCTTGTCCCCCGTGCTTTTCTTGTTCACTATCGATCTGTCACTTAGATCATTTTACTCAGAATCAACAATCAAGGGTTGTCAATTTGGACAACTTGTATTTAAAACAACTGCATACACAGACGATATCTTTATTTTCCCTGAGGAAGTAGAATTGGCAATCCCCTCGATATATAACATTATCCAGGACTTTTTGGCAGTTTGTGGGTATATTCTGAATAGGGACAAAACCGAAGAATTCCCATTAAACCCTCTATGCCTACCTTCTCATCCTGGGTAGATCAGGCCAGAAGTGGCAATCTTCTTGCCCTAAATATTTTGGTATCTGGTTGTGTAGAGCTTTTGTGGATATAATTTATTTCAATGAATAGCATACGATTGGCAAAGTTAAACAGCTTGCAAGGATCTCATGTAAATATATTTGTAAACCTGCTGCTTTAGGTGGTTGTAACCTCCTAAATTGGAACCTATATCAAATGGCCTTTCCGAGCATCTCAAGGGGCAGTTTTGTTTACTCCAGACTCACTTAACTCTGGTTACATATTGAACATAGGGCCAGATATATGACCCTTCCATTTTGTTACTCGCAAATTGTGTCATTTTGCAACTCGCGCTGTGCGACTGGCAAAATTGGATTTACAACAGTGTCTCAGACATTGTTACTGATTCCCAAAGGGGTCGCTAATGACCTGCCTCATTATTATTGATGAAGCAAGTCGCAATATGTGACCCCATTAGGAATGGCCAGCACTCACAGGGATGGTGGCCTGCTGGGGTCAGCAGACAACCATGTCTGTGACTGCTTTTTAAATAAAGCAGCTTTTGCTGGATGTATTTAAAAAAGAAAAATGAAATGCTTCTGTTTCATTTTTTAAGAGTAGGCAGTGGTCCATGGGACCACTGTCTGCTCTTAAAAACTATTTTCACTACCAGTCACAAAGTGACTTACCACCTGAAGGACTGGGCTATTTTAAGGCCCAGCGGTGCCAGGGGACAACACCTGAAACCTTCGTGGGTTACCTGTTCCGGCGTACAAATTACAGAGACACGGGACACTCCCTTCGGCGTCAAAGGTCAGCGTTTATTTACTGCAGGGATACAGAAATCGCTAAAAGTACAACAGAGTGTAGGTTCTGAGAGTCTGCTTCGAATTGCAAAAGTGGATCGCTCCTTTTATACACATTTTCGTCATTGCACAACATAACGAACAAAAGGTTACAACTCAGTTCCCACAGTAAACTTCAAAAGGATTGCATTCATGTTTTCAGAAGCCCGGAACATAATTACAGTAACATTGCCGGTTCCCAACTGTAAAAGCACGCTATCCCACCATTAGGCACATTACACTCAAGTTGTAAACGAGCTAAGAGAAGAGACAGAAACAGGTGCAAGGAAAACAAAGACAGACAACAGATTGAAAAGAGTGTAGGGGCAATATCGGAAGCGTGATCACAGGATCAAAGGATTCGAGCCTAACGCATGCAAGGCTGAAACAATAGACCGGCACGGCAAGATGAGCCTTGAGCGGAGCCATCTGCCTTTGCCGTGTCATCCCCCTAGTCATAAAGACACACTCAAAGGAATATGCATCTTCCGCAAGAGCTTGGGAATCCCAGGGTCATGAAACGGACATTGTCCGTTCGCCGGCTACGTGAGGGCAAGAAACAAAATGGATGCCGTATCTAAAATGGAACCCGAGGGTTCAGATGGAGAAACCCACGAATAAGACAAACCCTTCCAAGTAGTGTAGCGAAAACGCGTACACCTACTAAACTCGTCATTTGCGGTTCATAGATACCAAACTCGTCCATATCCGAACATGCCCAAAACGTCGTTACGATCCTCACGGAACCTCAGACGCTCCTTTTGCCCTCATGTAGGCAAGCACTAGTCGATATCAGAATCAGTTTCCATATTCATCAGATCGTTCAGTTGTTGCTGGAACATTATTGTATCCATCAATGTCTCTCTGGTAACAGATGGCCTTCTTATACACGTTGTAGCACAAAGGCCTCATAAGGCTGGACCACACTGTACACAAAGACAACACGTGAACAGAAACGTCACAACAACCCCTACAATCATCAGAATCTTCCAACCCCAAGTCGACATCAGACCCCAAAATCATCCTAGAAGCGTCCAATCACCTTCGTCCACGTGTATGGACTCGGAGATTTTATGCAACTTCGAGATGGCTTGATAAACAGTTGGAGCGTTATCAGGTATGAAAATACAGCAGCTTGAATGGATCACCTTGCACACACCACCTCTATCTGCGAGTACAACGTCTAGAACCATACGGTTCTGTAACGCCATAAGTCTATCCGCTTGAAGTTCTGCTGTCAGGTTACCAAGAGCACTTGCAGTTATGTTAGCAGTCGATTCTACCACACAAGTCAACTGTCTCAGCTTCCTACTATTAACCATAGGTCCCCAAAACGGTAGGAAACCCTTAAAAAAGTCTCCTGCTTCTTGACCGGCAGTATCCTCTTTGCTAATAACGCCTCTCACAACTCTGGTCTTGTGATAGTCTGAGGCAACTGTGAAAGTCGGTGGCAAAAGATTTGTGATATAACACGTGCCCGAGAAGTCACGGGGCAACCACGTATAAGCGCGATCATAACATACAAAATAGGTACCCTTGGCAGTCAGGAAGACAGGGGAAGAGAGCATTGGTAAAACGTACGTCTCAGTACAAGCACTCTTCCCAAGCTGAGCTCTCGGATTTCGACCAAGACCTTGCAGGCAGAAATTACCAAGGTGGGGTACGATCCAGATTGGAGACGAGCTCTTAAGCTGTCTATCACCCACTGACATACTATACTCAGCCTCACTCAGATCCTTGTATGCTCGCACCTCTTCCTCTGGAATAAGCGATGCATCAAAAATATCTCTATCTAGATCAGCAATCGCTATCGCCAAAGACTTGTGGTACGGGCCAGAACCAAGGTCTGTAGAGCGTGGCTCTAGACGGGGGTAGGAATCTAGTGCACTACGTAACATGGTTTGGAATGCTCGAGCTGACCCCTGGGAGCTGTAAGGAAGAACCAAACACGGAATACCCTTATCCATGGTATGCGGCATTAACCCACACACCCAACAGTTAGTAGTATTCATCACCAACTGATGTTGATGCAGAAGTTGGACAAAGGAATTGTTCATAAATTCCGCACGTCTGACCTGTTCATGTTGGGGCAGAAGATGAAAGGAATGTGGAGAAATAGTGGGAACAGAATTCAAATCATGAGAAGGAGAAGTAGGTGAAGTGGAAGGCAATAGCGACTGAATCCCAAAATACACTCCACCCACCAGTAGCATAGAAACAGTTAGGAACAACATGAAAACCTGAAACAAAAAACATTTTGTTCGCAAAATCTTATGCAATTTGGATCTTTGCGCCGACATCCTCTCTATTTCCGACAGCTTAGAGAACTCCATCCTCTAAAGACCGTCCGTAACGTTCTTGACGCACCTCGTTCTGAGTAGCGATTATCAATTCCCAGGAGTTCCCAGAAACCGACAAAAGTAACCGACCTAGTGTCAGAAACCTGCTAAACAGAAGTAGGTACCCGCACGGCCCTACAGTCAACCCAGATGGTAGGTTTTAATCAATTGAACATTCAGTTTAATATAAGTCTCCTAGCTGCACAGAAGAGGAACACACGTGATATATAAAAAGAACTCAAAACTCAGGAAAAAAAATGCAAATGTCCACAATGTTCATAGCAACAGTGAGGGGGTAATGTGAATTCAAAAACAAAAAGGGAATTTTTTTATTAGTCCTTGTCACGCGATCGAAGAAAATATCGACATTTTCCAGGTCGAGTTTGCTCTTCAAACAATGGTTCAGATGGCAAAACAGTGTTCAATTGTTCAGGTGACAGTTCAGAACTTGAATTCTCCAATGCTGAAGACGAAGGTACAGTTCCAGATGATTCAACAGGTGTATCTGACTGAACTGAGTCGTTCTCTACAAGTTGAGCATCACTAAATGGCACGTAGTGTGGAATGGCATCGGTCTCAGTCGGGGCAAATCCTTTCTTTATCCAGTTATCTGCTGGCAAAGGAAGCGGGACTTTCTTCGTATGGAAGGCATGTACCCAATGCTTCCTGCCGTCCAGCCGAACTGCAGTCCTCGTTGCCAACAAGACTTGGTAGGGTCCCACGAACCTTGGCTCGAGATTACGTTTTCTCCCAAAGTTGCGGGTTACCACCCAGTCGCCAGGTTGGAGCCGAGGACCAGGTCCTTCTGTTTGTGCCGGTAGAGCTTCAAAAACCTGTTGATGAATCAAACTCAATTTAGCAGTCAGAGCGTAAAGATAGTCAATCAACATTGGATATTCAATTCTATCAAACTCCTTAGGCCTCGGAACTCCCCAAACGTTCGCAGGACGGCCGAACACAATCTCATATGGGCTAAGCCCTACTCGAGAGTGCACAGTCGCCCTGGTCGATAAGAGAGCTAGAGGCAATGCATCAGGCCATGATAAACCAGTCGTTGCTTGGATTTTGGCAAGTTTCAGTTTCAGAGTACCATTGTACCCTTCCACTAAACCCGCCGACTGAGGATGATTAGCACTATGAAATTTTTGGCGGATTCCCAGACCCTTACACACACTCTTCATCACACTTCCCACAAATTCACTTCCGTTATCCGACCATACGATCCGTGGCATGCCGTACCTGGGGAAATATTCCTTGAGTAGAACTTTTGCTGTGGACAGGGCAGTATTATCCTTAAGAGGGTAGGCCTCAATCCATCTGGAGAATGCGCAAACCACAACCAAGACATATTTCAGGGTATTGCATCTCTCCATATGGATGAAGCCCAACTGGATAACTTCAAAGGGACATGTAGGAGGAGCAGTCAAGTCAAAACCACTTTATTTGATTTAGTTAAAAATCATAAAAGCATTCTACAATCACATCACAGGAAGGGCAATACAAATTCATAAGCAAATACAAAAAGCATCAATCAGTAATAATTTCATGTACATAAAAGTACACGATATGAGGAAACGACAGTAATAATTAATTAATATACATTATAAAAATACATCATAAAAGGAGTAAATACTCGATAAAATAGACATTTAAAATGAGAACAACATCCATTTCAATCATCTTTACAAAACACTAATATTAACATCTTTAAGTCTTTTCCTCCTGATCCTAACCGCAGCAACAAGGTAATTGGCCACGCTAAACATGGCCAACGCAGAATCCAATAATTGGAGGTACAGGAGAGCAGGTTTTGCCTGGTAAAAAGCTTTATCCTTCAATAATGGTACCAGGTATTTCTGTCTGGGCTCAGTAAAGAAATTACAAAACAACATAAAGTGCATATTATTTTGTGTAGAAAAACTATCACAGTTGCAGACAGGGGCATCCTCCTCCTTAAACCAACCTTGACTATCACACAGAACTGTGTAAATCTGGTTAAACCGAAGTTTAACCAGAAGCCACCTATGAAAGGGGATAGTGACGATAGTGAGGTACGGTTGGATGGTAAGACGCGTAATGGTCAGGTAGTGGGCTCTGACCGTGGGCTTGAGTAGTTGGCGTTCCTCCCTCTCCACATTTTTCATTGCTATAAAATTGGCCTTCACCCAAGCTAAATCTGATTTCTTAAGACCCTGAGGGGCCAGAAAAATATCAGGACGGCCCAGGTCCAGAGAGCACTTTTGTATATATGAAAGCCAAATGATGTTTTTATAATTATCTAGTTTTAAACAGTCCACCAGTATTTTATGATTTAGACCCAAGTTTTTATTGGTCCAAAGCCTTATCCAAAGCAAGATAGGAGCCATAAGAAGGGTGTCCGATATATATCCAAGCCCAACTTCCTGGTGGACCGAGAACGTGGCTGTAGATTGGGGAAGCCCTAAGGTGGAACGCAGGAATTTATTTTCTTCCCTTTGAACTGGTTCACTATTTACATAGCCCCACAGACCCGAGCCGTACCTGGCTATTGCCAATGATTTTGCCCTGTACAAGTTAAGTAAGGCACCTGTTGGCTTCCCGCCCAGTCTCCTAGCAAAACTTAGGATAGCAGTGGCTGAGCTTCTAACCGCTTTGGTTTTAGCTACAATTTGCGGAGCCCAACTCCCCTTGGTGTCAAAAATTACACCCAGGTATGTAAAAATTTTAACATTAGTGATCACGTCACCGTTGCAGTAGAACTGTCTGGAGTTGTTTTTACCAGCCCCAAAAGCCATGACGTGTGATTTGGAGTTCTTTATCACTAGGTCTAATGATAACATAAAATCATTAAAAGCATTTAAAAGTTTTTGTAGACCTATGGGAGTCCGAGCTATTAAAGCGGCATCATCCGCGTACAGGAGAACCGGGATACGAGTTTCCCCTGCACGCGGAGTATCCAAGGTAGCAGTTAAAAGAGTTTCCTCAAGTGAATTTATATACAAGGTGAAGAGCATGGGAGCAAGAATGCAACCCTGCCGCACGCCCCTGCTAGATTTGAACCAAGCGGTACGATTACCTTCTTGGTCCATTCTGATTGAAGCTTTCAGATCTTTGTGTAAATCTGCCAAAAAATATACAAGGGGGGGATCAAGACCCAGCTTTAGCAACATAGTCCACAGCCGAGCTCTATTCACCAAATCAAAAGCTGTGGACAGGTCCATAAAAGCAACAAAAATTGACCCTTTTTTAACAGTTGTGTATTTCGAAATTAACAAATGAAGATTTAAGCATTGGTCCTCAGTCCCTCTCCCAGCACGGAACCCATATTGGGCATCTACTAGAATATTATTATCTGTGGACCAGGTGTTAATTCTAGCAAGCAGGACTTTGCCCAGAATCTTCATTGAAGAATCCAATAACGAAATTGGTCGAAAAGACTTTGGGTCGCTTCTTAGGCCCTTTTTAAAAATAGGTACTATAATGGCACATGACCATGTTTTTGGAAAACCCCCCTCATACACACAATTAAAAACATTAGCTAAAATCTCAGCCCACATCTCCGAGTTAAGTTTGTATAGGTCCGGGGGAACCCCATCCGGGCCCGGGGCTTTATTAGCAGCTGAGCCTAAAATTGCCAGCTCTACTTCTGATTTGGTAAAATCTAAATTAATGGGAGAAAATGGGGAGTAAGGTATTTTAAACACCTCGGCAATTTCATTGGAACCATATATATTAGAAAAATGGTTAATCCAGTCAGCTTCAGATATGTTAATTTCAAGATCCAAATTGTTTGTGTGAGAGAACAACGGATTATTAATTATAGCCCAAAATTTGGAGCTATGTTTAAGGGTTATGGGGTCCATCAAGGAGTCCCAGGCTTCATCTTTGATGGCTTTTTTCCGAAGTTTGACTGCCAAAGCATATTGTCTTCTTAGATCTGCCACCAAAGTCCTATCTCTAGGCGATTGTTTAAGTCCTTTCAGCAGGGCTGAGTGTGCCTGTGAGCAAGAGTGGTCAAACCATCTATACACTGGGACAGAACCCCTCCCTGGTTTGACTCTAAGCTCCTTTTCCACTCTAGCACAGATAGCTTCAAAGGCCCTCACAACTTCCCCTCCCCTCATCTCTCTGTTCCTACATTTCTCAATTTCGACTCCCATATCTTGCACAATAAGACCATGAAAATCCTCTGGACAGACTTTACACCATTTAAGGCGTCTGCCCTGGTCTTTACTCCTCACGTCCCTTATAGAGGTAGCCCTTACTACTCCTTTATATAAACCAGAAAGAGCATCCAAAACCAATAACATAGGGTTGTGGTCACTAAATCCACTAACAATTGCGTTATAAAACAATACATAACGAAGGAGCCCTGGGGACATAAAAAAGTAGTCAATAATCGATTCACTGCCCCTTGCGTTGTACGTGACCACACGGTTTATTGTATCTGAGAACCCTGGTTCATATAGATCATTTGATGAGAGCAAGTTTTCCATCGCCACACCCTTTGAGCTATGTTCAAAGTGTGGCAGTGAGGTGTAATCAGGACCATTTTCATCAATAATCTGGCAATGGGACTCACACAAATGAACATTAAAATCACCCATCATTATACACTGAACAAAAGTGGTTTGTTTTGACATATATTTAGTTAAAAAGTCCGATAAACCGTCTAAAACAAAATTTGGGGGTCCCCCTTGCATGGAGTTGTAACAGTTTATTAATACAATCTTATTCTTATCAGCCAAACAGATTTCCACCAGCTGGAAATAGTGAGAAGAACTGGGGATTTCTCTAACATTACCAGCAATTTTAACTGAAACAAGGAATAGCAAACCCCCTCTGTCCCTACCCGATGTGGAGCTCAGGGCATCAACAAAAAAAGAAATGTATCCTTCTACCCAAAAACCTTTATCTTTCATCCAAGTTTCTTGTAATGCAATTATATCATGGTTCTTCACTGATTGTAACCAAATAGGATCATCTTGTTTTGCCCGTAGGCCCGCGATGTTCCATGATACTAACCGTATGTGCCCTTCCCCTAACTGTAATGGGTCGTTAATAACAGTTTCGACTCTGACAACAGGTAGAGCCACATCAGTATTGCTTGGGAGTTGGCAAGTCAGGTTATCCTGTTCAGGTACAGGTTCTAGTCATTCAATGTCTATTCTATCAGCTAATGCCGAAAACATATTTGACAATGGTAGTTCGTTGGAGGGTGTACTCCTTACAACATTTACTACACCATTAGCTTTGATTGGCTTAGTCATCCATACATTAGTATGCATGGGTGAGATAAGATTGTCCTCTGCCCAAGTATTATCAATAGACTGTAACTTGATGTTCTCATTTACAACTGGCCTATAAGGTCGGGGATAAAAGAAACCAAGGGGCATCGCCCGAACCCCTTTACTTACAGGATCCAGAGGGGAATCATCCCAGAAAAGTCGACTCGCGACATTCTTTGATTTAAAATTTACAATGACACAGTCTCCAGATACCTCTTTCTTGCTTCTACCCACCCAGTTTACCCGTCTACTTGTTACAATGTTGTCTGCGATGTTACTTTCTCCCGTGCAGTTGGCATTGCACCATTTTTTAACGTGCCTAAGCAGGGACTCATGTTGTTCTACCGCCCCGTCTTCAAGTTTAGGCACGTTAACCAAAATTGCGACAAAGGGTGTTGCATCCGGAGGTAAATTTATTGGAGGTACCCTTTTTTCAGGAGCCCCCCACTGGCCTCTAGGCCTTGTGGAGCAACTTGCACTGTGGCCAGCCTCTGTCGTGGGGATATATATTCCATTATCTACTTTCCCTTTTTGTGGCACAGGATTGACAATAGGTAAAAGAGGGATATTGACTGGTCTAGTTATGGGTGGGTCACGAACTTTAGGGGCAGTGACCTGCACAACTGATGGACATGGAGCCAAAGGCATAGAGAATGCCGGGGCCCGAGTATTAAGAACATCATTGATACGATCACATTTTGCCATAAGGTTCTTAACACAGTCCTTCAGAGTTTCATTAATATCCGAGGCAATCTGGATTAAAGCAGTCTCAAGTCTATCTGTGAACAGTTTTTCCAATAAGGCCATAATGCCTTCCTCCGTCAGAAGGGTTGGCTGGGTAGAACCAGCCATAGTTGTGGCAGACCTTCCTGCATCCCTGGGGTTCATAGGGAAGTTAGGTATCACGGTTTCAGGTAAGGCCGGGCATGGAAGAACTGTGGCAGGAAGTGACAAAGTAGGTCTACAAGCCTCAATGATGACCCGAGGCTCCAATGGTATACAATTTATGGTGGAGGAGTTCGAAGTATCAACAGTCCCAGGACTAGGAGCAAGGCCCAGTTCACGCTCGGACTCAGCAATCTGCGATGATAGTTCCCCCACCTTGGTAGTTAGGTATGTGAGTATACTTGTAGTATACTTAGGCACTTTCGCTTTAGCTTCATCAGCCGCTGGTGTTGCCAATTTGCGCTTACCCATTACGGAAGATGTTAAGGACGTGGCCCGTCCCGTCCCTGGTCGTCCTTGGACGGCCTTAGACGGCCCGCCCTCTGCCCGGGCTCCGCCCGGCGTCGCCCGCGCGCGTCCCGCGACGCGGAGGGGTTGGCCCGCCTTTGTAGCGCCTCCGGGCACGCTGGCTGCGGGAACCGGAAGTGCACGCAAAGCCCGCTGGGAGCTGTAGTCTCCAGCCACCGAGTTGGTGATGGCGGCGAGACCTACAGCGTTCCTGGACCCAGGGGCAGAGGCTGCGTGTAGCGAGATGTCCAGGTAGGGTTCTGCAGGCAAGAAAGCCTCCCGCTCCACCGAGGGGCTGGCCGGCCTTTGTAGCGCCTCCGGGCGCGCTGGCTGCGGGAACCGGAAGTGCACGCAAAGCCCGCTGGGAGCTGTAGTCTCCAGCCGCCGAGTTGGTGATGGCGGCGAGACCTACAGCGTTCCTGGACCCAGGGGCAGAGGCTGCGTGTAGCGAGATGTCCAGGTAGGGTTCTGCAGGCAAGAAAGCCTCCCGCTCCACCGAGGGGCTGGCCCGCCTTTGTAGCGCCTCCGGGCGCGCTGGCTGCGGGAACCGGAAGTGCACGCAAAGCCCGCTGGGAGCTGTAGTCTCCAGCCGCCGAGTTGGTGATGGCGGCGAGACCTACAGCGTTCCTGGACCCAGGGGCAGAGGCTGTGTGTAGCGAGATGTCCAGGTAGGGTTCTGCAGGCAAGAAAGCCTCCCGCTCCACCGAGGGGCTGGCCCGCATTTGTAGCGCCTCCGGGCGCGCTGGCTGCGGGAACCGGAAGTGCACGCAAAGCCCGCTGGGAGCTGTAGTCTCCAGCCGCCGAGTTGGTGATGGCGGCGAGACCTACAGCGTTCCTGGACCCAGGGGCAGAGGCTGCGTGTAGCGAAATGTCCAGGTAGGGTTCTGCAGGCAAGAAAGCCTCCCGCTCCACCGAGGGGCTGGCCCGCCTTTGTAGCGCCTCTGGGCGCGCTGGCTGCGGGAACCGGAAGTGCACGCAAAGCCCGCTGGGAGCTGTAGTCTCCAGCCGCCGAGTTGGTGATGGCGGCGAGACCTACAGCGTTCCTGGACCCAGGGGCAGAGGCTGCGTGTAGCGAGATGTCCAGGTAGGGTTCTGCAGGCAAGAAAGCCAGGTGGAGTGGGGGTGCCCTTGCCAGGATTATACATCAAACATACCATACAGTTCTTAACCACTCTCTCAGCACACTTAGCAATCCCATCATTCTTCCATACTGGAGACAACAACTTACATATACCTTTCGCGCTAATATGTGACATGCCGTGGGCCATAGTAACAACGGCAAGCACATATGCATCCGGTAACATCCATCTCTGAAATTCTGACAAATCAACCCAACATCCATTCACGTCTAACTTCCCCATGCTTTCTTTCCACTTAGTCTTTTCAGTTTCGGTGGCTTCATTCTGAATCGCTTTCACACTCTCAACTGTGTCCTCACACATACCAGTCTCCGCCGGCCATCTCACTGAACTCGTAACATACATTTGATTTGTCAGATTCTTGGCCGTTTCCTTAGCAATCTCATCCGCAAACGCGTTACCACGACCAACATCATCTGTAACCTTTCGATGCGCGCTGCATTTAATGATTGCCACTTGCTTAGGCAATGCAAGTGCATCCAAGAGATCGTTCACGAGCTGTCCGTGTTGGATCTTCGTGCCATGCGATGTCATAAATCCTCTTTCTCTCCACAATCGACCAAAGCTATGCGCTACGCCAAATGCATACTGACTGTCGGTAAACACATTCACTCGCTTCCCTTTAGACAAAACACACGCTCTCGTTAAAGCAATCAACTCTGCCGCTTGCGCTGAATTCTGACTCAATCTCGCAGTTTCCACAACCGTACTCAACGTCACTACAGCATATGCAGTCGTCACATCACCATTCGGCAACTTGAAGCATGAACCATCAACATACAGAGTACCATCGGGATCTACCAATGGAGTGTTTTTCAGGTCAATACGACCCTTTGTCTCTTCTTCAGTTCTTAAGTAACAGTCATGTGGTGCTATATCACCTGATTTCATATTAATCGGCAACAATGTCGCTGGGTTCAACACATTACAGCGTTTTATCTGTATATGACTTGCCAAAAGTGTCAACTCATAACCAGACAACCTTGCGCTCGTCAGGTGTTGAGTCTTCAAGAGAGTGTCAACTGCATGCGGAACCATCACTGTAAGCATATTATCCATGACCAGACCTGCGGACTGTCGAATGGACACCGCAGCTGCCGCTGTCGCCCTTAGACAACTCGGCAATGCTCTAGCTACTGGGTCTAAGGTCGAAGAAAAATATGCACATGGACGCTGTTTGCCGCCAAATTGTTGCGTCAAGACACTCAACGCACAACCTTCTCTCTCTTGAACGTATAGTGTAAAAGGCTTGCTGTAATCAGGAGTACCTAACACAGGAGCCGAACACAATGCATCACGCAATTCAGAAAAACTTTTCTGACACTCTTCAGTCCATGGCAAAGGAGTCGGAACATCCTTGCACGTGAGAGCTAACAATGGCTTCGCTAACAATGAAAAGTTTGGAATCCATTGTCTGCAGTATGACGTGATACCTAGAAAGGCACGTACATCTCTCTGAGTTGTTGGCACAGTCATTCGGGCAATTGCTGCAATTCTTTCTGGGGTCAAACTTCTTCCCTCCTTTGACAATAAGTGACCTAAATAGGTTACTTCTTGACAACAATACTGTAGCTTAGAAGGTGACATCTTGTGATGTAAGTCACATAAATGCTTTAACAACGATACTGTAGCAGTTTCTCACCACAACCAGTAGTTAAAATCAAAGGAGCCTCTAGCTCACGTGGCCCGATCGTAAGGGACAAAGGGCTAGAAACTGGATTGCTAACAGGGGCGCCAGAGAATCCAACGGAAATATTCGTTAAGCCAGACAAAGGTGCGCCAGGGAGTTTTGAATGCATGATGGAACTTTTTGCTGCACCAGTGTCCAACAGAAAAGGCTCAACTACGCCCGATGTGGCAACTGCGACGTAAGGCCCTCTCTGATCAACCGGAACTGATACTACTCCCTCTCTTTGTCTATGGCTGTCCTAGTAATTGTCGTCTGCACCAATCTCATGCTCAACATAATAGTCATCCACATGATACTGTGCAGAGTATTTCGCTGATCAAAACAATTGTTCACATCTGATGAAGGAGCAGAACGCTCATTTTGATTTTGAGAGGTGCCACGACCTCTACCTCGAGATGTCTGCTGAGGACCACTACGACCTCCTCGGGCCGAAACACCATTAGTTCGGTCACGTAAAACAGGACAATTAAACTTTAAATGGCCCTCACCCCTACAATATGCACACTGATTATACCCAAGCATAGATCTGGATGCAGAAGAGTCAGAGCGTGACTGCATCCTAGAAGACTGCGCCTGTGGTCGATACTGCTGTTGCGAGTCATTCTGATTCGAGCGCGGAGGATACGCTTGCTGCAACAAGACCAGAGTTTTAAGCTCCTTCGTTTTCTTGTCTGCACGATCATTCTCTTCTTTTTCCCTATTCTCATAGTATTGAGCCGTTGCTAATATTTGAGCAGTGGTTGAAACAGCCCATGCACTTTCAGAATTTTTCAATTTGTTGCATAACTCAGGTAACAGATTTAACACAAACTTATCGACAAACAACCGCTGACCTCCCTCAGCGCTCATATCCTGACCACTATGATCGATAAATGCCTCCTCAAATCTAGTAAAGAAATCGGAGACACTCTCGTCTTTCTTTTGTTTGCAAGCAGACAATTTATCCCAGTTCACCCTCATCGCTGGCATGAGTGTTTTCATGAGCGTAATGATTCTTTGGGGCAGATCCTTGATTAACTGTTCAGGCTTAGCCCCACCAACTTGCCGTCCATCAGCCCCTACAAGAGCAGCCCAGTCTCCACCTAACTCAGCTGCATGATTCTCTTGACGAATTTTCACCCAAATCGGTTGCAGTACGACATTACCAAACAACATGTCAATATCAGCAAGGTTCATAATAGAAGCATCAACTAATTGGGATAAATCCTTGTAATAACCTGCCGGATTCTTCCGCGGGTCAGGCAAGGATTGTTTCACCTGCAAAACTTCTGATCGCTTCCATGGGAGATGTATCCAAACTCTCTGGAAGTGTGGCAAAATTGGAGGAGCAACAGTAGCATCACCTGGCATCCACACTGGGGTAACTTCTCGCATAGGATACTGACCAGATGTCGCTTTCGGATCATCAGAGTCATCGTCAAACGACATTCGAGAAGGCACTATAGTCCTAAAAGCTAACAATCGCTCTAATGCACGTCGTACATCACCACCGACAATCATGCTGTTCGAAAACTGATTCTGAAGTTCAGTCATATCGGGCGGTACATTATCTAACTCATCATTATCCCACTCTTCTCTCAAGGATTTGCACATCTCCTCGAACACGAATCTCTCTGTGGGCTCATTAAACTGAGAGAACGTATCAAAAACTATGCGCGAAGTGTACTTGGCAGGGTGTCTAATCCACCTATGCGCCATAGTTACTAACGTCGCACTCTCCCTTCCACCAGGAATTTGACTCCGTCTCTGAGAGATGTCAGAGGCATCGGACTCAAGTAACGATCCGAAAAGTGGAGAATAGAGATTACCAACAGTATTAGGTATACGATTACGAACAGAAGGAGAAGAGGAGAGAAGTACAGGAGCAACAATATTAGGAGTGAGCGTAGGAGCAGTAGGAGTAGCCAAGATAGCAGGAGTAGTAGTAACAATAGACTGGGAAGGTACAGGCAAAGGAGCAGTAGGAAGAAGAGCAGGTAAAGGAGCAGGGCCCACTTGAGGAACAAGAGGATTCGGAGGAACAGGACCAACGTCAGGCTGACCAGCAGCCGCCGGAACAACAGGCGGAAGAACAGGAGGAACTACAGGGGCTGTAGTACCCTGTACATAAGGAGGTGGTGATTTTAATAAATAGGATAACAAAGGATCCTCTTTCGATTCTTCTCCCTTCTTTTCAGAACTTGACGGTAAAACCGGATAACATTTATCCACAGCCATGCGATGCAATCTGGTAGAAACTTCCTTTTCCTTCTCTGCTTTATCTCGCTGATATTGTTCCGCACCTTGCATCATCGTAATAATACTCTCTCTCATATTTTTCTTAGTCTGCTTGATTTCTTTCTGGCTGGCCTCTTTGCGCCATAACCGAAAGGAATCAAACATTGCTGGCCTAGCTTTCTTTTTAAACAATTTTGCTTCGAGATTATCTAAAATCTACCATGGGGTGGCCAACTAAGGACACCATCGTTTTTCGTATCTCGGATCCAACATTCATTATATACAATGGGGCCCACTCAGTGTCGACTATAGAGCTCGTAAATCGGAGTTCCAACTGGAGGTATCGGACATGAGTGCTCCAACCGGGAATCCGTGCTGCAACATTTAAGGAACCCAAACAAAATACCACGGCCAGGCATCGTGCACACTAACCGAGTTTTAAACTTCAAGGGTTATCCAATTACGATATCCTCGCAAAAATACGAGACCCTCGGTTTTTGGCAATTGCAATTGTCAAAGAAAAACCCAACAACTAAGAATCAACAACTAAGAACCACAAATGCAATGGAACCATGCAAACAACCAAGTTTCAACAACAACAACCAAGTTTACTGGGAGCGACCCACAAATACTTAACTGAAAGAACAATGGCGTCACCAGGAAGGCCCGTCAATCGTCTCACCGTACGAAGGACTATGCCAGGCGCCAAAACAGGTCGAAAGTCAGGGCATCAGTCCCTCGCAGCCGCCAGAAAGCGGGAATCTTCGCGGGAAAAATCTTCGGACCACTTATTTCGACAACAGGATCGATGAAGCGGGGTGCACCTTCCCTCGGAGATTTCACACGAAGTTCCTCATGATCGTCAGGCTTTGGACCGGTACCGCTGATGTCGCCCCACATTGGGCGCCAACTGAAGGACTGGACTATTTTAAGGCCCAGCGGTGCCAGGGGACAACACCTGAAACCTTCGTGGGTTACCTGTTCCGGCGTACAAATTACAGAGACAGGGGACACTTCCTTCGGCGTCAAAGGTCAGCGTTTATTTACTGCAGGGATACAGAAATCGCTAGAAGTACAACAGAGTGTAGGTTCTGAGAGTCTGCTTCGAATTGCAAAAGTGGATCGCTCCTTTTATACACATTGTCGTCATTGCACAACATAACAAACAATAGGTTACAACTCAGTTCCCACAGTAAACTTCAAAAGGATTGCATTCATGTTTTCAGAAGCCCGGAACATAATTACAGTAACATTGCCGGTTCCCAACTGTAAAAGCACGCTATCCCACCATTAGGCACATTACACTCTAGTTGTAAACGAGCTAAGAGAAGAGACAGAAACAGGTTCAAGGAAAACAAAGACAGACAACAGATTGAAAAGAGTGTAGGGGCAATATCGGAAGCGTGATCACAGGATCAAAGGATTCGAGCCTAACGCATGCAAGGCTGAAACAATAGACCGGCACGGCAAGATGAGCCTTGAGCGGAGCCATCTGCCTCATCCCCCTAGTCATAAAGACACACTCAAAGGAATATGCATCTTCCGCAAGAGCTTGGGAATCCCAGGGTTATGAAATGGACATTGTCCGTTCGCCGGCTACGTGAGGGCAAGAAACAAAATGGATGCCGTATCTAAAATGGAACCCGAGGGTTCAGATGGAGAAACCCACGAATAAGACGAACCCTTCCAAGTGGTGTAGCGAAAACGCGTACACCTACTAAACTCGTCATTTGCGGTTCATAGATACCAAACTCGTCCATATCCGAACATGCCCAAAACGTTGTTACGATTCTCACGGAACCTCACACCTTTCTGAAATGGATGGCAAACTGAGATTGTTGCTACTGCAATTATGGTCACAAAACAATCGTATATTGAAGTTCGACTCCCTATGCTGTGATCTGGAACCATGTACTCACCAACACATGTTCTTCGAGTGTAAACTATTGGCACTATTTTGGCCCTCTTTTTTTTCATTTGATGCATATTCCACACAAGTTCTGATCTTTAGCCTGTATCGCCTATTTCATTTACCATGTTGTATAACTCTTTTGCTCAAACTAATAAAATATTTTTAACACAAATCTAATGCAAAGCAACAATTGCAATTAATCTCGAAAGCTGAATATTTACACAAATAACTGCCATGAACAGTCTGCACAATCAGGCGATTTAAAATACATCATGTGGACAACAGAACTGTTTTGCTTTTGGTACTTGGCTGCTAACAGTTTAGTAGTATTGGTGCCAAAGGCACGCCCGTCTGTGCCCTTCCGGGCCAGGCCGGGCACAGGGCCACCCACTATGCCCGTTTTGTACGAGCATCGAATTAGACACACAAGGGACTACCTCCTACAATTTTGCTCGGCAAATTCTCTCCCAACTCCGATCCCTTTAATCACTTTCCATAACGATTCTCCTGAGATACTCACCTACCAGACAACCAACAGCCTCAGTCTGGCTCTACTGAACTGCAGATCGGCTGTAAAGCATGCGTTAGAGATAAAAACGCTCATTCAAGATCTACAATTAGATACTCTATTCCTCACGGAAACCTGGCTAACGCCTCATTCAGATGCTGATATTGTGAGTATGCTACCCAAGGATTACCTCATACACCATCAAAACAGAATAAAAGGCATAGGAGGCGGATTAGCGATTATTTATAGGAATTCCTTCACCTGCAGGCTACAAGAAGGAGGGATTGAGGACTGTGAAAGTGCTCATTTCTCACTTCAACTAATTCCCAATAAATCCCTGTCAGGTCTTTTGATATACCGTCCTCCGGGGACCACAGGTAACTGTGTCAGCTCACTACTGGATACCACCACTTCATCTTGTACCTTGACCCCTAATTTTATCCTGCTTGGCGATTTAAATCTACATATTGAGGACAGTACTAATAAAATTGCTGGGGATCTTATCTCAGATCTAAAAGTACTTGACCTTCATCTGATTAACTCAGAGGCAACCCACACTAAGGGTCACCTTCTGGACCCTCTCTTTGCCAATCTCACAAAAATTGAAGCTCGCCCTTCACTTCCTCTCCCCTGGTCTGATCACTTTCTCATCCCTTTTACGTGGCAAACTAGCAAAATCACCGGCCACTTGCAAACTTCAAGAGAACGTGACAGACTATGGTCCAGAATACCTCTTGAAGACTGGACACAGGAGTTGACACGATCTACCCCTTCTGCAGACCCTGACCCTGTGTTAGCCAACGATAACTTCACCAATTGGATCACCTCCACCTTGGATATAGTCGCCCCTAAGATAGACTTAAAGAAAAAAAGTACCACCTTTAAATCACCATGGTACTCACAGGAACTCAGGAACCTCAAGAAAATCTGCAAAATCCATGAGCGTAAATGGAGGAAAAAATGGGACCCCACCATTAAGGAAGAATACAAATCAGCGATGAGGACTTATAAAGCGGCGCGAAAAGCAGCTCAATCCTCCTTCTTTGATAAAAAAATCAAAGCTGCCTCTAATTCTTCTCGTGAGACTTATAAAATAGTTAAAGAGCTCCTCACTATACCCAACCCCCCCTCAAACCAACAACCCACAGTTGCCAGATGCAACCAAGTAGCTTGTTTTTTGCAAAATAAAATCATCAATATTTTACAGTCACTTCCACCTTTAAATGATGATAATCCCCTGACCGCCCCATCAGCCTCTGTCATTGGTCCAACTTTAGACAGTTTCAACCAACTTTCTGATGACGATTTTTTAAAAGTCCTTTCAGACTTGAAAAGTGGCTCCCCTAATGATCCAGCACCTATCCACATCCTCAAACAAGTTGGACCCACCATCTCGCATTTGGCCACCAATCTCATTAATGCCTCGCTTAACCAAGGAGGCCAATTTCACTCCTTCCTGGACTAAGTAAGATTGCAGAGAAGGTGGTCAACCGGCAATTGTCTGCCTTCCTTGAAACCAACAATCTCCTTCGTCCCACACAGACAGGCTTCCGTCCGGGTCAAGGGACGGAGACAGCCCTTTTGAAAGTAGTTGAAGAGGCGAGATGCATCTTGGATTCGGGAGGATCAGTGTTACTGATCCTCCTGGATCTAAGCGCTGCATTCGACACGGTGGACCACAAAACTCTCATTAAGCGCCTCTTTAGTTTGGGAGTAAGGGGCACAGCCCTTTGCTGGCTCTCTTCGTTTCTAAAAGACAGAACATTTCAGGTCTGCGAAGGGAATGTGCGATCCAACATTCTCCCTCTCCAGTGTGGGGTCCCCCAGGGCTCTTCATTGAGCCCTACACTTTTTAACATATACATGGCCCCCCTGGAAGATGTGGTTTCCCCTTTTGGGATAAAAGCCGTCACATATGCTGACGACACCCAAATGATCGTATCATTCTCTCTGGAAGAGGACAAGGTCAAAAATCTTCATGACTGTTTAGAGGGAATTCATGCTTGGATGTCCACCTCAAGGCTCAAGCTCAATGGCTCGAAAACTGAGCTCATGCTGCTGGGAAATAAAATATCTTCTCTTCCCTCCGCCATGTGGCCAGCATGCTTAGGCCCCCTCCCTCAACCCAAGACTGAATTAAAAAGTCTGGGTTTTTGGCTTGAACAGGACCTATCCCTGAAAACGCAAGCAAAAAAAACAGCTGGCACATGTGTGGGGCTATTGCGTTCCACCAGAAAGATCCTCCCACTTCTTCCGGGACCTTCACAGAAATTGCTCGTTCAAGGTCTAGTCTTATCAAGACTGGATTATTGTAATGCTCTCTTTCTAGCTGCCCCAGAATCTACGATCAACATTCTTCAAAGAACACAGAATGCTGCTGCTAGGATTCTTACAGGGACCTCTCGCAGAGTCTCAGCCAAACCCGCCCTCAAGGCACTACATTGGCTGCCGATCCGCGAAAGGGTAAAATTTAAGGCCCTTTGCTCCACCCATAAAGCTTTGCAAAATCAAGGGCCCCCAACGTTAAAAGCTATGATCTTCCCATATAGACCCAACAGGCCCCTACGCTCAGCTCAAGGTCATCTGGCCAGAGTCCACAAAACCAGAAAAGCCCGAACTGGAGGACGCCGTTTCTCGGTTACAGCGGCCACCTCCTGGAATGCTTTGCCATTTCATCTTCGTTCCGAGACCAATCTTTTGAAATTTCGCAAGCTTCTAAAAACGCACCTTTTCCCGCAATAACTTCCTCCCTCTCTCCGACTTCACCCTCAGATGTTCTGCAATCCCAGCGCTGGGACGCTCACGGGCAGCCATGCGCTATATAAAACCTAAATTTCATTTCATTTCAAAATTTCATTTCATTTCATTTCATCCTTTTCTATGACTTGTGTCTGTGTATAAGAAAATACAATTTTCTTCTCTGGTTTGATTTGTCAAACTTTACAAACTCACAAAATTTCCATTTCCATGCACGACTTTGAGTTCCTGTAAAAGGGACAAATATAAATCGTATTTTGAATGTAATGTGAGTTCTTGTTGCAGAACACTAAGCTGGAGGCTACTAGACACATAAATAAGGAAAGAATATTTTTCAGAAAATTAGAGCTTCAGTATGTAACTTGAACTTGTGGCAAAGTACTCTTTATCTGAAACATTGACCAATGGTTTGTCAAAGTTTGTCAGTGATTGTCACTAACCAGTGCTAATTTATTCACTTTTGTGTCCATGTATGAACCAATCTGCACTTCAAATTTTTACTAGGGATAACTAAGCCAAGGGCTCTTGCTATATGTTTACATTCTAGAGAGAGTCTGCAGCCAGCATTTGGGTGAGCTTGAGGAATAAATTGTTATATATCTGCTAAAGTGTTAATTGGTAGGACTTTGTTCAGGTCCTTATGAAGACTTTGGCCAATCAAGCATCTAAAACTTGGCCAACTGAGTAGGCTCCCTACCCCAAACTCCTGTATTTCTCCCTCTCCTTTTGACACTTTGTTGTTCATTGACGGTGGGTGGAGTGTTTCATTCTACCCGGGGAATGGGCGGGTTTTGTTAACTATGTTACTCTTGAAAAGTGGAGTTCTGGTGAAATTAAGCCAATCACCGTCTGTCGGACTTTCTTTCTGGGAGGCTCAATAAATGCGAGTGAGACTTGGTGATCCCTAGTGGCATTTTCTAATGCGAGTGGTTGCAACCGTTCATGGTCAGAGGGCTGCTTCTCTAGTAGATTTGCTAGCACACAAGTACATTTTCTACTGTAGCAGCAGCAAAATCAACTGAAATGGCTGCAAGTTCATGTGCACTGCATGGTGACGTTTCTGTTGATTTTTCAGTGCTGCTCATGCTACTGGTGCTAAATTGCAGCGCAAGCAGTGCGACGTGCATATTTTCTGCAAGTTTATTGAACTCTGCAGGATCAGAGTTATTATCGAACTCAATGAAATTCCGCAGAGTAACATAACCTTGTGGTAGATACTGTTAAATTTCTCCTAACAAAACCAGCAGTCATTAAGAAAACAGTGGGTTGTGTCCCTCTGCATTGGCTTGACACAGACTGTCCATAGGCCAAGAAGGCATATTGCTTGTTAATAAAAGCAACACAAGTGAAGACATAAATTTAAAAAGGCACCAATATAAAATCTAATTCAAGGAAAAAAGAGATGTGAGTCTATAATAGGTGGCAAAATCTGCTAAACTGTGAAATCCAAATATTCCAAGTAGTGTTTGCACTTTATACACTATGGCAGCACACAAGTGAACTGCAACCCTGAAGTACACATTGCAAAAGACTGTTTTTGTGGACACTTCTCTGTCTTGCAAACCAAGGGGGGACAAAAAGTCAAGCCACGATAATTGAATGCACCGAGATAGAACTGTTTTTGTTAATTTGTGTTATTCAGGCAATCACTAGGAAAACAAGGGGTAAAGCACCTGGCCTGGATACAATTCCAAGGGGCATATATAAATTGGACCCTGTGATGTGGGGTGTTGGACCTTGCCAATTCTGCAGGATCAACTCCAAAAGGTTTGCCTTCCTCCTACCCTTTTTCTGCCCACATTTTTGTTGGCTTTAGGATTCTGGGAACTTTACTTCTGCTAACCGGTGCTAAAGTGCATGTGCTCTTTCCCCAAAACATGGTAACATTTGACTTATCCACAATTTACATATATAATTTACTTATAAGGTCCTAGTAAAGTGCACTACATATACCTTGGGCCTGTAAATTAAATTATCTATTGGGCCTACAGCACTTTTTTGCCACAAATGTTTTAGCCCTTTAAACATGTCTCAGGCCTGCCAATGCAGAGCCTGTGTATGCAGGTTTGAACTGCCATGTATACCTGGCAAGTTAACACTCCTTCCAGGCCTAACCCTTCTTTTTTAATACATATAAGTCACCCCAAAGTTAGGCCTTGGAGAGCTCCCAGGGTACAGTGTATTTAAAAGGTTGGACAGGTACTTATGAGTTTTACATGTCTAGATAGTAAAAATTCATTTTTCACTACTGCGGGCCCCATCTTTCCCATAGGTTAACATTGGGATTACCTTATTACATATTATAAGGGTAATTTCCATTTGGGAAAACATAGATATTTTGTGTTTGGTGTCTCTGGCATTTATTTTCTTACTTTAACCATTATATGCCTCTGCCTGTCTCTGAATGCATGTCTGGGGTGGATGGCAGCTAGGCTTTGTGTGTTCCCTCTAGAGAGTCACGCACAAAAAGAGCTTAAGCGTGCCTGATGGGCCCTTCACATCCTGATGGGCCTTCACCAGACTGATGGACCATCCTAGGAAGAATGGGAGGGAGGGCCTGGCACTTGCACCTGAATGGTGCTGTGCCTGTCCCCACACAAAGAGCTTCAAACCCCCCTATAGTGAGTCTGGAGCCTGGGCAGGAACCTTGCACACTTCAAAGTACTGTCTCTGAAGTCTCCCCCACTTCAAAGGCACAACTGGGTATAAGTACTTGGCCCCTGACACCACCAACTCACTACAAATCTGGACCTGAGGACATTCTGATAGGGAAAAGGACTGTTGTGTGACTTAAAGGACTGTCCCTCTGCTTGACTCCGCTGGACTTTTCTCTAATCCTGCTTTGCTGTTCCTGCCCTGCTGTCTGCTGCACTCCTTGCCTGGGAGTGTGAAGGACTGGACCGGCATCTCTACATCCCCAGAACAAAAGTGACTCTTAGGGCTTGCTGCCTGTTATTTAGTCTCAAGGACATCAAGACTTCCAACAGCCTCGCTACAGCCTCTGGACTCTGCCAACTGTGAGTCCTGCCATCCGAACTGTTTGCTGCAAAAACTATGCAACACTGTTGTTCTTCCTGTTGAAACCTACAAACTTCCCCTTGATGCCAACACATCAACACTGCGGACAAAAACATTGTTCACTGGCTGAGTGGCTCAATATTGACGGAATACCTTCATCAAAAGTGGTTCAACAATAACGCAACTCCAAACTGCATGACTCAAAACCAGTGCATCGCCTACAGTCCTAAGGACTGAAATTGACTGCTCCTCGCATTGCAGCCCTGTGTGACTGCCGTACGCAACCTGTGCTCCATCACGGTTGCCTGACTGTTCAGACTTGACCCGGTCCTGCAAGACCAGATAGCTCAGGTAGGCACTTTAGGCTTTTAAGCACTTTATTGCATTTAATCTTTAAAAAATAATATCTTGACTTCTATACCTTGGATTTTTGTTGTTTTCACTTGTTTGTTTAATTAAACTAAGATCTATTCTTCTAACCTGGTGTGCGTAATTCTTGTTTTGTGTTTTCACAGTTTTTTTCTGTTTTATGTATTGCACAAATACTTTACACATTGCCTTTTTGGTTAAGCCTGCCTGCTCTGTGCCAAGCTATCAGAAGGTAAGCACAAGTTATCTTACAGTGTCTAACTGACTTACCCTGGCTAGGACTCTGCCAACTAGCGTCACAATTTCTAACATGGGGTAAATATATTGAATGCATGAGAAGGGCAATGTTAATTGGAACATCTATGCCTGGAATTTGGCTTGTTTTAGAAATTATGCCACTATCCAAACAAGATAATGTGCCTTTGCCAGGCTGGTTTAAGAAAGAAAATAAGCACACTTGAGGAGGCATTCAGATTTTATATACTTCCTCAGAAATATGTGGTTATCAGGAAAAAAGCCCTGAATTTGGTATTGGCCTACCTGCACTTTGTATTCAATAATGCCTTAAGAAACCTTACCGACTCATCAAGCTATTTGCTGTTGACATCTTGCTAGTCTCCAAGATACCAAAGGGGATGAAGAACCTTTTTGACAAAGTTAAGCTTAGCAAATGGGCTGTCATAAACACATCAAGCCCCTTGCGCTGCCAGTGTGTCACTTTAAATATGGCAAACAGTGACGTACTGGAGGTGCAAGGGGCTTGTAGACAAGACCCTAAGTTAACGATGTTTTGCCACCATACTAAGATGAAAACTAAGATTAAGCTGGATGATTCACCCCTAGAACAGATGCAATAGTTTACCTATCTGGGAACAGGTCTGAGTCCCAAAGTAAAATAGACAAATAACATAAATAACAGTAGCAGCATCCTTGCACAGCGCTTGGGGGCAATAAAGAAGGGCAGGTGCTTGGTTTCCCCAGCACTTGAGGTGTGTAAGCTACAGGCACAGGGTGCTTCTCTATATGGACATATTTGGAGTTTCTCCAATCTTTCCACTTTAATTGGGAGTGGGAGAGCATATCTCAAACATCTACTAAGTCTTCCTCCTGCGCCCCAACAGTACCTTTGTTCTGAGACCTTAGGATATTAGACATGTCTATTTAGCCAAATTACACCTTGTATAATACTGGATCCAGGTATGGGGCACACCAGAGCTGGGGCCTTTATAGGAATGCATTACAAATGCCTTGGCTCTCACAGGGAGCGGCTCACTTGGATGGGTCAAGAATGATACAGCATGTTAGGACATATAGGCATGCTTGACCTCTGAACCATCCCTGATTACATCACCCGAGGTATCACAAGTGAGCATAAACTCACAAATAAAAATGGTATATCAATACATTAAATCTTAAAGTTAGTAAAGGCACTCTAACTAAGGCCTTTCGTGCTGGCGAAAGCACGCCCTTGTTTGAGACTCATTTAAATCAGGTGGAACCAGCACTGTCTAAAACCTTGTACATGATGCTAATATTTAGCACCTTGCCTCTTAACCATTTTGCTTAGAAGTAGCCCAGAGGGAAAACAAACTACTCTCGCAATTGATGCGAGTATACTGAAGAGGAAATTCACTTTTTATTCTTTTGCCTAAGATATTGCAACCCAAGAGGAAAATGGCGTTAGCAAGTATTCAATAATGCATGCATTCATGATATGGCTGTTGCTGTGCATTTAATTATGTCAGACACGCGGAATACAGTTGAGTTTGATATCGCTGGAGTCGTTTTTATTATATGTCTGTAAAATTAGACAATGCCTAGTACCTGAAAAAACATTGTTTAGTCCTTTTTTATTCCTTACTCTACGTTTTATAACTAGGATTTTTATTAATTTTATTGTGTCTTCTTATGTCATGAAATAACAACAAATTGTATTTAGGTGGTTTTAGATCATTTCTATTTTTATGGGCATTGACCTGAAAGAAACCATGTATCTATCTACCTCTGTCTCACAATTTGTTGCCCTGCGTTTTCTATATTGTATTGTAATTGGTGGCACATTGATAATATACATGAATCATGCTAAAACATTTGCTAATAAATGAATGCCACTGTTTTCTTTGTTGCTATGCAGTGTTGACATTAAGGTGAGTTTCAGAGTTCAATTTACAGTATACAAAATCACCTAAAATCAGGGAAACTGAAATTATTGTCTTGTTGTTCATATATTAATTTACCTTAAAAAAAATGATAAGACAAGAGGCGTTTGGCAAAACAGGAACAAGTTGGTTTAATTAACCGCTTAACTGCGGGGTTAATACCCACTCAGCTCGTCATAAGCCATGGTGGTCGTGTGCTCATGATGAGCTGAGCTTGTCATGACCACGTCCGTTCCAATGGAATGCCGAGCACAGCAGGGGAAGAGGTCAGCTCTTCATGAGCACACGGCCATCGTGGCTCATGACGAGCTGAGCTCGTCATGAGCATGGGAGGGGTGAAACACAGTGGCAGGGAGAGTATTGACAAATTAGCATGTGAAGAAAGTCTCCTTGTACAGATGTTTTGGCAGACCATACTGTTTGTGATGTATAATAAACCAATCAAAGCAAACACAAGGAGATGATGGCTGGAGCGCTGAAACTTTTCAGACACTCACCCTCAGTCACAGATCTGGGTTGAATCCCTCATCATTTTTTAGCTCACTTCGCCACCCCAGTTCAGACACAGCTGTATGCAAATCAGTCTTGATCCTGGTCCTCATGGGGACAGCCCAGCCCGAACTGCCAAGCCATGTCTTCCCTGGACTGGAACAAGCATCCTGGGACCGGGTTCAGGCTAACAGCCCTCACCAGCCAGGCTAGCTTGAATCCAGTGGCAAAGTGAGCAAGGGACCAACGTCTGGGCATACCCTGCCAACTTAGGGCGAACAAAGCAAACACAAGGAGATAATGGACGGAGCGCTGAAACTTTTCAGACACTCACCCCAGTCACAGATCTGGGTTGAATTCATCATTGTTCTTTCGCTCACTTCGCCACCGGAGTTCTGACACAGCTATTAGCAAATCAGTCTCGACCCTGTGCCTCATGGGAACAGCCCAGCCCGATCTGGCATTTGTGGCCTAGTCTTAAAAAGTACATCCATCTGATAACAGAGACAATAGCGGCTCTTGCCCTCAGGGAGAGCTAGTGTGGGCCAGTGTGTATGTTTGCAGATGTCAGCCTTAGGGAGCACGTGAATACTACTTGTGTGTATGCTATCTCCTGATTAGCTGAATGTTCCTAAATGATTGTGGCATCTATCTTTGTGGTACTTTGGAAATGCGGCCCTTTGGCCAAACATGTTTTATTGGGGCCAATTTCCTCTGACCTGTTTGTGGTATGACTGTCTATCTGTAGAATTGATCAGGGTTTTCTTTGGGTTAAGTGTAACCCAACCTTTCACCTGTCAATTGGCAGGCTCAGATTTGAGTCTTAGGGCCTGTTTGACCATGAATCTCTGACTCAGGGTTGATGGAGAGGTCACTTTGGGTGAATCCGACAGCAATGAGTTCACTAAATTGTGTACAATTTACATGGGAGTTATAAATATTATTCGGTGGTTCTTCCGAATATGGGGAGACCGCTTATGGACGCAGTAAAGAACCTGTTTACGGAAACCTCCAAATAGGAAGTTGGGGTGACGGGACAATCAGATATTTATCCGACGTGAGGGAGTGCTGATATTCACTCAACGGTTAATTCTGGATTATCACTTGGGGGTCCTGGTCACAATACGGGCAACAATATTGCACTACAATTACGGAGCACGAATACTAAAGAATAGACCCGCGTTTGTGACAGGATTCGTTTAACCCAGCCGAATTAGGCTGGGTCGGAATTATAACCAGCCAGAAGGCAGACAGTTCGCCACCATTCAAAAATCAGCCCTGATGAAGTCGTGGGTCCTTGCCCTTACGACGAAACACGTGTTGGCTGGACTTGTAGAAAGTCTTATGGATTAAAACAACGTTATACCCACTCAACATGATATTGTATTTGTGAATGATACTTTGGACATTGTGACTGAATGGTCTAAGTTGGTGTGATAGGAATTTCATGAATTACTATTAGATCTACGGATCATCGGTGGGTTTGGTTGATAACCCATACCTAGGCACCCAACGACTCTAACTGATCTTAAGGAAGATTCCTACAATTGCCGATATTTGTTGTAGCGCCATTACCATCCAGGAATATCATCCCCCTCTATATTCTCAACATCACAACATGTACCACTTTACATCTTGTCATTTGCCGTTTCTTGCTTCATAATTTTGTCACATTCAGATTCTTTAGTGATCTATGTCAGGGACATATTAAGGATTTTCGGGGCCCTGGGCCAAACATATTTTGAGGGCCCCTGTCCAGAACAGACATTTATATTTGTGATCCAACTTCAGCTCTTTCATGCCCTCTTTGGCCAGGTCACTGACAGTGCACAGGCACAGTGGTCCAAATTTCAAATGTCTTTACATCCAATAGGGATAGAGGCATGTATTGTAACACATCAGCAGCTCACTAGCATTATTGCACATAATCTTTATGCCCACCTCCCTTTTTTTCTGTTTTGCTCTAAAAGAATTTTTTTTATTGATGTTGTATAAAACATAACCACAGCATTTCTCTGCAAAATGCCTGCAAGAGATTCTCACACATCACTCACAATGAAAATAAATTATAAAGGAAAACATTATTTAAAACAATTCATTGAAGAATTATTCAAGGTCAATACCGTAGGACTCTCTGCAGAACAGAACTGGCTCTATCAGAGGGTCCCATGAAATGCTGGGATCCTGGGCCAGTGCCCACTTGCCCATGCATTAAAACGTCTCAGATTTGTGTGTGGCCATCTTGTTTTATTATAGGCTCTTATGTATGATATCTATTTGTGATAGAATTGTTTTGTTGTAAGGGGCCATATCCAGCATTTAACACTTAACCACCCTGTGTGAAGCCCTCTCGGCCCCCTTGCAGTCTGGCTCTTTATGTGCGTTTAAGACGCTACCCTTCAGGGACAAAGGATCACTTTGCCTGACGTGTCTCCTTCTATTCAGTCGCCTTGATCTTCTTTTGTCTACAGCAGTCAATATGCTTTTGTTCTTCATCTTATTCCATTAAATGATGATTGTAGCAGCTCCACAAAATTGGCTTTTAAAATCAAAAGCTAATTAAAGTCAGCATAATTTATTTGGGTTTCAAGCCAAACAATTTGTTTTGGATAAATGCTTTGAATGTGCTATATTTTCTTATCGATCTTCAGGGCTGAAAACCTTGTTTCTGATTCATAACAGCATTGCCCTATCATTATAAAATATAGACGGACAGCCATGAAAGGAGTTAATGTATTGGATTTCGACATATGAGAGATCAAATCTTATTGCAGGCAAAATAAACTCCAGGCAGCAGAGGTTTGCAAGACATAAATGTTAAGCTCTTTGTATTTGGATTCAAAACATCTCGGAGAGATATTGGAGGAAGTTATACAGCCGTTTGATGCGGCGAAAGAAAAGTTTTTGATAGGAAAAACACCTTATCACAATCCCTGCAGGAATAGGTAGTTCGGCTCTGACTTCATCACTTCATGGAATAAGCATTTTCTTAGTGTTATTTCTTTGTTATATATTTTCTTTTTTTTAAAACTCCTGCTCTTATGTTCGTGCGCTGCGTATATTGATCACTGGATTTTGGAAGGTTTATGACTGAAGGCAGTTGCAGAAAAAGGCGTGAAATTTGCGCAAAAGGATGTCCAACCGGCAGGAACAATTGTGAATAATACTGTTGTGTTTTTTTAGAGCAATGTCCATTATAATTAAAAAGTCCATCAAAATGTCCCCATGTTATTTATTTGCTACATTTTTCTGTGTGTGTAAAGCAAGCTGATTTTCTCCCGATGCTCTTTTTGATTGGAAGTGTTGTCTCCCTCCTTTGTCTTCTCATTCTGCAAACTTCTCCCAGAAGCCTTTCTTGTCCCATTGCCTATGTATTTGTGTTTATTGACACCTTGCCTTGGGTCCTTACTATGCCATATTTGTAGGCAGGAAAGTGCACACGTTTGTTACCTTCAGGTGTAGGAGATCTGAAATAGTCTCATCTCGGTGTCTGCATGATTTTCTCTGGGTAGTTCTCCTATAAAGACTCAATATGCAGGCACCCCATTCTGACTCAGGTTACAACAAAGGCAAGCTGATATTAAAATGATTGATTAACTCCATCAGGGTTTGCAGTGCTCTTCTAACTCTTCTGGGCACCACAGTTGAAAAGTCGATAACGCTACATATGCAGGTTCGTTTTTTTATTCCTACATATCTTTTTAAAATATTGACTAATGCTGGGCAGCTGCCTTCAAAGCTGGACTCTTCACAAGAGAACTCCTGCTTCCAAAGCCCAGGGCAAAGGTGCTCATTGATACTATTTCCAAAGATCTTGTCTTTGGTGGTCTAGTGGGGCTATGTGGCTCTGGGGCAACACTGGGACCCTTTGTATTAAAAGGAACCTGCTCATGATCTTGGGATTTATTTATTTAAAGTTTTGTATAGCGCGAACATGACCCAAGAGGGTATCAGAGTGCTTTACATAGGGTTGCGAAAGACATGGGGCGATCGCTGTGTGAAAAAAGCAGACCAATATATATTAGTTAGCTGATTAGCTGGCTAAAACAAGTAGGAGATCGTTTTTTTAAAAATTCTTTGGCTTGAGGAGTAATGTGCTGGTGCTTCTTCAGCCACCCAAAAGTTCGAGCTTATTTCACAAGTAAAGAGAAGAGTTGAAGTGTAGTGCTCTATGGGTCATACATGACATTTTTAGCTTGATCCTTAACTCAAACAGAAGCCAGGTGAGCAATTTCAGGTCTGGAGAAATGTGGTTGGCTTTCTTGGAACCAGTGATGAGTCTAGTTGCGGCATTCAACAATGCTCTAAGGGGGGCTAAACTGACTTTTGGGAGCCCGCGTAGAGTAGCACTGCCGTATTCTAGTCTCAAGATGACCAGTGCTTGCACCGCAGACTTGAAATCATCTTGGAGAAGGTAGGGTTTGAGTTTTCTTAGTATGTTCAGTTTATAGTTCGCTCCTTTGGTAGATGCTCTGATGTGATCTTGCATGTTTAGGTTCGTATCTAGCACAATTCCTAGATATTTCGTAGAGTCAATGATGTGAGGTGTGCAGTTGATGGTAGAGAGGTTTTTTGAGAAATTTCTCCACAATTGGTGTTTGCCTGGAGGGTGAGATGAGGAAGAATTCTGTTTTAAGGGCATTTAGTTTGAGGTGATTGGAGGTTAGCCAATTAAGGGTTTTATGCAGGGTTTCATTGAGTGATTTGATATCTTTAGGGGAAGAGATTTTCATGTACAGTTGTGTGTCATCCACATGCATGTGGTATTGGATGTTAAATGCTTTGAGGATTACCGTATGTGGTTCAATGAATAGGTTGAAGTGTATGGGGGAGAGCGAGGACCCTTGAGGGACACCCAGAGAGCAGGGACTGGGATTGGAGAGTGTTTGAATTGATTTCAATCTCTGCGTTCTATTGTTGAGAAAAGAAGCAAACCTTTTTAGTACAGTGCCTGAGAGCCCCATCCTACATTCCATAAGGTTAAGTAGAGTGTCATGTTTGACAGTGTCAAACGCCGAAGAGAGAACGACTAGTATTAGTAGTCAGGATTCATTCTGGTCAAGCAGAGTGTTATCCACTATATGAGTGATGGACGTTTTGGTGCTGTGACCGGAACGGAAACCCGATTGGAATTGGTCAAGGAGTTGGAAATGCTCAATGTGTTTGCGCAGTTGCTCATGTACACATTTCTCAAGGAGGTTTCCCAGGTAGGGATGTTTATGATCGGTCGATAATAATTCAGGTCTTCGGGGTCCGCCGTGCGTTTTTTGAGAATAGGGTGAACTAGGCCCGTCCTCAGGCAGTCAGGGATCTCACCTTGAAGAAGGGAAGTGTTGATGATCTTTGGCCATTGCAGGGCTAATGACCCTATCATTTCTTTAAAGAAGTTGGGGAGCAGTGAGTCAAAAAAGAGACTTGAAGGTTTCAAGGTTCAGAGTATGTTGAAGATGGAAGTGTCATTGAGGGGTGTGAATCGACTCCAAGAGGCATTGTTTTTAGGGGATAGACAAGGCAGTGTAGGAGGCGGCGCAGGTAAGGAGAATTCCGTAGAGGGAGAGATCGATCAGGGCCAAGTTTAGATCTGATTCGATCTTGCTTGCCTCTTCTAGGAAGAGGTCAGCAACATCCTCGCAGTTTGGCTGAGGGTAGGCGATGAGGGGGGATTGGGGAGGAGTGTTATTGGATTGTAGCTTAATCAGCTCGGAGAACATTTTTTGGGTGATTTTTGGCTTTGTCAAGTTGGGATTTGAAGAAGGTTTCTTTCGCCTTTCTGATGAGTTTGTTGTATCTACTCCTTTTTATTCTTAGAGTTTTTAGTAGACCAATGGATGCAGCTTTTGAGACCGTTGACCGCCTGGTCATGTCGGTCATTCCAATGGAGATTGAGGTCACCAAGGAAGATCTGGGGGCAGTATCGTCCCTGGTTGGAGGAGATGGTTTCCATGCTTTGTTCAATTAGGGGGAGGTTGTCTCTTGGAGGGTGGTAGGAGATGTGTAGGTTGCATAGGGGTCTATGTTTGCTAGTGATGTCAACGCATAGATATTCACAGGATGAGATATTTGCTAAAGGGGACTGTTTTGCTGAGAGAGAGTTGTAGTAGAGACAGGCTATGCCACCTCCCGTTCTTTTAGCTCTATTGAGTCTGATAATAATATGGCTTGGTGGGACTAGAATGTCAAGGATGGGACCCGAGGAGTCGGTAAGATAAGTTTTGGTGAGGATAAGGAGATCAAGTTCCTGATCAAGGATGAGATCGGCAAGGTCCGTGGCATGTTTTACCGCTGATCTACCGTTGAGCATCATGCATTTAAGGTGTGATTTGTGGTCAGTGAAAGAGGGCTTTGTAATGGGGATCTGCATGAGGTTATTAATGGTAACGACATTGGCGTTGAGTCTGGGAGCTCTATAGTGGTTAGATGTGATGCTTTGTATATCCTCCTTGTGGCCCTGCTTGTGATTAGTCGCTCCAGGCACATTTAGAGGAACAGTTTGTGAGTTTCCAGAGGGGCCTGGGATGATTGTATGAGAGGAGTTGTAAGCTCGCAGGACTGAGAGAATATCTGTTTCTGAAAGGTGATTTCTGGATCTGGAGGGCCTCGTAGGGGCGGGCATTATGATAGGGAGCGGTATTCCAGTTCTGGTCTGGGGGCTTCTGTCGGAGGTCACTCGGTATCCAAGTGGATGGAGATGGTGGTTTGGGGTGGTGTTGGAACTTAGGCAGGATCTCCTCCGAGTTCTTGTTGTTGGGGAGGTCTTGCGCTATTTCTGAGGTGATGTTAATGAGTTTTTGTATGTCAGATTTGACTTTTAGGAGTTAACAGTTTATTTCCTTCAGCTTAGGCACAGTATCTGATCGAGGGTCAGAGCTCCTGTTAGGAGAGGAGGGGAGTTGTTCAGTTGTGTGGAGGTAGTCGCGTCCCAGGAAAGGGGACGAAGTGGAGGGGAAACATCCCTTGATGGGAGTTTTCATTTCTGCTGTACAGGAGAGTCAGGTAAGTGCATGCTATAGTTGTCGTGAGTAGGGAATTCGGTTGGGGGAGGAGATCGAGAGTTGAGGATTAGATAGGGAGCAGGGTCTCTTGGTTTTAAGGATGGGAGGAGGAGCTGTTTTCCTAGTGAAGAGTGGGCGTGGGAAAGGGAGTGTCACAAATCCACTGAGGATTTTTGTGGGGACACTAAATGTAATGAGGAGTGGTGGACAGTACCTGATGAAGAAGACTCTCTCCTCTCTCCACAGACAACGGATGGTACTCCCTGGATGGAGTACTCCTCTCCGGGCGAACAGCCTTCACATTACTTTACCTGGGAACATGACAAATGGGACCATGCCCCCGACTGCCACGTCACCTACCCCGATCCAATTGCAGAAGATCAAGCTCAGAGAGGAGGACTGATAATGATGGAGCCCAGAAGACGCCGCAGTGAGGAATCGACATTGTGGATGCTAGAAGAGCTGCGCCTCAGAGGAGACGTTGCGCAACCGAAACCAACGGAACCAGAGTCGCAAGGATCCAGGATGCCAACGTGACTGCCTTTCACCCAGCCACGTTCCCGGAGGTGCGTGCCTCACCCAGGTATGTGCTAGCTTTGCTGGGTGGACCGGGAGGAGAGAGTATTAAGTCCTTCTCGGGCCGTTGCTTGACTCCCTTTTCCCCCGCACTCACCTCCTCACTTTTAACACCGGTTTAGAAGCACTCAGGTGTTCGATAACTCCCTACCCTGAAGGGAATATTAAGAGGACAGAATTTTGAAACCTTCTCTCTTTTCTTTCTTTGGGTATATTTTCACTGACTTTTCCTGAGGACAAGTTGTCTCCGGAGGACGATTCAAGGCTACTAGGCTGGTCCATCCTTGCCCTTACCCACGCTAAAGAGAAAATAAGGACTTTACTTTGATTTCTGAACAATTTAGGACTTTGCTTTGATTTCTAAACCATAAGGTATTAAGAAAGAATAAAACATACACAAGAAAAAACTCTCCGTCTATATTTCATTTCTCTCGTTCGGGAATCAGCCCACATTTTTGGTGGAGAATGCGGGTAACCTAGCCATTAGTACTGAAATAATGAATGCAATCATACACACTTAATTAAAGGACAAGAAAAATTGAAATGGGGAGTGGATCGCCAAATGACATCGGCTCAGGCGGACAGGGAAATATTCAAAAATACAATGGCTGCATGGATGGAAGAACTACAGAAAATTGCAGAAGAACAAGCACACGCGGGAACTAGATCCAGCAAGAGCACTCCTCAAAACCCGCCTGGCATCTCTCTGCAGAATTACATCCCCGTGGAGGACCCTGACGCTGGACGCCAGAGGAGCTGACCCCCAAAGGAGAGAGCACGCTCCCGAAATGAACAGAATCAGAGTTGCAGGGATCCAGGAAGCCAGGAGGCAAACTTGACCGCCTTTTACCCAGCCACGTTCCAGGAGGAACATGGCTCACCCAGGTACATGCTCGCTTTGGTGGGTGGGCCAGGAGGAGGGAGAGAACGGGGGAGTAGTAAGCCATTCTCGGGCCGGTGCTGACTCGCTTTACCCCGCACTCTCCTCCTCACTTTAAATACCGGTTTAGAAGCACTGAGGTGTTCCCTCACTCCATACCCCGAAGGGAATAATAAGAGGACAGAATTTTGAAACCTTTCTTTTCTTTCTTTGGGTTTTTTTCACAGACGTTTCCTGAGGAAATGTTGTCTCCGGAGAATGATTCGAGGCTAACAGGCTGGTCCATCCTTGCCCTTACCCAGGAGAAAGAGAAAATAAGGACTTTACTTTAATTTCTGAACCATTAAGGACTTTGCTTTGATTTCTGAACCATAATACATTAAGGAAGAATAAAACATACACAAGAAAAACCCCTCCATCTGTATTTCATTCCTCTCGCTCAGGACTCAGCCCACAGGCAGATCTGCAGGAGGGGGCCAGGAAGAGGTGTGGTAGGGGAGGTGAGGGGGAGGGGGAGGTGGTCAGCTCTAGGGATAGCATTTGCTCCAGAAATACGTGAGTGGAGTTGGTTAGGACTGGGTGGTCGGGAGATGATGGTTGAGTCTATGGAGCCTAGATTAAACAAGTCCTAGATAAGTCCAAGTTATACAACAATTCCTGCATTAGAGCTTGACTAACGGGGCAAGAAACATGACCGATAATCAGGGTCCTTTAGGAAAATAATTAGATCATTTCCGGGTGTGGAATAGCTATCATTGTGGTTCTTCCTTCTGAGCCACTGTGAAGAGCAATTATGCACAGTCTTAAGCATTGTTAGACAGAGCTGCTGTCAGTTCATAATCTGTAAAAGAATAAGTGCTGCGGCCCAAAGTTTTGCTCAGAAGCTCCTGGAAGGTGTAATAAACGAACAGGGTGCCAAAAACCATGGCTGCATGATTTATTGCCACCTCCCACCTCTACTAGGCCCTCTGTACCCCTATATCCCACTCTAGCTGGTTTTTGCTTTCTCCCTTTGTCACAATTTTTCTGTCTTTCTTTTCCTCCTTCTCTCCCCCTCCTTGTGATTGACCTCTCTTGCTTAGGGACAAATAAGTGCTGGTGGGCCCCGCCTGCAACATCTGACTCAAATTTAGCACTGACTGCTTTACAAAGATCGTAATATGATAGTTCCTCTTTCTTCCTCCTAACCTCTGTGTAGTATCCTCTCAACACAGGCATTGTGTGATGTCATGGCACGTGAGGGCCATTGACACGGAACATGACGGGTGAAGGTTGGCGGTTGGGTGTCATGGCAGTGTGGAGAAGTGACTCAGTTGCTGGTCTGTGGAATGATGCCTTTATACTTAGTATCAATAAACTAAGCATCAAGATGAATACAGTGTTGTGTGATTACTACATAAAAAACATGGCAACAATCCCTATCCTAAACAGAACTCACTTGAACAGACCTCCAACGTTCAAACTGTCCTGTAATTTACTCCACCATCTTAACCTAAGTCTCCAACAAGCAGGGTGCAGCAGACGTGGGCTGCAGCCAACTGAGGTATGCAGTTCGAAGGATGCCTCACACTAGTTGTTCGGCACTGGAAAATACAAGATTGCAGCTGCGCAGTGCATGGTCAGTGACGGCTACCGCCCCTCTCCCTGTATACCCACATCAACCCAGAACACAACGAAACGGAACAGGATTTGTCTTTGGAAGGCGGGGGGTCGCAAGACCCCCCGGCCGTATTTATTAAGATACAAAATAATAAAATTGTTAAACAAAATATACAATTTTTATGCAAAAATATTCAGAAACCTTTAGATACATTCATATCGACAATTGTGATCGGCTAGCCTTAACAAGATTCTAATACAGCTTGTTTCCTAACCAAATCTAACATCCTCATCTGAAAATTTTTGCATACTAACATTTATGGCGATATGGCAAGGTCGCTAACCGGTGTCAGGTCTTACAAGCTGCGCCCTTACGCAGGTGCACATGCGCAGCCGGGCCCGTTAATTACCCAGTCCACCCCTGCAGCCGAGCCCGTTAATTATTCGGTCCACCCTTGCAGCCGAGCCCGTTAATCACTCGGTCCACCCATGCAGCCGAGCCCGGTAATTACTCGGTCCACCCATGCAGCCAAGCCCGTTAATTACTCGGTCCACCCCGTGAACTTCATTTAACCAGTGAAGGAGGGCCCTAACTTGCATTGTCAGCTGCCCCTGAAGTTCTAGGAGGGGTCAGTGACCCCTCCTCCCCCTGGACAGACACCTCCAAAGGATGATGCCGCCCCCCAAGACCTTAAAATAGCTGCTCACCGGTCATGACCTTACCACCACAGGCCAGCATTGTTACCCGACATTCTGGCCTCCCCCCTTCCTACTCCTCAGAAAGGTCATGTTCACCTCGCAAATCCCTCTAGCCATGCTAATATATTGTTCGACCACAGTCAAGTGCACCCCCGTCCCGCAGGTAGAAATGCTCCCCCCAAATACACCCATGAGGAATCGTCTGCAACCGGGGGGCTCGAAACAATTTGTCCAACTGTGTGTTGATCCTCTTTACCGAGTGATTCAACGCCTTCACCGAGTCCCCCCCTCGCCACTGCCAACGAGGAATAAGTTGCGACCGGACTAGACACCCATCCCGCAGTGGATATGATTTCATCTATCAGGATGCGTCTCCCTAGTTTGGTCAAATTGCTCTCCCCCAGGTGAAGTATCACCACTGACGGGGGGGGCGGGTTGCTGAGATAATATTTCCACAAAGTAGTCCTTGAACTGCCTAATGGCCAAGCCTCCCCTCCCGAAGAAGAAGACGGAGAACCCCTTTTCCTCAGCCCTTCTCATCCTGTCACCTGAAAGAAATACTTTTCTCGCGCGCCGAACATAAGAGTGGCCCACGATCCAAGTCACCATTGTCCGACAATCTTCTTGTTGCTTGTGTTCCGACGCTGATGTTTCCTGCCGACATTCGGCAAGTTCCTCTCCCGCGTGACAGGTTCGAGAAACTGCAAAACCAAGAGATACCAAGCGTGAGTCATCTGGCTATGTCACAACATGTCAACACGTACATAACGTTTGTAACACCTCCCAATCCTTTTAACCTTTTCGGCTGGGAGTCCCATTACAATTGCCTCAGTTGCTGCCCCGATTCTGAAAGAGTGGGAGCCAAATTCCGTGGGATCCAGGCCTGCTTTTGCGACCGCCAGATCCAGGACTTTCCTAAACTGATACCTGGTCAAAGGAGTACCATCCATGTGACACAATAGTGCCCCCCCAGCATACCCTCCCGCTACCTTCTAAAAGCCTCTACATGCGAGACTGGGCAACAAGGGTTGGTCCGAGCCCAGTGAAACACTATGGTATCCCCCCATCCCTCCTGGTCGGTCTTCGACCTTTGAATCATTACCCACATTGTATCCTCCTGGATCACCACACAGCCCACTTGCAGGCCGCCTATTATGTCAACTTTTGACGCAGCTACTAGCTCGCCTATTCTTAGGACCCCCATAAAACGCTAGTGTGAACGCCGCTTTGAAAAGCAGTACCTCCCATGACGAGCTACAGACACCCTGGAGTGCTAACAACAGGGCTGTGAGCCTTACCAGCCCAATCGGCTTTCTCTAATCCGTTGAGTGTCCCTGTATGCGACGCCGGCCCCTCAAAGCCTTGCGCACTACAAACGTGTTCGTAGGGTCCCTTACGCCCCTGGCTTGTGCGAAGAATGAAACTGCCGCCATGTGCCTGTTTGCGGCGGCCACCGAGCGCCCTTCCTTATGCATCAACTCTAGGTATGCAACAAAACTGTCCTCCTGTGCCCAGCTAGCCTCCCAACTGTGCCCTAAGAAAGTACAGTAAGACAAGAACGTCCCATCGTATGCTGTCTTGGTCCTGTGAGCTAAGCTAGATGCCACGAGGTACGGTAGTCTGGGGCACCAATCCGCCAGAGAGCAACCGGGAAAGGTGCTGGCGATGGGTCTGCTGCTGGAAGCTGCTCCCTGAACACCTGCATTTTAAAGCGAGAAAGGGCATCAGCTACATTGTTGAGAACGCCTGGCACATGTTTGGCCCTGAAAGTCACATTCCATTTTAAACATTATAGCACAATCTCCTTTACCACACGCAGTATGAATGGACACCGAGCCGCTTGCTGGTTAATGCATTCTACCACGCTCATGTTGTCCGACCAGAACACCACGCACTGATTGCTATGGTGCTCCGGCCAGACCATTAGTGCTACCCATATCGGGAATAATTCCAGGAATCCAATGTTGGTGGTCAATCCCCACGACCCCCATTCCTCAGGCCACTTTTGGGCGACCCACTTGGTTCCCAGAATGGTGCCGAAGCCCACGCTACCAGCAGCGTCTGTCCATAAACCCAACTCTGCTGATGTCGTAGGGGGCCCGGCCACACTACCCTGCCATTGAAATCCTCCAGGAATGCCGTCCATATCCGCATATCCTGGCGAACCTCAGCTGACAGCCTAGTGCGGTGATGCTTCTCTCTCAAACCCTTCATAGCTTGGGCAATCGACTGAGACAAGGGGCGTGCCATTGGGATAACTCGCAATGCAAAGTTCAATTGACCCACCGTCTCCTGTAGCTGCTGCAAGATAACCTTCTCTTTAAGGAGGCACTTGCGCAAGGTCGCCCTGAACTTCAATACTTTGTCTTTGGGTAACCTGAAGCACCCTTCTAATGAATCAATCTCGATACCCAAGAACTCTAGACAGGTGGTCGGGCTAACCGTCTTCCCAGGCGCTAGCAGAACCCCGAAAGCCCGCATGAGCAGGCAAAATTCCTGCAATGCCCAGGCACACTCCTGAGTCCCCACCGCTCCCAGGAAAAGGAAGTCGTCCAAATAATGCATGACCTGTTTGTGGCCCCTGGCCTGTCTCTTGACCCACTCCAAAAAAGAGCTAAAAGTCTCATAGTACGCACAAGAAATTGAGCAACCCATAGGCATGCATTTGTCCATGTAAAATTTTCCCTCAAACGCGAAACCAAGTAAGTGGTGACCCAAAGGATGCACCGGCAACAGACGAAAGGCGGATTCAATATCCGATTTGGCCATGAGAGTGCCCCGCCCCAACCCCCGCAATAACTCCACTGCTTGGTCAAAGGAAGCATACTTCACACTACAAATTCCTTTGTCTATCGCATCATTCGAGGACGCCCCTCTCGGTGCCGATAAGTTGTGGATCAGTCTAAACTCGCCCTTCTCTTTCTTGGGGACTACGCCCAATGGTGAACACACAAAATCGGGCACTGGGACTTCCTGGAACGGCCCAGCTATCCTGCCCAAAGACAGTTCCTTTCGGATCTTAGCCATAACTACTGCAGGATTATGTTGTACTGATAGCTGATTCCTACAGTGCGCACTGCCTGTGTATGCCCCAGCCGGGATCCGGAAACCTTGGGAGAAACCTTCCTGTAGTAAAGCAGCTGCAGTGTGGTCTGGGTATCTATTCAACCATGGGATCATTGCCAGGACATTAACGGGGGAGGGGCTAACCGTGCATCCAGCCCTACTCTGGTTTCTTTCCCCCTCTCTGACTCTGGTTACCACTTCTAGATCTGCATGGAGAAGTGTGGCTCACTGGTTAGAGCAGGCAGACCCTGAAGTAGAGGTCAGACCCGGGACCAGGGTTCAATTCCCGACGCGGCAGGGTCTTGAGCTCAAATGTCCATGGACTTGATAATTCTCGCTTCGGTGCCTGACCTAATCATGGGTTCACACTCTGCAACTCTGGGCATTAAGCTTGCTTAATCTCCACAATGGCCCCCCGCGGCGGGATGCCTGGCTTTCACCTTGGGGATGCCCTGTAGGGGCAATCTCACAGGGAAAAGCCAGGACGGGTTCCCAAGGCAAGCGCGGAGATACCCCTTCGGGGGTCGAATCTGGCGCTATATAAGAATATAATAATAATAATAATAATAATAATAATGTTGTCTCGGGATGGGAGGTGTGACCACAGATTGCGCATGCATGTCTGAATCTACATGTGCCGGTCGGCCTTGTACAGGAACGCTTATTAAAGTCCCAACACACACCCACCTTTCCCCGCCGCCTCCCCTATTCTTCCCCGGGAACTCATTCCCCGGCGCCGCACAAAAGGGCTGCTGGGTTTTAGCGGGGAAAACACTGGCTAGGCCCGTAGGCTGGGCAGGGGCCATGCTCTCTGCGAACTATTTATGCCATGACAGCGAGTCCACATTGTCCCATGATAATGACAAGTCAAATTCCTTCGCTTTCCTGAAATTAACATCATATTCCTTCCATGCGTCCCCAGGATACTGTTCGCTCCACCCTACAATCCTGCTCTGATAGCAAGCCATTGTCGCATGCACATTTAGAGGGAGTTCGACAGTGATAGCCATAAAGATGGAGAAGGCCCTGATCCAATTGCGCAGAGTTTCCTCCACCCTAAACTTCGCACACTGTACTCTTCATTCACTAGGATGCATCCATTCATTTAGCATTTTGGCATTTTCCATTTCCCTATTGTCTAATAGCAAAGAGAAAATATATATGCACTTTCCCGCCCAAATCATCTCTTTCACCGCCCGAGAAACATGTTGCGCTAAATCTTCGCTCCTAGACGGGATCGTACCGTCTCCTAAGAGAGGCAGTGCTACCTCCTTACCATTACCGGATACCGGGGCCGGTTCCGCGTCGCTTCCATTCAGTCAAGCGGCATCCAAACCTGCAGAAGAAGGAGAAGCAGAGGCCGCAGCCGCACTCGCAACTGTTCCCGCCCTAATCTTTTCCACCATCTTGGCCGCCTCAGCGGCATGGTCTAGTGTTGAGGGCATCATACCCCCCTTCTGCAGCCAAGAAAGTATAGCCGCTATCTGCGCCGTTAACTCGGGAGGGATCTGAGGTTCGCAATCCGGTACTGCTGCCGGCACCACCGGCGGGGGGGCGCCATGGGTGCCGGCACGGGAGGCAACGGAAGTGGGCAAACTGGGGCAGGTGGCACCGGCCTGACAGGAGGGCCCCTGCTGGCAAGGCGGGAGCCGGTGCCATGGGAGCCGGGAGTACCGGCTCCGGGGTAGTGGGCACCGCCACAGGTGCATGAGCGGGTGCACTGCGCCTTGGTCTTTTGGACTTGCTCCTTTTAGGCGAGGAGTCAGAATTCCCCTCCAGCAAAGGCGCACTAATCTGCCGCTTGGGTCTACCACGTGGGCCTGCGATATTATCCATCCTTTCCATCATACGAGCCTCTAGGCCGTCAACCTTATTCAATCTCTTATCCATGGCATTCATTTTACGCATCATGGCCTGCAACATCAACTCCATTTTTGACCCCTTAGCGCCCTTGGCTCCTGGCATTTTGACTATTGATCGATTCGCTTTCTGCTCGGATTCGCAACCCGTGCGCCCTGTACCTTCACGAGACGGAGGATGCGCAGGGGGCTATGAGCACCACGCAACTGCGACCGCAACACCGGCTATTCCAAGTGTTAGGGGTGGCCAAATTCTAACGTAGACCCACCCGGCGGCCACACGAAGCGGTGAAATGCAAGCCCCCCGCTCTCCTCTTAGTGTCGATGCCTTGTGTGTCCTGTACTCTACAGATCCACTGTACACCGGTATACCGCGTGAACGCTTCGGTCTTTACGATCAACTCTCCGTCTGTCTGCTTCCAACGTCGCGCTACCACACACTCCTAGCAGCAATCCTTGACCTGAAAGATAAAACAGAAAATTAGGAGGCCCCAGCGTGGGGCACGACCAGTGTGGGGGAGCGTCAGGCAACAAGAAGGGCCAACTGAGCGCTCCCCCCCTTTATTCCAAGGGACGTGGGGAGAGGGCGGGCCACCCCCTCCCCTCACCCCTCGCCACCCGCCCCTTTGACCCGGAAGACTGCACCACGCCTCCCGGGTCAAGGATTAGGCGTCGGCCGACCGGTGGTGTGGCGCACACCTCCCGCGTCACCATTGGGCCCCCCCCTTTTCAGATGACCTGCAGTGCTCCTGGGAGATTTTGGTTTCCAGAAGATGTTTGCCGCAGCTGAGTAGTTCAGGTGGAGGGCACGCCCTGGATGAATTCAATCTTCATGGAAATGGCCGGTTGTGTCAGCGAAAGCTGAAAATGCACCCAAGCTCAGTCAGACGTCAGCTGTTTGCGGTGTGTATGCTATCCAGTGGGCGGTTGCCTAGTCAGTGACACAGAGGCTGACTTCAAGTTTGGAGGAAATTGCCATGGATGTCTGTCAAGTTGGCAACCCTGTTCAAGTTCAGTCAAGTGCTTGTGGTTTGTTTAAGGGCTGTTCTGAAGCAGTATTGTGGTAGATAATTTTAAGTACATTCATAATTTTTTTTTCAACAGGTGTGCGCATGATGACGTGCATGCCTATTGAAAATTTGAATGGAGCTATCACAAGAACAGTTTGACAGCTGAAACTGCAACAGCGAGGTGGTGCGCTCCTCAGGTGAAATTCTCAGTTACAAACAGAGACGGCACTGTGACAGGCACACCCATAGGCACCTTTTCATTCGTTTTTTTTTCTGTTGGTCTTTCTGTTTTCAGGTGACTTTCAGATTTTGATTGTACTGTTTATACTGCTTATACAGTCACCATTTTGGCTCTTCTCGTGTTACCATAGATTTATGGCAATGCATGCAGTAAATCCACCACAGCCATTCTTGTATTCACTTGGTGAACCCCCAATTTCATGGCGTCATTGGTTGGACACTTTTGAAACATACCATGGAGCAATCTGTGCTCATGGATTTAGACCGGAAAGGGAAAAAGAGCCTTTTATTACATTCACTTGGATTTGAAGGAAGGGCAACATTTAAACATCTTCCTGATCTAGTAATGGGTGATGAGGATGAAATGGATGAATACAAGGAAACTTAAAAAAATTAAGGAATAGGTGTGACGTCCAACTTAGTCTGGTCGCGTTACGCCCTAAATTCTTTGAACTAGTTCAGAAGGTTGAAGAAGACGTAGACACATACATACGTGCAATAGGAAAGCTAATGGCAAAGTGCGAATTCGAGAATTTTAGTAACCAATTAGTAAGTGATCAATTCATTAGTCATTGTACTTACAGAACCATATGGCAGAAATTGTTGTCTGTGAGTAATCCTTCTTTGGAAGAATGTATAAGAGTTGCCAAAAGTATAGAAATAGCACAACAATCTATAAAAGAATTAGATGGTAAAGCAGTAGAAGTAACAACCTCTGTACTCTTTGTTTCAAATACTCCAAGAAGGAAAAAAGATGGTTCACAGAGGAGTTTTTTAAAGTAACAGACATTTGCTTTAGATTTGGCAACATTACTCATAGTAAGAGTGGAAGACAATGTCCTGCAAAAAATGTGGTATATTGGTCATGTGGTAAGCTTGGACATTTTTCAAAAGTGTGTCAGGAACAGAAAAGAGAAGAAGTAAAAGGGGGTTTTGTAAAAGACAAGAGTGACAGTGAAGCAGAAGACATGATTTCGGACATGAGGGACATCATGTTGGTGGTTAGCAATGACACTGTGAGTGTAAAAGAACAACACCTTTTGGTTGATCCAGTACATGCATTACTATGATCACCCAAACATTATATTCCTCAAATTGGAAAGAAAAAAGAGCTGTTGCCTCCAGATTGTGTGCTTGTTTCTTATGAGGGGTAAAAAGTAGATCTGCTTGGTTACTTTGAGGATGTTTTGGTATTTAAAGGCAGACATATTCAGGGCAAGATCTATGTTGCAATCAAACGATTGAACATATTCTGGTGGTTCCACCAAGGTCTATTCAATATGATGTTATGTCCTGGTGCCCAGGACCAGGTTTTGGCTATACAAGACTCTACCCTGGACGAACAATTTTTGCATAATTACCCCAAGCTGTTTTCAGGCAAATTTGGAAAAATCTAAGGTTTCAAACATATAATTAGGGTAAAAGAAAGAGCTGTCCCCAATAAACAAAAGTTGAGGAGTGTCCCATTCAGCATGAGGGAAGATTAAAAAAAACTTGTGGTGCTATGTGATAGAGGGATAATTGAAACAATTGAATCCTCTATTTGGCTTTCTCCATTGGTAGTAGCACATATGTAGAATAATGAGCTTAGAGTATGCATTGATTTACGCAGTCTCAACAAAGAGATTTGAGTGGACCTCCATCCCTTTCCCAACATTACAGAAATGCTGGCCATGGTTGCAGGAGCCAAGTTTTTGTTTCCAAAACTTGAGCTAGCATCCGGTATTACCAGGTGGAATTAGACCCAGAATCACGTCATTTTACTGCTTTCGTGTCCCCAGCAGGTATTTTTCAATTTTGCCATATGCCTCTAGGGGTAAGCCTTGGTGGCATCTGTTTCTTAGCATCTTTTGGTAAACGTACTAACTTACTAAAGGGGGTAAATATTGTAGCCATTTTTTAAGTCAATGCCCTAATTCATGCTTTGTCTATTTTTCAGGATCAGGGTGTTGTTATGAAACGCGAAAAATGTGAATTTTGTAAACAATATGTGGAATATTTGCTACACATAATTTCCAGCACTGGAGTTCAGCCCACCATTCTGGGCTTACATGAGTTCTACTCACAGTTCGTTCCTGATTATGCCACTAAGGTAGACCGATATCCAATTTGTTAAAAAAAGACAATGTGTTTGAATGGGATGCTGAATGTGAAACAGCTTTTAAGTGGATTAAAAACAGTTGAGTGTGGTCACAGCTTTAAAACCCAATAATCCTGCTGCACCATGCATTTTAAGGGTTGATTTAAGCAATCACCGTTTAGGAGCAGTTGTGACCCAAAATATTAACAATGTGGACCACACTATAGGCTTTGCAACTAGAGTACTGAATGATGGTGAAATACACTACTCAGTAATCAAGAAGGAAATCCTGCGGCATTTGTGGGCCATTGGGAAGTTCAGGTGTTATCTGTGGGGTAGGAGATTTACATTACAAACAGATCACAAGCCTTTACTATCCATCCTAAGGCATACTTCTAGAAGAAATTATACTCCCTGTATAGCCAGATTGTCCAGCGATTCCCCAAATAGCCAGATTGTCCAGTGAGTTGTTACAATTTCAATTTAATGTTGCACCCATTCAAGGTGGGAAGAACATTCATGTAAATGTTCTCTCACATTTCTCCATTAAGAAAGAAGACTCAGAGGATGGAGGTTAAATCTGTAACTATGAGGAATTTGATGACAGCATAGTTGCAGCTGTGGAAACTAAACATACTTGTGCATTTGCTGAAGACGAATGGGGGGAAGCCATGGAGCAGTCATGCACTTTGAATAGTATAATGAAGTTTATCACTGAGGGTTGGCCAAGGGAGAGGAATGTCGACATTGACATTCACCCTTATGTCTTGGTGACCAACTAATTTTCAGTTGAAAATGGTCTAGTGTTCAGCTCAGAAAAAATGTTTGCTCCTAGAGATGTAAAAACTTTTCTAATAACTAAGGCTCATGAAGGGCATTTAGGAGTCACTCTTACGAAGAGCTTCAGTGTGTGAATATTTTTGGTGGCCCCAGATCGACAGAGACATCGATACCATGGTACAAGTGTGTGTTATTTGTTCTAGCAGTGACAAAGTACTGCATTCTTCTAATCCTCCCATGTGGGCCATTCCCTTGCCTTCAAAACCTTGGGAAAAATTGGGTATTGACATTTGGGATTTTTCATGCTTTGCCAGTCCATTCACGGTTCACTTTAGTATTAGTTGATTATTACTCCGAGTTGCCAGAGGTCAAATTTGGGGGAAAGGCTGATTCTAAAAGTATATTGGTTTTCTTGAAAGAAATTTTAATGTGGGAGGAGTTTCCTGAAACAATGGTCTTAGACAATGGAGTCCAATTTGTATCTAATGTAGTGGAAAAAAATGTCCAAGAATGTTCGATAAATCACCTCAAGAGCTCACTCTACCATCCCAAAACAAACGGCCTTGCTGAGCGCCTCAACAGAGTATTGGGTGACTTTATCTGTTGGGCAATTGCCCATAGTTGAGTCATACCTGTGGCAGTCAAGTCAAGTCAAACACATTTGTAACACGCACATATCACATCCACAGAGTCTCATGGCGCTTGCAGACGGCTCTGACGAGAGAGTATTTGAATTTGAATTTGAATTTAAAAACATTTATTGAGCACGCTTATACCCAGCGGTTTCATGGCGCTTTGAGGACTACGACCAGCAGCAGCAACAAAAAAGACAGGCTAGGCGGCAAAAGCTCTGGAAAAAAGGAAGGTTTTTAGGTTCTTCCGGAACTCCAAATAGGAGGTTGAGGATCTAAGTGTCATAGGGAGGGAGTTCCAGAAAACAGGTGCAAGGGCCGCGAATTTCGCCCCGCCTGCTTTCTTTTTCTTAAAGCGGGGTCTGGCCAGGAATGCCATGTGGGTAGAGCGGAGTTCTCTGCCCGGCAGGTAAGGTTTGATGGCTGAGCATATGAACTCAGGGGCAGTGCCCATCCTGGCCTGGAAGGTGAGGCAGCCTAATTTAAATAAGGCCCGCTCCCTCACAGGCAGCCAGTGCAATGATTTCAGCAATGGGTTGACTCGATGGAATTTGGGCAACCCATGGATCAGGCGGGCAGCCTGATTTTGCACTAGCTGCAAGCGGTGTATGGCATAGGCCGATGCGCCGTTATAGATTATGTTCCCATAATCGAGGCGCGAGAGCACCATTGCCATCACAATTATTTTCAGTGCCGGAAGAGAGAAGAAGCGGGATATCTTCCTAATTGTCCGGAGGGAGAAAAAACAAGAAGAAACCACCGAACTGACCTGGGGGTTTACAGAGAGTTGGGAATTAAGGAAAATCCCGAGGGTTTTAACTTTAGGGACCGGGAGGGGGGGACACCAAGTGAAAGGGGCCAAAACGAAGGGGACCAGGGACTGCAACCACCTCCTGTCAAGACCAACTCTGTCTTGTCAGGGTTGAGTTTGAGGTGGTTGCAGTTCATCCAATCTTGGATGAATAACATAACAGTTTGGAAGTTCTGGACAGAAGAGGGGTAGTGAGAGAGATTAAAAATAAGCTGGAGGCCATCGGCTTAATTAAACACCGTGACCTTGAGCTGCTGCAATATAAAAATGAGGGGATAGATGTAGAGTAGAGAGGCTTAGTTTGCAAAAAGCCATGTCTTCAGCTCCTGGCGGAAGCATCTGTGTTAAGAGATAACGCAGAGGTTGGGAGGCATTTTGTTCCATGAGGCGGGGGCAAGAAAAGAGAAGGCGCGACCGTCATTTCTGGAGGTTTGTATTCTAAGGGGTGTAAGCAGAGACTCTGTGCTAGATCTGAGTTCTCTTTGAGGCTGATACCATGTTAGCTTTTGAGACCAATATTTTGGACCATTTACGTACATGTGTTTGTGGACAAGGCATAACCATTTTGTGGTTTTATAGAGCCACACCTCATTCCACTACTGGCGTTTCACCATTTGATCTTTTGAAAGGCAGATAACCCTCGAATGAATTCATTTCTTTTTTAAATTTTTTATTTTTTATTTAAGCAGCTCCAATAATGCATATAGAAAAAATAGCAATACATATCAATGAATAAATATATAAATACATTCATGATTAATAGAAAAAAAGGCAACAATTCTAAATCATTCAGTACAAGACATCATTAACAAACATATTATTTCAAATGCTACTTTCCTTACAGCCTTCTTACATCCCTTGTCCAGGCCGCAATTGGTGACCAGATCTTATTACCACGCAGTCTAGAGTGTCTCCATCTGTTGGAATAAATGGCTTTATAAACCCCCAGAAACCTAGCTAGCCACATTTGAAAACTTGGGGGATCTCATCCTTCCAATGAGCTGCCAATAGTATTCTCTAAACTACTGTCCCCACAAAAAGGCATGATTCCTCCTCCGAGCTTAGCCCCAGAGTGCTATTATAACCAAGAATGAAAAGTGTAGATGATTCCGCCACGCTGTGCCCAAATACCTCCACCCAAAATCCTGAAAGCATGCTTTTAAGTGATGTTAATTTAGCACAGTCGTAAAACATATGTGGCAGGGGAACCGGCCCTGAACCACATCTGGGGCATGAATCATCTATTCTTTTCCCCATGCAAACAACTTAGCAGGGGTAAAATATAAATTAAAAATAGTCTTATAAACTGGGCTTTTAAGTTAGAGGATATGAGTCGTCGTGATGTTAATATTAGACTCATGTCAATGTCAATATTGGGATTAGCCATTTTGCCAGCCCAAGATGACTCTGTATGTTCCAGGTCGTCTGGGAGTTTCTCAAGGAGGAGGCCATATATTTTTCCAATTCTAGAATGATATCAAATAAGGAATATTTTCAAGTGAAATCCTAGGAGTTTTTAGGCTTAGAATAGTATTAACCTGAATAAATTTAAAATAATCACTATTAGGAATTTCAAAAGTCCTCTGTAGGTTCAAAAACCTAGTATTTGCTTCTCCTCTCAAAAAATCCTATACCGTTCTTTACCCCGCGATTTCCCATTTTTCAGCCATGTCGTCATTAGCCTGTAACAAAGAAGACTGCCAAAGAAGGGTATACCTGTTAAATTTTGGAAGTGCCATGAATCTAGAGACCATCCTCCAAATTTTCCAAGCGCTGGTGATGATCTTAAATCTGACCTTTTTATAGTAGCTTGGTTCTAATTGTCTCAGTAAGAGCCCTTGAGCTTTCTTTCCAATCAACAATTCATATATGGATGGTATTTCTGAAGCCTGTGTATTTTCGTTTACAGCTAGGGTATTAAAAAGAGGCACCATTTGATGAAGAAGAGCAGCCCAGTAGTACAGCATTACATTAGGAATTGCTAGGCCTCCACCATTTTTGTGGTAAGGATATATATCTCAAAGACCTCCTAATCTTCCCAATTGCCAGACAAAATTAGACATTTGTGACTCAAGTGTTTTAATAATGTTATTTTCTAAAATTAGAGGGATAGCTCGAAACAAATATAGTACCCTGGGGAGTACATTCATTTTTAAAAAATTACCTCTGCCAATAATTGACATGTGCAGGCTATTAGCTCTCAAAAGATCTTTCTTTATATTCTTAAATAGGGGTTCATAGTTCAGATTATTATTATTTTCAATCTTTGGGCTTAAGCATACCCCAAGGTAGGTGGCCTTTTCTGTTTTCCTGGGATAATCATAATCAATATTATCAGTACATAAGATAATTGTTTTATCTTTATTGAGAGAGTATTCGGAGTATTGGCCAAATAACTGGGTAATTATCTCTATTTCTGGAATAGCCTCAGCGGGGTCCGGTGTTAATACTGCCACATCATCGGCGTATGCTAGTATTTTGGTTTCATAAGCACCAACAATAATTGGCTTTATTTTCTGGGTCTGTAACAATTTAATGATTAGAGGATTAATGTACGAGGCAAATAATATCGGGGACAGGGACATCCCTGTCTTGTTCCTCTCTATATAGTAATTGCACAAGATTCTATACCCATTAGTTGGAGCCTAGCTCTTGGCTGTTGATACATGGCTCTGATCGATTTAGGATGCCCAGGCCCAAAGTTTTTTAATTCTAGTACACCCCAAAGAAACTCCCACGACACCCGATCAAAAGCTTTTTCGGCATCCTGGAGGATCATTGACATCTGGTCCCCTGTACCAGACATGATATCAAACAGTGAGATGACTCTACGGGTATGATCCATTGTACCCTTGCCAGGGACAAAACCATGTTGCCAGGGGGAGACCTCTGGAGGGATGCCTCTCAGCTGTATTCTGATAAACAAATCCAATAAAAAAGGTAATATTTGTGCTCCTAGTATGTTATAGAGTTCTAGTGGGATTTGGTCAGGGCCAGCAGCTTTCCCAGTAGCCAGGCCGGACAGGGCAAGTTGCAGCTCTGTAAGATTAATCTCTTTTTTCAGGTCCTCTCTGGTGGTAGTATCTAGGACCTTACTCCCCCAGTATCTACTGTGAATATCCTTAATATTTTCATAATTTCGTCTGAAATAACTAAATTATCGCTTTGATATAGCTTTTGGTAGTATTGTTGGAATATTTTGGCAATATCCCCTGGGTTTGTGTATTCCTGACCATCTGTTTTAATAGAGGTTATTGTGTTATATGAGATCTTCTGTCGAGTGTGTAAAGTCAACTGCTTACCCACCCTCTCTCCATTTTCATAAATACTGCTTTGGTGTGACTGAAAAGTCTCTGCTGCTTTCTGGGTCAGCCAGCTGTTTAGTTCTGTTTTTAGAACAAATATCAGGCGATTAGTGTGTTTCCCATCTTCCCCCCCGAACTATTGATAAAACATGTTCTTCTTCGGCGAGCACCCACCATACAGCGATGTCTTATGAGGAAATAGCAAACATCACGGCGAACCGTGCAGACACCTTTGGATTTACAACTGAGGAAACTAATCCAGGAAGTAGATCCTTCCACTACCAGCACTTTTTCTACGCAGAGCATGCTAAAACAATTATTATACACATCCAAGCGTGTCATAAACCAACGATTACATGCAGGAACCACAAAGATCAGCGCATCCCAAGAGGTCTCAGAATTGCATTAAAACCCACTCTTTGCAGGAACAACCCCAAATTCACGGAGCGTTGGTACGCGATTCTTAACAAATGTTCGCTCGACCTTATATTACTTCTAGTGGAGGAACTCGCCAAAGTCATCGAAGATCTTGAAAAGGAAATAAGACAACTCATTCAAAACTTGGACAGCAACTTAACACAGGATGAGTTAGATAAAGCTCTAAATGACATCAACATACAATTGGACAAGTACACTAAAGAGATTAATGCCCCCAGCTCTCCAACAGGCTCCCTCCGAATTATGTTTTAGGCGTTTGCTGAAAACCTGGCTATTTGCACAACCGCGCTAGACGTTGCCACTTCTAGTCCACATGGTCAAAACCTACCATGTTCATCTAGCGCCGGGACACCTCCTCGTGAGGTAGCTGTTCGCGCTTTACAAAATTCTGTATTATTATTATTATAGAAAAATAAGGAAATACAAGCATGACACCATGGACTACAAGCTAGGTGATGTCTACAATTGGGCGTAGGTCTATGCCCAACGTAAACAGCAAAGACCTTACGACAATCCTTCTTCTGATGAAGGTAGCACAATCTCAAACGGAACACAACAAAGAGGTGGAACCAGAACCGACAGACAACAGAGAAGAACTGGATCTTCAAGCACAACATACGCCACCAAGCAAGGAGGCAATATCACAACAGGAGTCCTTTTTTAGAGAAAGGCCCACACATAATCGTCTAACCAGGAGGTGCAGAAGCCACCAGAGACACAAGCCTCTCGATAGCTCAATCGACAAGGAGCAAAAAAACTAGTTATCAACATCTCTAGCAGCTCACTATCTAATTTTCAAATGGCTACCTTACAACGAGGGACATCCTTCGTACCAACTTATCATTCAAACGAGCTCGAAACAGAGGTCAGCTTGTACAAATTCATGAGGAATCTGAGGCTGAGACATTACTTCACCAACATAGTTCCACAAATTCAGACTACCACCAGTTACACCTCATGGGTTTAAGAAGTAAAAGCACATTTACAGCACCTATCAGCCACAAAATCTTAGATTCATATGAAACCATCACGATGAACCAAATTAAAAACCTATACAAAGGACCCAATTTAAAAAAGAACAACTTCGGGATTAAAGAACAACAAGCCATTAACCAAATCATCAACAACAAGAGCATAACATGTTGTAAAGCAGACAAAGGGGGAGTGCTGGTAATAATGGATTCCGAATTTTACCTGAAAAGTGTCAATGAACACGTTCACGATTTAGAATTGTACATAAAGCTACCACAAGACCCCACTGCGGAATTTGCCAAGATATTTAGAACCATCTTGGATAATGCCCTCACCAAGGGAACCATCACTGAAAAAGATAAGAAATATCTAACGCAAGAAAATCCCAAGAGTCCAAGTTTAAACATGCTTCCAAAGATTCACAAAAATCTCAGTAAGCCACCATTTCGTCCAATTGTTTCCACGAGAGGATCCATACATGAGCCAACAGGGAAATACATAAACATATACCTCCAACCATTGGTAAAAAACATGTTCACATACTTACGTGACACTACAGACTTTTAGAACAAACTTAAAGAAGTCACCTTGGATCCTGATGCTACGATTACCTTATGCACTATTGACGTAAGTGCGCTATACACCTCAATTCCTCACAACAGAGGTCTTGAAGCCATAGATTCATTCTTGATTGACCATCCCATGAATTTGGATTTAAAAGTCTTTTTACTGGAACTACTACAATACACACTCTACCACAGCTACTTTACATGGAACAAATAATGCTTTCTACAACTAATGGGAACATCAATGGGGAATTGTGGAGCCCCCAGCTATGTGAATTTGTTCATGCACCGTCTAGAAGTTGACAGCATTCTTAGTAATCCAAGATGGCATGATAAGATTCTAAAATTCTGGCGCTACATTGACAATATTTTCCTTATCTGGTCAGGTCCAGCAGCAGAAATCTGTGAATTCATTTCCTTTATCAACAATCTGGATGACCACATTCAATTCACTGACCCAACCAGCACTGACAGCTTACCATTCCTGGATGTATTAGTAATCTATCGAAATAACAAGATTGAAACTGATGTATATACCAAACCAACAGACAGGAATCATTCCCTACACTTTGACAGCTGCCATCCAACATCATTAAAGAGACATTTACCCTATTCTCAGTTACTCAGTGCAAGAAAGAAGAATTTCTTCGGAAGACAGCATTTACTACATTAATGAACAGAAACTGATTACAAAGTTCAAAGAGAGAAAATACCCTGATACCGTGCTGAATTCAGCCACAGAAAGAGCAGGTGCTACAAACTGTAGTAATCTTTTATCCCAAAGCCAAAGAGACAAATGTATTAACAGACCAGTGTTCGTGTCAAAATTTTCCACCAGGAGTCATCAAATCAAAATAATTATCTCAAAGAACTGGGAAATGATACAACACGAAGCTGACTTCAAAGGCATTTTTGATCATATACCTCTGTTTGCATACCAATGATCGAAGAACCTAAAGAACCTACTAGAAACCAAACCACGAGAAACAGGAATCAGATTCACAGGAACAAAACCTTGTTTAAACTGCAGCCATTGCAACAACATTATCCAAGTCAACACATTGAACCACCCCACTTCTGGGAAACCTATTAAACTCTTCACCAATGCAACATGTGATACCAAGAACCTGATCTATCTACTAAAGTGCCCATGCGGTCTCCCATATGTAGGGAAGACTGAAAGGAAAATTAAAGTTTGTCTAACTGAACACAAAAGCACAATCAGAAACAGAGTTATGAAGTTGCCATTTGCTGCACATTATGTAACCCAGAGACACAACATCCGCCAAATAAGACTCATGGTTTTGGAGGTTGTCCCTGTCGAGCAGGGGATAGACAACAGGAAGAGACTGCTACAAGGGGAAATGATATGGATGAAGAAATTGGATGCTTGTCATCCTAAGGGTCTAAATGACAGGATGGAATATAGTTGTTTCTTGTAAATATGAACATATGCTCTGTTTTGACTACACACTTTACACTTACATTCCAAGTTTGCCATTTTTTTATTTCTAATTTTTCTTTTAATATCTTTAATTTTTCTACATGTTCCCACTCCGTTTCCTCTTTTTCCTGCATTCTTTTATACCATCGGTTTCATTTGTCCCTACGTTATCTAGAAGCCATCTGTTTACATCTTAACCAGTGCTTAATTTGCTTATTATGTACGCTATTTTTGCCAATTCTTTTCATGTTCACCTTCTTCACGTGTACACTTTTTTCACCTGTGTCCGATTGATTGCATACATTCATTTATGTATTCAGGTACATATTATAATATTGTATGTTGTACATGCCCAAAATGGCCGCCCTGCCTGCCAGTCCACTCTTTATGTCTACTCACTCCCGAGGCACACCGATTAAATTATAAGCCCATCACTTTGGTTTCACTTTTATCCATTACCATCTTTTTACCACGTGTTTCAACATTTTTCATCACCACACATTTTCATAAAGATTTCTTCACACCAACCACGGCTCGTGACTCGTTCGCCATTGGTTAGCCTCTTATGACGGCCGACTAACAACTAGCCCCCTTTCTATTTTTATTTACCGCCACAACCCGGGAACGACTTTCGTACATGCGCGTTATCCCCAGGTACGGGTCCCCAAACAACCCTGTTGAGAGGAAGAGATATGCCGACACAATCACGAGGTAAGATTTAATCAACTGGGATTTCACCCCCTGGGGTTCAATATACCTCATTGTTGCTGAGCACTCCGTTTACTCTCCTGCAGTCACTAACGTGAACAGCATTATTGTACCGGTCCCGCAGAATTGCGCTTCAGTCCAGTCACACTCTTTAATCAGGCACATCCCCTAACACTTGCCAAAGTCACGGCCACTAACTTCTGGACCAGGACACAACAGGCACCCGTGCATGCATACATTTCGATATTGTCACTATAATTGCATGAAGTTAACCGCGTTTTTCTAACACGCTCTATTTGCACGTACTTTTGTTTATACACATCCTGACACGGATCAGCCACCATAAATCCATGAAGATCACTGCGTTTTTTTAATAATAATAGTTTTATTTTGCATGCATCCTTGTTTTTCGCCAACACTTGTCCTGCAATGTGGAACAGCCACTATACCTGGTCTTTACCCGGTAATTTTTCCTTTTTATCCCCAGATCGAATGCTATTACCCTGACGAAGGGCTAGGTCCCGAAATGTATAGGGATATAAATGCATTGAAATTGATCGCATCATTGTAAAGAAGTCATACTCCAGTTTGGGAGAATACCACAAATACTTGAAAACAGCATTGTGAAATAACAATGTATAATCACAATTAAAAATTAATCTGTGATAAACAACCTGAAATGGAGTTCATATAACTTTGTCCTCACAAAAACAGCATTCAAATTTGTATACACAACGTAAGACTACATCTCGTAAGGAGTGCCATAAGGTACAGTGTCATCGAGGTGACACTGCAATTTATTCTTCTTCAGCTTTGGCCAGCTCTTGCATCAATAGATGATTTTCCATATCAAGCTGTTTTTTTGTTCTAGCCACATAGTTGATTGTTTCCCCTCTAGGGGCGGCTTTAAAACAATCCCAGACTACCCCCCCAAGATGCACTGTATCGATTCATATCGAAATAGCTTTTAGCCCAGTCACTTATACATTTTATATAGTCTCTGTTTACCAAAAGCTTCCTATCAAATGTCCAATTTGAACGATATCTGGTAAAATTGGTTACGTTTATTGTCAGAATTAGGAAATTGTGGTCTGAGATTATTTTAGGAAATTTTATAACTTCTGCTCGGTCAGCTAGATCACTTGTCACTAATATATAGTCTATTCTGACATATTTATTATGAGGGTGTGAAAAATACGTATACCCAGGATCGGGTTGATTTTTTCCATCCCAAATAATAACCAGATCATAGCTATCATTAAGTTGGCGGATAGCTCTGTATATCCTTGGTTTCCGGCGTAGGTATCTATCCTGAGTTTGTTTCCTAAGCGTAGACCCCAAAGAAATATTAAAATCGCCGCAGAAGACCAGCGATCTTGGCCAAGAGGCGAGCTCTAATTCAAGATCCTCAAATATTTGTGGGTCGTCGTGGTTCGAGCCGTAAACTGAGAAAATAGTTACACCCGAAGCCAATTATATAATAACCCTTCTCCCAAGAGTATCTACTGTTTTACGCATAGCTAATCCTAACGATACTTTGGCTAGGATAGCTACCCCACGAGTATTTGAAGTTTGTGTTGTATAGGCAAGGATATTATAGCCTCTAACCCTTAAAAATTCTTTCTTATCCCAAGGCAAATGTTTCTCTTCAAGACAGGTTATATTTGAAGATTTTTGTTTAATTATTTCACCTAAACTAACCCTCTTGCTCCTATCATTTAGACTCGCCACATTCCACGAGCAAATTGTTATTATCCCCATTACAGTTTGCTAATCCATTTCGAAGAACTCACCAACCCTTTCTCACATCCCTGACAAACTTTTAAAATATCTTGTGCCTTTTGTTTATCATTTAATGTTAATACAAATTTGATTATATTGGTTAATAAATCAACATCATTATTGGAGTTGATTTTTTTTTATTTATTCCTCTGTCCCCCCCACCACCACTCCCCCACCCCCTCCAACCATCCCCCAACACCCAATGTGAGGCGTACAGACTCCAATAGAGTCTGTTAGTGATGTACATGCAACACTCGACCAGAGCTCAATCATTACATAAATAACACAGATGCTGAGCTCCAAAATCAACCTTATTTGTTTTAGTTTTTCAACTTTCCTAATTTTTTTTTCATTTTTTTTACCAAAGCTATGTTGTTTCTCAGTAAGAGAGTATTGTAGTCAAAAAAACATTACTAGGCCGGCCTAACCTAGCCCATCGAGATATTCTTTAGCCTTTATTTTGGAGAGAAAAAATTTAGTTTTCCCCCCTAAAATCACTTTCAGCCAAGCAGGATTGTTAACATAAGCCTGTGCTTTCTTGTCTTGGAACAGCTTAATTAACTGGTGCAGCCTCCACCGCATCTCAATGGTTGAGTGGCAAAAATCTGGGCGCACAAAGTAAGAGACTTGGCGGAGCAAAATATTGCCCAAAAAAACAAGAATGGCACTGGGGTAAGCCCCGGGTTTTGCTGGTTGTTTTAGAGTGAAGGGCATTCGGTGGGCATGTTGGACTTCTGCAGCCCAGTCCCATCCAGTAAGTTCTGGCATAGAGTCACGAAAAAGGTTCACAACATAGGAACAAACATTTTCCCCCTCCACCCCCTCGGGACCCCTAAAATTTGAAGATTGTTCCTACGCTGGCGGTTCTCGAACTCCTTCAGCTTCCTTCTAACATCTGCCAGCTCCGCTTCATGAGAATCAACCCTTTCCCGGTTCACATCGATCTCTGATTCGGAGGAAACAATCCTTGATTCTAGATCAGTCAGTCGATCTCCAAAAGTGCTACATGTCCTGGTTAATTTAAGCACAACCCCTTGCACCTTATGTAAGGCCGCTTGGGCTTTGTGCCAACCCTGGCATGTTTCCTCACATAGCGCTGCGATAGCCTGAAGGATAGTGCTTAAGGTTGGAGAAGCTGGGTCTGAATATACTGGGTGATCAGGTTGCTGATCAGGATTTGGCACACAAGAGGGATTAATAAGTTGGTTAGTCGGGGTATAGTCCCAGGCCAAGTCCTTTGTACCATGGCAGCTTTTTTTTCTTTTTCAAAACGTTTTTTTGTTTAGCCCCAGGATGTTCCAGTTTTTCTCCCTCATTTCCACTTTCATCAGTTATGCAGGAAGCAGCATCATCGGACCACTTGGCACCATCTAAGAAGGAAAAGAAATTGCTGGGGTCCTTCTCCAGCTCTGGGTCAGTGCTATATTTATTATTCCAATTACCGTGGCCTGTATTTAGTACCCTATTAGAGTCATATATTAATGCCTGAGGAGCTTGGGGTACCTGAGTTGGATCATCTGAACTAACTAGCAGAGTCGGTTGACCAACCCCCCTAGATTTACTCTCAGTATCAGAGCGTGCTGTCTTATCAGTCTCACCAGCAACAGCATCTATTAACTGGGGGGTTAGCGGTAAAAGCATAACTTCATTCCAGGGAGTATCAACTTCAGACTGGTCCCTCATACTCCAATCAGGCATTGTTAACAGGCTGTCATCTTCTCTGGCCCCCGCTAGGATCTGTACTTCAGGTACAATGCTTACCAAGCCAGCATTCCAGTGTTCATCCTCATTTGAAACAGTTACAGCTGCCTCTGTTCCATCGATGATTCTAGTCTTGCTCTTCCCTTCCTGACCCGGAAGCCATCTCACCGGAGTCTTCTATAGTAAGTCAGCTACCGTAGGGCCGGCCGTAACTCCCTTCTGTGTTAAAGCATTTCCGCTCTTCGGTGTTTTGGAGGTTGAAGCGGAGGCCCCCCGTTCTTCTTCCACTCTTCCGCTTGCCTTGTCCACCGGCTCGGCGGTCTTACGTTGCGTCAGCCTTGCTGCCCTTGCCTCTGCAGCTGCCGATGCCGCTGCGACCTTAGGTGCCATGGAGCTGTCGGCATCAGCACAGAACACAGGGTAAGCTCCGATTCCTGCTTTCACTTTAGGATACTCCATCCACAGATAGTGCAGGACTGTGAGCCCAATTACGGTGCCTAGTGTCAGTAAATCATTTTTTATGGGCTTTTCTTTTTCAAAGCAGGTTTCTGTTGTCATCTCTTCTGTTCTCCTTCGGTATAGCTCTTAACTCAGCATTACCGGCACATTTTTCTTTTGAGAGCTCCGGTCAGTGTGTTCACTGCGGTTTCACACAACCACCATCTTGCCACAACTCCCAACCTGCGGCTCCTTGGCGCTCTGACCCTTAAGTGATTTCAAGCCAGTATGGAGGTCAACGTGGTTTAAACAGAGCATGTGTTTTCATGAATTGGATCGCATTGTTAGATACAAGGTAGTGAGTACTCAAGCTAAACAAAATAAGTATTTTGACAAAAGAAAAAGTGCCTACATGAAAAGCTTTGTAGTTGGTGATGTGGTACGGATTAAGAAAGAGGCTTTTGTGAGGAAGGGGGAAGCTACATTTTCAGAACCTATGCATATTGAGAAGATCTGTGGCAGTGCTGTCTGTGTGTAAATGGGCCCAACTGGTGAAATATGAACAATGTTGTAAAAGTGGACCATAAAATGTTAAATGAAGATGTACATGTCACAAGAGATGAAGTAAAGAATGGGTTAGGCAATAAGCAAGCTTTCTATTTTGAAGATAGGGCTTTTTCAGCTACCTTCAAACAAAGGGGAGAGATATAAGGTTGCCTTTGAGGGACAGGTAGGAGAAAATCTTATCCGCTGCATTTTTCCATGTTTGTTTAAGGTTAGTGGGACTATTTACTTAACTTATTCTTCCTTTTCCTTCAGCATTACTAATATAATTTCCATTTGTTTGGTCAAATATATACTGGTGGCTTATATGACCATTTCCTGTTTTCTACATGTTATTTCCCCTTTCTTTTGGTTGTATTATAGTTGCTCTAAATGTATGATATTCTGTTGAAGCGCTGTTTTTCTGCACTCTGTATGTTTTCTTATTCCTCTTTATTGTTTTAGGATTTTATAATTTTGCTATTTTTGTCATCTGTAAGGAAAAAAAAATGTAGTATAATGTCTAGGCAGGCAACCCCCACGTGGGCATTGTGCGATGACATGGCTCGTTAGTGCCATTGGCATGGACCATGATGGGTCAAGGTTGAAGGTTTGGAGTCACTGTCGGAGTGGAGAAGGAAACTCGGTTGCTGGTCTGTGGGATGAAGCCTCTATACTTTGTATCAATAAATACGAATCCAGACGAATACAGTGTTGTGTAATTAGCACACTCTGCCCTGTGACTAGACCACATCGTCCTACAAATATCAATGAACTTTTCATGGTTTAAAAAATGTATGCTGTCTATGTGTCAGCCTGATAATCTCAACAGATAAACAGAGATCTGCTTTGTATCTCTAAAATAGTGAGAAATACTTTTTTGGGAGGGTGATGGGCATTGTTGTCTGATTTTATTGTCAAAACAATCGATACAAATTTGAAATGATATCACCTCGTAGCCGCGTATCAGGGAGGCTGTTCCGACCACCCTTGGCTGCCTACCTGCATTCTGGATTTGCTGCCCATCTGAAACCGGACCCTGCCTGATGAACTGTGCCGACCAGGGCTGACTTTGTGTGGACCTGTGAGGGAGCGGGACTGCGAGTCCCAGGAGTCTGTGCGTGTAGGGGATCGAACACACCTGCGACTCTTCCCGCCCCCTCCCCCTCCACGCAGTTATCTACGGCTCTCGCCCCCGCTCCGCGGGTGACGCTCGTAGCCGCGTATCAGGGAGGCTGTTCTGACCACCCTTGGCTGCCTACCTGCATTCTGGATTTGCTGCCCGTCTGAAACCGGACCCTGCCTGATGAACTGTGCCGACCAGGGCTGACTTTGTGTGGACCTGTGAGGGAGCGGGACTGCAAGTCCCAGGAGTCTGTGCATGTAGGGGATCGAACACACCTGCGACTCTTCCCGCCTTCCGCCTTCTCCACGTATATAGTTGTGCCCATCTACGCGCTTCGAGGGACGCGCGCGGGCAACATTGGGCTAAGCCCGGGCAAAGGGCGGGCCGTCTGAGGCGGTCCGAGGACGGCAGAGGCCGGGCCGGGCCCCGTCTCTTTCAAAATTTCTATTTGGTTTGTGGTCTACAGTTAAAAGGACATCGTTATACTGTTTATTCTTAGCACTATGGTTCTCCATTCTGGAAAGGGGAGAAAGGTGACAGCCACGACCTCGGATGGGATGGTTACTGGAACGATCAACCAATTTCTAACCCGTGCTACAGCTATATTAGATAAAGAAATAGCCCTGGCAGAAAAACGATTTTCCCTAGATCCAGTAACAGGAAAGCGCTCGTCATTGGGCGCTATAGGGGCCGCCGTTTCTCCTAACCCATATTTTCCTGATTTAACGCCTGCCCAGCGCCCCGAAATAGGTCCTATATTGGTAGTGCCGGGCCCAGTAGATATAGTAGAGGCCACTCTAAATTCCACCACGATCAGTGGACTTTCTGGGTCACCATCCTTACTTAATACCTCCTCCCCTATTTCTGCTACACCAAGTCCCCTCGTAAAAAACTAATCTGGGCCTAAAATAAATAACAATAACGTTAAAGGAAAATAAAGGGTGTTTCCCAGAAGGGGAATGTGGCCAAAATCTCTAACCCCCCCCCCCCCCCAGTGTTGGTTCCAAGTTCTCAATACGCTAGTGTACCCATTGGGCTCCCCTTAAACATCAACCCCATTTCAGATTTTAGTACAAATGATGTATTTTTGGGTAAAATGGTAATCTTATTGAAATCTTTAATGCTCCCTCTATTAGAACGAACCAGAATGATTAACAACAAATTAGATAATTTGGAAATTCTTGTGAAAGCCAACTCCAGTACACTGGACAGGTTGGTGACAATCAAGAAGCTTACTGAGGTACCAACGATTGTCAGCCAGCCCCAGAGTACTCATAATGAAGTACTCGTAGCTTTACCTGTCACACACGATCAACCTGTAAAAGTAACCCCAGCCGCTGCCGTACCCCAGCTTTGTGTGGATATAGTTGCTGGGCCCCCATTGGCAGCTCAGGTTAACCCCACGAAGACAGGTGTCCTACATAAGGTAAAGGCGCAAGTGGATAACAACATGAAGGGTAGATTACTGACACCGTTCTGACTACATCAGTAGCGGTCGCTCCCCTCGCTCCCCTCGCTCCCTGCTCCTGCTGATATTGTAGTGCTTCATTTCCAATATTGACTGGTGCTGGTATCGTAGCGCTTCATTTCTAGCATTGACTGGTGCTTTAATTTGGACTGCGCTCCGTCCTGACCATCTGAAATTGCCGCTTTGCCTTATTAGAGCGTAACGCTATTGTATTTGCATATTGCAGCGCTTGTGTGCCAGCGTAGCGCTTTTACAGGCTCGCATTGTGTTCCTCTGTTTTATCTGTGCCTGATTGTGCCTGCGCCTCTGCCCACCCTAACCTTGTCCGGTTTCTTTTCGTTATTGCTGCCATCTTGTTGTTGTTGTTGTGCCTTTCAGCCCGCCCCTCCACCCTGCTCCTGCCTCCTAGCTGACCCTCCCTCCCACAGGAAAGGTTAGGTGGATCTCGTTGACCACAGCGTTGTGACCGTCCTGACTCCGTCAGTAGCGGTCGCTCCCCTCGCTCCACTCGCTCCCTGCTCCTGCTGATATCGTAGCGCTTCATTTCCAACATTGACTGGTACTGGTATTGTAGCGCTTCATTGCTAGCATTGACTGGTGCTTTAATTTGGACTGCGCTCCGTCCTGACCATCTGAAATTGCCGCTTTGCCTTATTAGAGCGTAACGCTATTGTATTTGCATATTGCAGCGCTTGTGTGCCAGCGTAGCGCTTTTACAGGCTCGCATTGTGCTCCTCTGTTTGATCTGTGCCTGATTGTGCCTGCGCCTCTGCCCACCCCAACCTCGTCCGGTTTCTTTTCGTTATTGCTGCCATCTTGTTGTTGTTGTGCCTCCCAGCCCGCCCCTCCACCCCGCTCCCGCCTCCCAGCTGACCCTCCCTCCCACAGGAAAGGTTAGGTCGATCTCGTTGACCACAGCGTTGTGACTGTCCTGACTCCGTCAGTAGCGGTCGCTCCCCTCGCTCCCTGCTCCTGCTGATATCGTAGCGCTTCATTTTCAACATTGACTGGTGCTGGTATCATAGCGCTTCATTTCTAGCATTGACTGGTGCTTTAATTTGGACTGCGCTCCGTCCTGACCATCGGAAATTGCCGCTTTGCCTTATTAGAGCGTTACGCTATTGTATTTGCATATTGCATTGCTTTTGTGCCAGCGTAGTGCTTTTGCAGGCTCGCATTGTGTTCCTCTGTTTGATCTGTGCCTGATTGTGCCTGCGCCTCTGCCCACCCCAACCTCGTCCGGTTTCTTTTCGTTATTGCTGCCATCTTGTTGTTGTTGTGCCTTCCAGCCCACCCCTCCACCCCGCTCCCGCCTCCCAGCTGACCCTCCCTTCCACAGGAAAGGTTAGGTTGATCTCGTTGACCACAGCGTTGTGACCGTCCTGACTCCATCAGTAGCGGTCACTCCCCTCTCTCCCTGCTCCTGCTGATATCGTAGCGCTTCATTTCCAACATTGACTGGTGCTGGTATCGTAGCGCTTCATTTCTAGCATTGACTGGTGCTTTAATTTGGACTGCGCTCCGTCCTGACCATCTGAAATTGCCGCTTTGCCTTATTAGAGCGTAACGCTATTGTATTTGCATATTGCAGCGCTTGTGTGCCAGCGTAGCGCTTTTACAGGCTCGCATTGTGTTCCTCTGTTTGATCTGTGCCTGATTGTGCCTGTGCCTCTGCCCACCCCAACCTCGTCCGGTTTCTTTTCGTTATTGCTGCCATCTTGTTTTTGTTGTGCCTTCCAGCCCACCCCTCCACCCCGCTCCCGCCTCCCAGCTGACCCTCCCTGGCCCCTCCCCCTCCACTATCCACTCATGTCAGATGCATTTGCGCGCAGCGTTCACGCGCAGCGGTCGCGCCCCATGCGTGCCAAAGGTAAGCCCGTCTATGCCCGTCTGCACCTGGACCGCGCCCAGTGCCAGACCCCCTGGTCCCCGCAATACCCACTCCACTCGCTTAACGTATGATGCCGAAACTCTCCTTGCCCTTAACCCCGGACGCACCCCACAATGCTGCGTAGCTATCCCAGGACACACCCACGGACCATTCGTCTGCCTCTCCTGCAAGTTCGCCTGCATCAGGACCCACACCAAAACCTCCTCCTCCAAACACAACTCCAACTCTAACCACCTGAAGTGCATCCTGCTGAACACCCGCTTGGTCCACAAACACGCCACTGAACTCTGGGACCTACTCGACACTACATCGCCGGACGTCGCCTTCCTTACAGAAACTTGGATGAACGCCTCATCAGCGCCCGACATCGCCATAGCCATCCCGGTCGCTTACAAGATCATCCGAAAAGACCGCACCAACCAAACAGGAGGAGGCATCGCCATCGCCCATAAGAAAGAACACCATCCGAATCACGACCAGCTCCGACGATAACCTCGCGACCGCCGAACACCTGCACTTCCAGATCCACACCGACCCCCGGACCACACTCAGAGGCACCCTCATCTACAGACCACCAGGAACCCGCACACAATTCAACGAAGACATCACTGACTTCATCAGCCCACATGCCCTCACCTCCGAGAACTACATTCTACTGGGAGACCTCAACTTCCACCTGGAAAAGAATAAAGACAGCAACACCACCACCCTTCTGGACAACCTGGCCAATCTCGGACTCAAACAACTTGTTGACACCCCCACACACTTAGCCGGACACACGCTCGACCCTATCTTCACCTCCAGCAAACACATCTCCTTCGATCACACCACAGCTCTCCACTGGACGGACCACAGCTGCGTTCACTTCAGCTACAAAAAGACCACGACCCACATCCCACCACAACCTATTCCTCGAAGAAACTGGAACAAAATCACCACCGACCAACTCTTCACATCGCTTAACCATAACCCCCCGCCATATCATCGGACCCAAATCAAGCTGCCACCAAACTCACAAAATGGATCACCCACAGCGCTGACGAATTAGCACCCTTGAAAAACTACCAGTTCAAACAAGGTAGCAAAAAGGCCCCCTGGTTCAACGATGACCTTAAGAAATCCAAGAAGCTATGTCGCACCCTCGAGAAAACCTGGAAAAAAAACCAACCACGAACAACCTGACCACCTTCAAGGACGCCACCCGCAAACACCACCAATTGATCCGATCCACCAAGAAATCAGCATTCAAGGATCGACTCGACAACAACGCCCACAACAGCAAGGAATTATTCAACATTGTCAAAGAATTTACCAACCCCACCGCCGGCACCAACGACATCACTCCCTCCCAAGACCTCTGCAACTCTCTATCCTCTTTCTTCCACAACAAAATTGCCGACATTCATAAAAGCTTTGAAAACCTGTCCGAAGAACAATCCACTCCACCCACCTCCGAACCAAAACAGCACTCTCACAACCTTTACGCCTGGAACCCAATCACTACTGAAGACACCATCCGCCTGATGAACTCCATCCACTCAGGTTCACCAACCGACCCATGTCCCCACCACATCTTCAACAATGCAGACTCCATCATCGCACCACATCTCCGCGATGTCATCAACTGCTCCTTCAACTCCGCTACCTTCCCAGAAAGCTGGAAACATGCCGAACTCAGCGCCCTTCTGAAGAAACCCACAGCGGACCCCTCTGAACTTAAGAACTACCGCCCCATCTCACTCCTCCCCTTCCCGGCCAAAGTCATCGAGAAAGCCGTCAATAGTCAGCTCGCCGCCTTCCTTGAATCCAGCAATTCACTCGACCCCTCACAATCCGGCTTCCGAGCCAAACACAGCACCGAAACCGCCCTCATCGCTGCTACAGACGGCATCCGAACACTACTGGACAAAGGAGAAACAGTTGCCCTCATCCTACTTGGCCTCTCCGCCGCCTTCGACACAGTCTATCATAACACCCTCATACAACGCCTCAGCAACGTCGGAATACAAGGAAAAGCGTTGGACTGGATCATCTCGTTCCTCGCCGGAAGAACCCAGAGATTCCCCCTCCCCCCTTTTAGATCAGAGGCCACCGAAGTCATCGGCGGCGTGCCACAAGGATCATCACGCAGTCCCACCCACTACAACGTATACATGAGTCCCCTCGCATCCATCGCGCGCCAACACAACCTCAACATCATCTCCTACGCAGACGACACCCAGCTAATCCTCTCCCTCACCAAAGACCCTAACACAGCCAAAACCAATTTACACGAAGGAATGAAAGAAGTAGCCGAATGGATGAAGAACAGCCGTTTAAAACTAAACTCGGACAAAACGGAAGTCCTCATCTTAGGATCTTCCCCCTCTGCATGGGACGACTCATGGTGGCCACCGGCTCTGGGCACAGCACCCATACCTACAGATCACACACGTAACCTGGGCTTCCTCCTTGACTCCTCCCTCTCGATGACCAAACAAGTCAACGCCATCTCATCATCATGCTTCAACATCCTACGCATGCTTAAAAAAATCTTCCGCTGGATCCCCACCGAAACAAGAAAGACAGTCACCCACGCACTAGTCACTAGCCGACTAGATTATGGAAACACCCTTTACGCCGGAACCACAGCCAAACTACAGAAAAAACTCCAACGCATCTAAAACGCCTCAGCCAGACTCATACTGGACATCCCCCGTCAAGCTCACATTTCCGGTCACCTGAAAGATCTCCACTAGCTTCCCGTCAACAAGAGAATAACCTTCCGTCTCCTCACCCACGCACACAAGGCCCTCTACGACCTAGGACCCAAATGCCTCAACAAACGACTGTCCTTCTACACACCCCCCGCCAACTTCGTTCATCCAATCAAGCCCTGGCCGCAATTCCGCGCATCAATAGATCCACCATGGGAGGAAGATCTTTCTCCTACTTAGCGGCCAAAACCTGGAATTCTCTCCCCACTCACCTCCGCCCTACCCAGAACCACCTCTTTTTCAGAAAGCAGCTAAAAACCTGGCTATTCAATAAGTAATGCACACACCCTCCCTCAAGCGCCTTGAGACCCTCTGGGTGAGTAGTGCGCTTTACAAATTACTGAACTTGAACTTGAACTTGAACACCGGATCTGCCCCCAGAAGCTAACCTCTTAGTGGTTATATTAGCGGGAGTCCCAGTTTTGAGAGAGCATGAGAAGGAACCCTTTGCTGTTCTGAAAAATAAGGTAACCAGCTGGCTTAACTTAAATAGACCCCTGCCCCCCCAAAGTTTCGAGCGAGATTGTAATGGTAAGGAGAGTTCCGTGGATACGTAGAATGATTAAAAATATTGATGGGGATTGCATAGTGGTCACTTTTAGAGACCCTAGCACTGTCTCCCATATATGCGCTTGGCCTAACCAAGTATTAGACATCACTATCCAGTCTTTACCATTAACCTATTTTTATCCGCCACCTAAAGTAGGGGAAGCTAAGGGGAGTATCAATTAATGGACGAGAGTGGAAAGGCGGGTGGGAATAGGGGGACATGGGGTAGACCGATCCCTATGCACATCACGGATCACTTCCTTAACTATAACCGTTTTAGCTGTCTTGAAGCAGTAGATTGACAGCATTTTCCCATTTATGAACCAGGAATCCCCAAGGACAAGGAGGGAGCAGAAGAAGTATCCCTGGACACTTTAAAGTCGCTAGATTGCGTACAATCTAATAACATGGAGGACTGTGGACCTAATGGAGATAAAGACCGAGAGTTGCACAAGTATGTTGACCAGGGTACCACAAATAGCAAAGGAGATAAAGTCCAAGAGTTGCACAAGATTGTTGACCAGGGTACCACAAATAGCACAGGTCCATCCCATAAGCAAGGATGTAGTAGCTTGATCCCCAACCTAGTAAATACAGAGGCCGTAGATGTTATATACCGGGACAGGAGTGGTATCCCCGAGGCAGGGACAGAAAAAGAAAGACAAGGGTACAATCTAGCAAGTTGGAACATTGCGGGCTGGAATAGCAAACTGGGTGTTCTGGGTTGGAGAGAAATTGTTGAATCATACGACATCTTGTGCCTACAAGAGACTTGGAGCGTAGATGACATCAGCTATGACAGTTATGTGGCCTATAACCTTCCAGCACGAGGTTCGAATATGGGCAGAGCTAAATGGGGCTTACTCATTTGGCTTTCTGTTAGTTTCCCAGTGCAGGTTTTAAGATATGTGACGATTGGAAGTCACTCCCAACTGTTATGGCTGAGACATAAGAATGGTCGTAATGTTCTACTGATTAATTTTTATAATAATTTGCCCGATTTTTTGCGATCAACCGTGGTTAGCGAGGTCGATAAGGCCCTGGATGGGATTGTTCGGGCTAATCATGTTAACTTTGTACTCGTTTGGGGTGGGGATTTTAACATTCCGTTGTGCCCCTTATCATTAACTAAGGTGTGCGGAATACTTGATGATAGAGGAGAAGGGTACACTCCTTTTAAGCATAGTATTTACGGAGAGTCCTTGAACTCCACCCTCGCAAAATTCGACCTGGTTGTGTTACAACCTGCAGGAGATGGTGATGGAAATCCCGTCCCTACCTTTACAGGGAGGAATACAGCTACAGTCATTCATCATTTGCTGGTCTCAGAGGATATTTGTAAGCATTGTGACATTCTGGTCGTACTGGATCTTGCTATCAGCGACCATAATTGCGTCACAGTAATATTGCTTGTTTGGGGTAATAAAGTAGCAAAAGCCCAAACTGTTGTTACTGATATCGTCCCATGCAGACCAAATGGTCATAGGATAAAATGGAAGGGTGATAACTCTGAAAAGTTGTTGGTCAAAATTGTAGCGGCCTGTCTGCCCGATTTGTATTTCTGTTTGGATGAAAGTACAGATTCATGTGGCATATTAACTAGTTTTAACAGGATTAATAATACAGTTGACAATACCCTGACCTCTACCAAGCATACTAATGGTAAACCAAGGATAGGTTGGTTTGTCTCCCTGTGCACCGAGTCACTGCAGAAGATTAAGAAGGCTCTATCTAGTAGGCCCAGAGATAGGTCGAGTATCATAATTCTCAGGGCCGCCTACAAGGGGCATTTAAAACGTTGGAAGTTGGAATTGCAGGAGGAAGCATGGGATAATTTGACCAAGGCTGTTGAATTATCGCACAGCAAACTATTTTGGGATACGGTCAATTGTCCCTTTCTCAAGAGTGATAACACAGCAGTCCTCACTGCTCAAGTTAGTGAGGATTGCTGGGTTACTCACTTTGCTAGTATCTTTGATCCACAGAGGGCGGTGGACTTACCCTTGGCAGAGGCTGATTCATGGCCAATTGTCCCCCTAAGTATTACAGTACCGGAGGTAGATCTTGCCATTAGGATTAGTAAGGGAGCGAAGGCCCCTGGTCCTGACGGGGTGCCCATAGACCTGTATAAGGCAGATACATCATTGTGGGGCCCCGTCTTGACCAAGGTCTTTAATGCAGCAGTCATGGAGAGCACTCCACCCATTTGGGGTGAATCTGTAATCATTCCGATATATAAAAAGGGGGATAGGTCGGATGCCAAAAGCTACTGCCCTATCTCCCTTTTAGATTCATCACTTAAAACCATGAGCCGGGTGTTGTTGGCCAGGTTAGAAGAGTAGGACGAGGGTAGTGGTATCCTTGCGCGGTCCCAATTCGGATTCCGAAAGGGCCTGGGTACCGTAGAACAATGCATAAATCTAGACCTCCTAATAGGGAAGTATACCCGTGCCAAGCAGGGCTCGCTTTTCCTCTGCTTTGCTGACCTAAGCAGCGCGTTTGATCTTGTTGATCACGCACTGCTATGGTCAACTCTACTAGAACAAGGTGCCCCAGCAGAGATTATTTACTTTTTGGCCAGATTATACTCTAAACTTTCTGCCCGCATTAGATATGGTCAAGGGGGGAATGCACCGATTGTATCAGTGTTAAGTTAGTTATAAGACAAGGTTATGTCCTTGCGCCCCTTCTTTTCTCCCTCTTTATTAATGCAATGGACACTGAGCTTAAGTAGGTTAACTCTGATGCTCCGTTAGTAGATGGTCAGGCTGTTCCCATTTTGCTTTATGCCGATGACGCAGTGCTCTTATCCAGAACCCCCCGAGGTGTACAGAAATTGATGGACAAGTTTGCGGGTTTTATCAAGGAAAATGTTTTTTAAATTAATAATACCAAAACATTCATTATGCCATGTGGAAAGAAAATGAGGAAGCTGAAATCTTTCCATAGAGAGGGACATAAAATAGAAATTGTAAATACATTTTGATATTTGGGCATAACTTTTAGTAGTAACGGCATGTGGTCACAGGAGATATCTAATGCAAAAGCCAAGATGTCCAAAAGTGCTCATGGAGTTTTTAAATTTGCAAATAAGCTTGGTGACCGCCGTATATATGACATGCTACACATATATCACTGTAGATGTTTTGCTTTTGCGCTCTACGGATCTGGTGTTTGGGGGTATTGTCGCCACAGGGACTTGCAAATAGAAGAAAACAGTTTTTTAAAAAGATTGTTATGCCTAACTATGTCTGCTTCCACTGTGATGATTCACCAGGAATTGGGCCTGGAGTTTTTATCAGATTTAATTTGTTTAAGACCACTGTTGGTGTGGAGAGCATTCTGGCATAAGAAAGAAACTAGCTTTGCAAGGAGTATCATCACTGATTGTCTCCGCCTAGATAAAAGCTCACTGATCCCATGGATTAATTATGTTGTGACAACTGCCAGGGACTTATTTAATCTCAACCTCCTGGATGATCAGGAGAGCTTTCCTGATATTTCTAAGAAAGAGCTTAAGTGCTCCTATCTATATAAGAAAGCGCAAGTGCGTAGGAACTCTATTATGTTGTCATATATCCCTCAGTATTATTACTCCAATAGGGACTCATCTGGCTTTTCCAAATATCTAAAGGTGGTTGTCACCAGACCATCTCATCGTTTTGTCCTTATCAGACTAAGACTCGGAATTGTCCACCACTTGGTGGCGTTCCCAGTTATGAAAAATTATCCCTCTATACCATGCCCATGCGACGGGGTCACCAAACAGAGTACTGTGCATTTTTTATTTTTGTGTGACCTTTATAAACATATTTGCGTTGCTTATTTAAAACCATTATTTATAAAACGGGCAATTACAATGATAAATTCGGCAATGAGGTTGCTGTTTTCCTTTGATGATCCTGATATTTGTTTTTATACAGCCATGTTTATCCTGAAATCTGTGGCCGCAAGGAAAAGTATGATCTTTTAACCAATTTGTTTTATTGTATTTCCGAGTTGCGTTAAACTTGTAATTTTTTAAACTCTTAATGACTTGTTCTGTGAATTTTTTTCTTTTTATAGGGCAATCCCATTAGAGTTTAATAATATGAAAGTACATGTATTTTATGTTTTTATGATTGTTTTTTGTAATATTCGAATAAAGCTTTGAAACTTGATATCACCTTGCTTATATGATGTATGTCAGTACAGATCTATGGCATTTTATATAGCGAGATATATGTTTTTAATTCTAAAGAATCACAAGCTTTTAGTACCTCTACATTCCCTGCACCTGGGTTCCATTTTGAGATCTTTACAGGAATGTTTGACAATTTTACTTGTTGGATCAAATGGTTCCTTAGGGTTCTTTCGTGCACAGGTATCTTTGAGAGGAGGTAATCATGTTAACTTAAAAATCGTCTCTATTACGTTCCAAAACCTTAATGCAGTGAAACAAACAGAGGCACCTGCCCGAAGGGCTGATGCATGCTTGTTACACCATGGCAAGTCAGCACTTAATCTTTCCAAGCAATGGGCACATCACATTTCTGAAATAATAGCACTGTCATCACAAGCAGATTGCACTGACTACTTTACAGCGAGAAATATGTTGGGCATCAGACTCTGAAATTTGTTTTCTTTAAGGAAACGAATATAACAGGAAGGAACACTTTATTTTTCAAGATGACTCAGAAAATGATTAAAAACTGTTATTTCAGCTCCTTAGCACAAACCGATGAATTCACAGATGCTATCTCATTCCAAAACTGGAAAAGCACTGCTCTTAATCCATTCGCTCAGAAAGTCTAATTTACTTTATGATAGCTTTTTTGTGTTATACAATAAAGGGCAAGGAAGTATGATCCTCTCTGGTGTATTAAGGTGTAACATGCAGTGTGATTGAAACAGATAAATATAAAGTGACTCTCAAAAAGCTATGTGACATTGTAATCTGTGCTTCACCCCTGACCTATGAAAGATAGCTCCGACGCTTTAGAGAATTGGGCTGTTCAACCAAATTTATGGGAGTCACAGTGTGCTCCAGTTTACAAAGTGGAGAAGCAGATTTTTGTCTAAAGATTCAAATTTCCCAGCGGTGTAACAATACATTTTTGTCTTCTCCGAAATCAAAAATAAATTGGATCTATTTGAAGCTTTTGAATCAATAATGTAGTCCATACTGTGAAGACAGTCGTTCTCCTGAAACATCTTCAACTGGAAGTGAGTAAGTAGCGTATTTTTATCTCATTTTTTTTACTGGTTTCTAATAGTGTTTCGGGATGGACAAGGTGGGTTAAGTCACTGGCAGGAGAGAAATATTAAAAATATAATTTGCTTTACCTTAGCTTCCACACTGAAGGAGCGGGATTTCGCAAAAAGAAATCTGCCCAGATTAATACCCCCATAATACGTGCTAACAGTAAGCAGTAATAGAAAACAAACGTGCACCTTACATAACATGAGGGAAATGGCTTTGCGCATGTATGCACTAACGTGAGATAACACATGGAAGAACTAAAGCCGTATTTACATTGTTTTTTGAAAGAAACAAGAAATAATGCATGACTAGGCCACATGTGCATTTCGTAGTTTGCAGGTTGCATCTTGCTTTTAAATAATAAATAATGCTGCTTTTGGTTAAAGCTATGCAAGGAAACCGTTAATAGGGAATAGTGAAAAGGTGGGTGGTAAACAGTGAAAAGTGCATTATCATAATATTAATGAATGTCTATGTTCCATTTGCTATAGTGAGCCTAATAAGATGCCATTTTCCTTAACTTGGCTGGAGAGAGGAGGGGTTGGAAAAGGAGTGAAACTGACCTGTCTGAACAGACAGAAGCGCTGAGTGTAGCAGATGAGATCCAAAGTGGGAGAAGGTGACTTGGTGTATGCTGTCCACTAATAAAGTGATACAAAAGGGGATGATGGACGGAGCATTTGAACAAATCAAACACTCACCCCCAGTCAACTGATCTGGGTTTAATCCATCACCATTCTTTAGTTCACTCTGCCACCCCAGTTCAGACATGGCTATATGCAAATCAGTCTGACCCTGTGCCTCCTGGGAACAGTGCAGCCCGAACTGCCAAGCCATGTCTTCCCTGGACCGGAAACAAGCATCCTGGGACCGGTTTCGGATTCGTAATCCTCATCAGCCAGGCTACCTTGAATCCAGTGGCCAAGTGAACAAGGGACTCACGTCTGAGCATACCCTGCCACACTTAGGGCGAACAAAGCGATACAAAAGGGGATGATGGACGGAGCGTTTGAACAAATCAACCACTCACCCCCAGTCAACTGATCTGGGTTTAATCCATCACCATTCTTTAGTTCACTCAGCCACCCCAGATCAGACATGGCTATATGCAAATCAGTCTGACCCTGTGCCTCATGGGAACAGTGCAGCCCGAACTGCCAAGCCATGTCTTCCCTGGACCGGAAACAAGCATCCTGGGACCGGTTTCGGATTCATAATCCTCATCAGCCAGGCTACCTTGAATTCAGTGGCCAAGTGAACAAGGGACTCACGTCTGAGCATATCCTGCCACACTTAGGGCGAACAAAGCGATACAAAAGGGGATGATGGACCGAGCGTTTGAACAAATCAACCACTAACCCCCAGTCAACTGATCTGGGTTTAATCCATCACCATTCTTTAGTTCACTCAGCCACCCCAGATCAGACATGGCTATGTGCAAATCAGTCTGACCCTGTGCCTCATGGGAACAGTCCAGCCCGAACTGCCAAGCCATGTCTTCCCTGGACCGGAAACAAGCTTCGGAGGACTGTTTTTGGGCATTCCAGCCGTCTTCAGCCCGGCTTGCTTGAATCCAGTGCCAAAGTGAACAAGGGACTCACGTCTGAGAATACCCTGCCACACGTGTGGCGGCCAAAAGCGGTACAAAAGGGGGTGGTGATGGACGGAGCATCTGAATGAATCAAACACTCACACCCAGTCAAAAGATTTGGGTTTAATCCATCACCGTTCTTTAGCCCACTCTGCCACCCGAGTTCAGACATGGCTATATGCAAATCAGTCTGACCCTGTGCCTCATGGGAACAGTCCAGCCGAACTGCCAAGCCTCGTCTTCCCTGGACCGGAAACAAGCTTCCGAGGACCGGTTTCAGATATTTTGACTTGGTGTGAGTGTTTGATTGATTCAGATGCTCCGTCCATCACCACCCCCTTTTGTACCGCTTTTGGCCGCCATAAGTGTGGCAGGGTATACTCAGACGTGAGTCCCTTGCTCACTTTGCCACTGGATTCAAGCAAGCCAGGCTGAAGACGGCTGGAATGCCAGAAACCGGTCCTCGGAAGCTTGTTTCCGGTCCAGGGAAGACATGGCTTGGCAGTTCGGGCTGGACTGTTCCCATGAGGCACAGGATCAGACTGATTTGCATATAGCCATGTCTGAACTTGGGTGGCAGAGTGGGCTAAAGAACGGTGATGGATTAAACCCAGATCTTCTGACTGGGTGTGAGTGTTTGATTGATTCAGATGCTCCGTCCATCACCACCCCTTTTTGGCCCACTAATAAAGTGGGCACCTTGTACCAGTCCACATGACCCTTATAATGTATGAGGTCAAAGAGAATCTTCATTGGAAGCTATCCTAGTGGCAGCGATGGAGAGCAGTCTCCACGCTTAATCTTGAAGGAATGCAAAGCAGCTTGTTTTACCAGAATATCACCTCCTAAATGACTAAATGAAAGGAGAACCACACAGTGTTTATATACAAATAAGTATTTATTAATATAACACTCTCTACTAGTCTCTATGTGAAACTAGGGCATAAAGCACACAATACTGAATCAATAGAACATTCGTAAATATCGAAATACCCAGCGGGTTCCAGGGAGAGACTGAACCATATACAAAAAAAAATGGTATAACAACACCTTCACTAGACACAGTGCCTAGAACATGTAAAATCGCTGGGACCTCAAGGAACCACCCAAAAGGAGTGACACAGAGAGTCCACGGGGGACGCTTGAAGCGAGGTAACACAGACGCGTGCTCCGTACGACTCTATGGGAAAGTCACAGTTGCAAATGTAAAGTTAAGGACACTTCTCTGAGGACTTCGAGCAAACGCTTTGGAACATAGAAGGTTCTAAGGCCAACCCACCAGTGAGTACTGAGGTACCCAAGTCACCCATCCCAGAGGAGCTGGGTGCATAGGGTTCAAGTGGTGTCAGAAACCTTTGTGGTTTTCAATGGAGAGCTGCAAATAAGTACTACTGCAAGGAAAGCGAAGACTGCCCAGTGGAATCTAAGCCTTAATTTAAGGTGAGAGGAACATGAAAGCAGAGGGGACAGAGTCTGGGTCACTGCAGTTGACCAGGGACTCGGTAGTCGAAGGCCCACCGATGGTGGGTGCTTCAGGTGAAAAGAAGGGTTGCTTGACTCTGCAGCCATGGGGACCAGGAGACGTTGAGGATGACCAGGATCTGGAGGTGAGCTGTCCCTCAAAGGATGTAGAGTGCTGAGGGGTCAATGTCTGGCTGGAACACCAACAAGCCTTGGCAAATGCAACCCAAGCGGTTAGAGGAAACAGGTTATGGAGTGGAGCAGCAAGGTCCAGGGAACTCTCCAGGCCAAGCAGAGTCATGACATGTCTGGAGCAACCAGATAAGCCCAAGAACAAACAAGGTGACCCTCGCCAGGACCCACAGGCCAACGGACCTGGGATCGCGAGGAGACCTCAAGCAAGTTTGCAACGTACCAGCCCACAGGACATTCGGAGAGTGGAGGCCAGAAATTGATGGTACAAATACTACTTGAGTCGGGAGTCCAATGTACAGACTCAGGAATCACCACTAAGCATATGCAACTGCAACTGTACACGGTGCACAGGGATTCAGGTTGCACAGTCTCTAAAAGGGATACTGAATCCCTGAGAGGGCAGATCGTCCTCAGGGACCTTCGGGAACGCACCTCCTGTGTTGCTGAAATCTTTGGAGTCCTAAGGTGCTCGGAAGAAGGAAACCGGTCAGATGCGTTTAGGTGCCAGCTTTTGCAGGGGAGTAACTCCTTTACTCCAAGGGAATTTGTCAGTCAAGCATCGTGCAGGCAGTCGAAGTATGTGATTTTTTCTTAGCAGAATCTTGTCCAGGTAAAATCTCAAGTCCTGTAGTCGGGTAACTCACATTATACCCATGGGAAGGGGTTGGAAAGATTCTGTGGACCCTCCTATGGGAGGGGCAGGACAGAGGGGTGGCTACACCCATGTTCTTTGTCCAGTTTTGCACCAGAGCAGGAGCCAATGGCTCCCAGAATTGGTTTGAGCTGGACTATGCACAGGGACAACAAATTTGCCCCCAGTTCAGACTTTCTGACACTCAGAGAGTGCACCCATCGAGTCCCAATACACTAAATCCTGTCTGGGAGGTGGTTACACCTCCCTGTGACAGGATGCCTATTGTCATGCCTTCCTATGCGTGAGCTTGGCTCAGCAGCAGGAAGGCGGAACCGTGTCTGTGGCTGGCAGCATCCATTTTGTGCTGCCCAGGTCGAGAAAGTTGGTACTGGGTAGACTGGTGACCCACAATAGTGGTTCAAGAAGGGTGGAATCATACCTCCCACACCAGTTACTGGTGTGGAGGTTTGATTCCAAGGTGTTTGACACCAAACACAACATGTTTCTCAGCAGCCGTTTTAAAGTTAGTATTTACCACAATGTTATAATGTACTTAAACATATATATCTGAGTGCATCACAGACAACCCTGGAGAATGGTCTCCGAAGGCTGCAGAGAGGTTCTGCTCATGAAGGGGCACCCTCTGACGTAAAACCCAGCATCCTGCCTTCAGGATTGCTAAATGCAAAAACAACAGTTGATGGACACAATGCAGAACAATGTCATACATTCACCCCAGTACAGAGATTTGGGCCCAAATCCATAATTTTTTTGCTCACCATGCCATTCCATTTTGTAACCAGCCATATGCAAATCAGTCTTGACCCTGTGCCCCATGGGAAATGTCCAGTCTGAACTGCAAAGCCAGGTCCTCCCTGGACTGTAAACAAGCATCCTAGGAACGGTTTCGGGCTTTCAGCCCTCATCAGCAGGATAGCTTGATTCCAGTGGCATGGAGAGACTGGGGGTGAATGTTTTGATTTGTTCTACATTCCGTCCATCAATTGTATGTCTTTTGCTTTCTCCCCCTGAGTGCACAAGGTATGCCCAGACGTGGGTCCTGAGCTCACTGTGCCACTGGAATCAAGCTATCCTGGTTGAAGAAGGGTGAAATCCCAAAACCAGTTCTAGGATGCTTGTTTCCGGTCCAGGGAGGACCTGACTTGGCAATTCGGGCTGGACTGTTCGCATGAGGCCAGGTCTAAACTGGGATGGTATGGTGAGCAAAAGAATGATGGATTTAATTCAGATCTCTTGACTGGGGTGAATGTTTTTATTTGTTCTGCATTCCATCCATCAATTGTGTGTAGTTTGCTTTCTCGCCCTAAGTGCGCCAGGTTAGCCCAGACAAGGGTCCTGGACTCACTTTGTAAATGGAATCAAGCTATCCTGGCTGTAGAGGGGTGAAACCCCGAAACCGGTCCTATAATGCTTGTTCCCAGTCCAGGGAGGACCTTTCTTGGCAATTTGGGCTGGACTGTTCCCATGAGGCACAGGGTCAAGACTGATTTGCATGTGGCCAGGTGTAAAATGGGGTGGCATGGTGAGCAAAAGAAGGATGTATTTAACCCATATCTCTTGACTGGGGGTGAATCTTTTGATTTGTTCTGCATTCCATCCATCAATTGTGTGTCTTTTGCTTTCTCGCCCTAAGTGCGCCAGGTATGCCCAGACAAGGGTCCTGGGCTCACTGTGCCACTGGAATCAAACTATCCTGGCTGAAGAGGGGTGAAACCCTGCAACCAGTCCTAGGATGCTTGTTTCCAGTCCAGGGAGAACCTGGCTTGGCAATTCGGGCTGGACTGTTCCCATGAGGCACAGGGTCAAGACTGATTTGCATATGGCCAGGTCTAAACTGGGGTGGCATGGTAAGCAAAAGAATGATGGATTTAACCTAGATCTCTTGACTGGGGGTGAATGTTTTGATTTGTTCTGCATTTCGTCCATCAATTGTGAGTCTTTTACTTCAGGTTTGTTAAGGCCTGTAATAGGGGTGACTGATAGGTATTTAAAAGTATAGTGATTTAAATAGATATAGTGAACCTATATCTTAAGTAAGTGGTACAAGCACCAGCGTACACAATCTGCTGTAGCAGGCGGATCCTGTCAATTTTGATGGCCTCTCAGGGTCGGCATAATACATACTTCAGCTCATGGGAGGCCTCTGGGGTACCTATGCCCTGGGCACATGGGGTACCATATACTAGGGATTGATGGAGGTATCCCAGAATCCAATCTGGAGTGTACCTAAAGTACATGCGTTGCAATTTTAGGTAGAAAGCAGATAGACTGGGGTCCTAGATAGCAGGATACCCATCGGACTAGGCCAAAAACAGTGTGACATCAGCAAAAAGGGGGGGGGAAACCATAAGAAGCAGATACTACTTTCCTACACAATGGTTCAAGGCCGATATGCTGAAGGAGAATATTGAGTGCCTGCCAAAGGATGTGACCGACCGTGGGACTAAAGACTCTGTCAGCGGACATTGCAGAAAATTATGAATAACATTTTTTAAATGTATCATGTGTTAAAATCTTGGGAACGAGTCAAGAAATAGACTAATTGGAAAGGATGTACAACAATAAAATGATTTAAATATGAGTGAAGTCACAGTGGTGTGACAGACCACCTCCTAAACTCACGAATCAACAGTTGAGTTAAGTGAAATATTTCAACTGATGTGGGACAGACAGGTAGATTTTAGAGTCAATCAATCAAATACTTGTAAAGCGCACCACTTACCTGTGAGGGTCTCAAGGCGCTGAGGGGAGGGGGTGCTGCTACTGCTCGAAGAGCCAGGTCTTGAGGAGTTTTCTGAAGGTGAGTAGGTCTTGGGTCTGTCGCAGGTGGGTAGGGAGGGTGTTCCAGGTCTTGGCGGCGAGGAACTGGGGTGCCTTTAGGGCTGTGGTTTCAGTCTTCCAGGCAGAAGAGAAGAAGTGTAAATACATCACTGTTCGTCAGTTTGCAAAGAGGCCTAGTTGTCCCTGTCCTGCTCCAAGGTTCTGAAACTTTTGTTCACTGATTCTATTTCAGAGGACTCCCACCATCTCCTTGGCCAGGGGGGTGGTTTTCCACAGGCCTTTAGGTTTGTAATATTGTGACTCGTTCTAACAAAATTACTTACAAAGGTATTTTTTCCTCTGGAACTTTTGTCTCTCCACCTATCCACTCAGTCATAGGTATATTGTCACATATTATTTAGATGAAACGTATGTGTCTTCATCTAACCTCTCGGTTAGATATATTTTTGTTTCGCATTGTTTGCTGAAACTTTTGTCTCTTAATCTATCCACTCCTTCATGCGCAATATCATATTTGAAAGATGAGTTTGTCTCTATTTCAAATTACTGAGGTTTCCTCTCCCTATGTGAATTTCATTGTTTGCATTTGTGACCATATGCATTGATCATTTTAATCATTTAATTTGAGATAAAGCTTTATTAACTTTACAGAGAGTCTGTGATTATTTAGCTGACTGATAGTTAGATAGTATTATCATTACCATCAACTATTCAACTAACTGATTCTTTGACCAAATAGAAGGAAAGTTGATGTATAAGATAGATATGTATTTTTTGTTGTCACACATGGATTTAAAGTAAGAGAATTGAACGCCTATAGAAATTGACCCCAGCGCAACCGGGATTTGGGTGAATGTGTGTGGGCCATTGTTCTGAGATATTATCGAGTATTGATCCCTGATCAGGTATTGGTGTCGCGCTGGATCAGTTTTTTGGTAGCAGAGGACGGTTTACTTATTGATTATTAATTATATGTTCTTAACACGAAAAGTTAGTGTCCTGTTCTATGTTTTCTAAAAGATCAGGGTCGGAGCAATCTTAGGAATCCCGGGAATGAAATTTAGCCTGCTGTAGACAGAAGAAGAGTGTGAATAAGCAAATCACATTGCAGAAATACTTTGTCTGTTGTAATAATACCGAAGCTACTGAGGGCTGTAGGTGTTGTATTTAGGGAAATTTTGTATAGAAGTAGAGTGTCTGAAATAGCGAAGGGTCCACTTCCGAAACTCTAGCCTTATCCCCATGAGAGTAACAAGACCTCTTTTCACACCAAAAATTCCTCTTGTGATACTTTGGCCTTATCCCTAGAGGAGTACCAGGTCCTCCCAGAGCTTGTTTGAAAGGTAAAATAATGCTGGTCATTATTTTTGCTCCAGTGTAAAGAATTCTCTTTGAAAAGTGAAGAACTTTCTCTTTATTTATTGGAACAGACAAGGTAGCATTGTTTTGTGTTGTTACTAACCAAAATTGTGATTAAGAAAACTCAGAAAAAAGATTGTAAAGGGAGGGTCAGTAGAAGGAGTAATACTGACGTCAGAAAAAGTGGCGCTGGCATTGGTCAAGCAGCGGGCGTGCACTGAGCTCTGATTGGTTGATTGATGTGAGCCGCACTAGTATTGGTCGAGATAGCAGATATGTAGAGAGCCGTTATTGGACAGTTGGTGTGTGTTGCGTTGGTATAGGACAAAAACTGACAAATAGAATAAGTAGAGGTACAGAAAGGTTGTCTTGTTTGTTTTTGTTGAGATACATTAGCATAGGAAGTCAGAAAAATTAAGTTGCTGAAGAAAAAAAAGAATTTCTTTAACAGAGATAAACCAATTGTGACTAGGGAGGGAATTTCAATTCCACCTCCAAGAATGCCTGCTTCCTATATGATGTTGGAGCTAGGATACCATACGTGTATGTGGTTAGAGAATTGGGTAGAGTGTACAAAGGATGATGGTGGTATAGCTTTCCACAGCATGGTTCATTTAATGTAAGAATATTGCAGAATTTGAGAAATCGAATGAAGTCATTAGAGCGAATCCCAGACTTACACAGTATAAAGCATTGGGGGAATGGGAAGTTGAGGCATTTGAGAGAGAGAGAAATAGAAGTAAGAGGAGTTACAGGAGTATGATGTTTAGATATCCTTTTGAGAAGATGGAAGACAAGTTGAAAAGATGGGGGAGAGCTGTGATTACAGAAGGTTTGCACCCAGTTCTAGGTGCTGATGATCAGTGAGGAGGTATGTGTAAAGCGAAAAAGAAAAATATTGAGACTTCAAGCTTAAGGGATGATCCAAATGATTTTGATAATGATGAGTTGTTAGAGGATATCATGGCCAAAAGACCTCTGCCACATAAAGAAAATTCAGGGGAGGTAACTCCAAGTGCCCTACAAATGGGAACCCCATTAACTCCATAAGTCACAGAAATAGCTAGAATAGTACGAGAAAATGAAATAATTTGTTGAATAAGGCAAGAATAGAGCATGTCCAGAAATTGAAACACTTGAGTCTGAATGCAGAAGCATTGACGATACCGGTAACAATTGGTACCGTAGTTCCATTTCATGGAGAAAAACTAAATTTATCAAAAGTACATACGTTGACAGTTCCGTGAAGTAATGTCAGGAGTGAAATGATGACAGTAGCAAACGAGAATAGACAGGCTGATCCGAATAACACATTATTAGATCTTACAGTTTGTGATGTGATAACAGGAACCCCTAAAAGAAGTATCCAAATAGACCAATTGAAAATAGGGCCAAATGTCACTCCAATGGCAGGTAGTTCAGCAGGGCCTTCACCATAGGAACTAAATAATTGGATATAGGAAATGGCAAAGCCAAAACCTCAACCCCAGAGTATAAATGTGAGTCAATTGAAAGTAGATCTCGAAGAGATGATTATTGGTACAATAGGTCCAGACTTATTAGGGGCTTACTGAGATGAAGAACTGTTGTTTTTGTGCTTAAGCGAAGAATCTTCATGAGAAAATATCAGAAACTGCTAGTGAGTTAGGAGTAGACATAGAAAATTTGAAAGTGTTGCAGAAATCTTACAAAATGGCCTTTATTGACAAGAATCTGGAGAGTTTGACTGCGTCTGGAAAAAGATTGCAAATAAAAGAATTGATGAATATTTTGAAGAAATGGGGAGATGTAGATCGATGGGAAAATAGATGGACAAGAAAGAAAGAACAAGCAGCTGGTAAAGGTGCTTCTAAGTTTCCGTTGAAAGAGACAGAGCAAGTTGAAAGGGCGTGTCCAATGAGAGAAGTTCCAGGTGGTGGATATGTTCATGTCCCTTGGACAAGACAGGATATATTATCCCTCACAAATAATTTTCCTAGATTAAGGGAGAAACCGGTTGAGTGGTACAAACAGGTAGAAAGGTTTGTGAAAGTTTCAACGGTTTTGCTAAAGGATCTAGGTGGATTGTTTGAGATTGTCATTCCTGCTGATTTATGGACAGAGTGTAAGATCACTGTTGATTAGCCAAAAGAAGAATATCCTAGAGTCCTTAAAACAGGTGCACCATCAGTTCAAATGATGAAAAAGTATAATCAGGTAATCACTTATTTGAAAGCGAAAATCTCAGAAAGAATCAGATTGGGTTAAAATTGACAGAACGACCTAAGTACCAAAAGAATCAGTGCAAGCCTACTATGAAAGGTTGTTGCAGGTATTCAAGTAGTACAGTGGGTTTGAGAATATTGGAGACAAAGATATGTGACATTTTGTATACCGTTTTATGTTTGGACTAAGGCCAGATATTAGCAATATGATACAGCAGCATTTTATTTGCTGGCAGAGCAAAATATTTGGTATTCAAAGTATTGTAGTGACGAAATTTATATCAAACATAAAAAGTTGAAAGAGAAAATTATGTGGGCGCAAGTGAAGGTAACAGAGCAGCAAGAGACAACAATAATTCTCAAGCAGGTTGGAAAATGAATGGTCAGAATCAGAATAGTCAGGTACCCAGTGGAGGTAGAGGTAGAGGCAAAATGAGCAGAGAGGAAGCTATGAAGACATTTCCTCGTCATGTGTGCAGAAAGCATGGACATTGGAAGAAAACGTGTATATCTGTTAAAAAGAATAATGGGGTAAACCAAACTTTATTTCCACAGATGCAGAATGAGGTGGGTGTAAATTAACAGCAGCAGCAGCAGGTAATTTGTAAATGTAAATTGATACTTGTATAGCGCACTAGTCACCGCAAGGGTCTCAAGGCGCTTGCACGAATACTGCAGTGGAACCCAACCTGGCTTTCCCTGTGAGGCGTCCACTCCAGGGCACCCCCAAGGTGGAGGCCAGGCATCCTTAGCGTTGTGGGGGCCGTCGTGGAGATTAAGCAAGCTATTGCCCAGAGTTGCAGAGTGGGACTCCATGATTGGAATAGGCACCGAGGCGAGAATGATCTGGTCCGTGGAATTTTGGGCCAAAGACCCGCCGAGGCAGGGAATTGAACCCTGGTCCCGGGCCAGACCTCTGCAACAGGGTCTGCCGCTCTAACCATTGAGCCACACTTCTCCACTGATAGTTACTCCACAGTTACAGGTGCCACAAGCTGCCATGCCAAATAACATGAAAGCTCAAGTGCAGAGGTACAATGTGAATACTGGATTTCACTGAGGTGATCAACTTGGTAAAAATTAAAGTGTGCAAGCGGTTCCGCAATACTTGGTGCAATGCAATGAGAGTGATTCAGACTCATCTCAATGACGGTGCCTGAGGGGGGAGGAAGAGTGCGTACTTGGCGCATCCTTGAGGGTAGATCAGTCAGATCCATTTGTTGATGGAAAAATGGAAGGTAACAACATTACATTCTTGGTGGACACTGGTGCTACCCATTCCTTTGTGAGAGCAGCTGAAATTCTTTTTAAGTTCAAAACATTTTATTGAAAATTTCATAATGAACAATAATCAAAGACATACAAAAATAATGATAATTCGAAAAATCTATTACAATACATTTAACACAATATTTTCCTATTCATTTCAATGGATATGAAGTTAATCATATTTATAGAAAAACTAAAAAGGGAGAGGAGGGGGAGGGAAACATTCAATAGCAAACTAGTGTTAAGGTATAAATAGAGCTACTATGTTATATCAATTAATATAATATAAGAACAATAAAAGGGGAACAAGCAATGCATATACCAATAAGTTGATAAATATCAACAGGAATCTGGAATGAGTGATAAGATTTAGAATTATGACAAACCCCAGACAAAGATAACTGGGCACCTCTTCTTGTAAAAATAACCCATGACCACCAAGCATGAACTGATAACTTCGAAACATCTTTCCAACAGAAGGTAATGGATTTTAACGCAGCTGAAATTAAGAAATTTAAAAGTTTACATTCAAGTTCACTTAAAACCTGCGATAAAGTAACAGATTTGCGTATTAACATTTTATATGATATGTCTTCATGAATATTTAGTATTTTTTTAATAATATCCCAAACTTCTGTCCAGAAGTTGGAGAGTAAAGGACAATTATAAAGCTTATGTTGTAATGAACCAGGGTGTAAATTACAATGCCAGCATGTATCAGATTGAAGACATTTAGCTTGAAATAATCGTATTGGAGTCCATAAATGATTAAGTAAAATATAAGAAATAGTTTGGAAAAGTGAGCCAGGTAACCATCCAGATATATTACTAAGCCATATATTTTCCCATGCATCAATAGACAATGAAAGCGATAGTTCGTTATTCCAGAATTTTGCAATCACATTTCTGTTACTACCTAGAGTATTGGACAATTTTTTTATATTAAAAGAGAAACAACATGAGCACTCGTTGATATAGTTTGGATATTAATGGATAAATCAGCTTGAACATTAGATGGAATAGCTTGCGAAAAAGAATCTAAAATCGAATTGCTTAAATATTCGTATTTTATAAGTTGTGAATTTGATAAATCAAACTTTGGGGCCGATTAGGATGGCAGACGGACTTTGCCCGCCCGCCATCCCTGTGAAAAACGGGACCATCCACGACGTGAGCGCCGTCCCGTTATGCCAATTATGATGCGCCCGCCACACTGGCGGGCGCATCAGGCATTTTTAACATTGCGGCGGGCGGTGCTGAAAGCACCGCCTGCCGCAATGTTAAAAACTGCAGGCATGCATTTGCATACACAAAGCGGCAGGCACCGCTTTGTGCATGCAAATGCAGGGATGTACCACAGGTAACCCCCATGTGCACCCCCCTCTTGCCTTCACCATGGGGCCCGCAGGGCTCACCCAAAGTAAAGACCGCATGCCTTCCGCCAAGGAAAAGGCATCTGCATGAGGCCATCATAATATGGCTGGCGGTGTCTGGAAGACACCGGCAGCCATATATACCCTTTTATGCCCCGGCCGCAAGGCGACAGTGGCGGAAAAGCTGCGGACGGTGTTTCCATCCCCGAGCTCCACCCCGCCATTGTAATATGGCGGGGGGCAATAGGTGGCAGCCTGGGTCAGATGTCGGGCGGATCAAGACCACCGCCTGCATGGCAGTTGCGATCCGCCCAAGATCCTAATGGGCCCTTCAGTTTGTAGATGCTCAAATGGTATAAAAGTGTTATTAGAATAAACATCTTTAAGATAAAAAAATACCAGCCTTAATCCATAAAAACCAAAAAGTAATATTTCTATTCAATTTAATAACATTGCTATACCATAATGATAATTCATCAGTACTATACATGGGATATTGAAAAATTGAATCTATATTGTTAAAAATTATTTAAGTGGATTTTAGGATAACAGATTTATGAAAAAATTATGATTTGTTAGACATAGTTAACAGAGTGGGTAGTGGAAAGGGTTTCACAATGGATTTTTCAATGTGGAGCCAAGTAGGCGGATTTTGTAAAAAGGAATGATTAAAACATATGGCACATTGTTTTAAAAAAATCTGGGGAAAAAATCTGGGATACCGGATCCAGCATTACATTCAGACATTTTCAGACATTCAATTATATTTAATTTTTAATTTGTAATTTTTTATAACTAATACGGTATGCTTTGTTTTTCCAAAGTTTATCAACATCTTTATAAAATTTTAATGGAAATTGAGTAGGAATCATGGCAAGGGTGTAAAAGATTTTAGGAGCAATATTCATTTTAATAGATTCCATTCTACCCCACCATGAAAGATGCAATGAAGACCATTTAGACGTTTTATCTTTAATATAATTTAAGACAAAATTACTGTTTAAAGTCATTGCTGATTTTTTATAGAAGAAGAGAATAATCATTTATTCTTTTGCCAAATAATTTCATTCATGGAAATCATATCAGGAGTACAGTAAACATTTAACCCCTTCGCTGCTAGGCCTCCCCCCCCTGTGCTAAGCCTTTTTTTTGGGGCTATTTGGGGTAGTTTCCACTTAGGCCCCTGTAACTTTTTGACCACATAAGGCATCCATGCCAATTTTGAGTCCTTTTTTTCCAACATCATGAGGATTCTAAAGGTACCCAGGGCTTGTGGATTTATCTGGAGGGAACCCAGAAATCAGTAAAAGTACAGCTTGGGAAAAAGGGTCGATGTTTTTCTTCTTGCAAATGGTATCAAAAAAGGGGTTGTGGTGCTTAAATCACCATCTTAACAGCTTTCAGGGACAAGCAGACTTTTGTCAGAAACCACATTTTTTAACTCAGTTTTGGCATTTTTCTGGGACATAGCCTATGATACCGCACTTGTGTGGGTGGGGCAAGGGCCTGTGATTGGGAAGAGCTCAAAACATAGGGAATAATGGTATAGCACCCACACGGAGAACGTTGTGGGGTAGGACATTTGTGCCGCCACGGTGATTCCACACAAAAATATGTAGAAAATGTGTTCTTTTCAGCTAAATTCGAGGTTTGCAGGGGATTCTGGGTAGGGAATCATTTGGGATCCAAGCATGCCATACCTCATTGGACTCCTCAGGGTGTCTGGTTTTCAGAAATGTGTGGGTTTGGTGGGTTTACCTAGATGGTGGTGAGCCCGGGGCCAAAACCCCAGGTACCCCCCCAAAACCAGGTAGTTTTGTTATAGGTCATTTTGAAATCTCCACAGTATGATCTGGGCTATTTCCTGTTGTAGCCACTATGACTACCCACACAAGTGAAGTACCATTTTCATTGAGATACCTGGGGAACTCTGGGTGGTAGGAAATTTATGTCAGCCCGGTGATCCTACACCTTTCCCACACAGAAATGTGAGAAAAAATAGATGTTTTCAACAAAATTTAGGTTTGCCAGGGATTTTGGGAAGGAAAATGATGGGGGACCAATGCAAGCCATACCTTCCTGTACTCCCCCGAGTGTCATCTAGTTTTCAGAAATGTGTGGGTTGGGTAGGTTTCCCTAGGTGGCCTCCGAGCGCGGGGCCAAAAACTCATGGGACCCCCCTTGTAAAACAAGGTTGTTTCGTGATAGGTAATTTTAATGTCACCTCCATAGGTTTTGCGCCCTTGCCTGTCGCGGAAATTTGACCCACCCACGCGAGTGAGGTACTGCTTTTATCAGGAGACCTGGGGGAATGCTGTGTAGAAGGAAATTTGTGAATCCATGCAGATTCCAGAACTTTCACACACAGAAATTTGGGGAAAAAGTGATTTTATCTTCAAAATTTGAGGTTTGCAGGGGATTCTCGGTAGAGAAATGTTGGGGGACTCATGCAAGCCATACCTTGCTGGACTCCCTAACTTGTCTAGTTTTCAAAAATGTGTGGGTTTGGTATATTTCCCTACATGGCTGCCGAGTCTGGGGCCAAAAAGCATGGGACCCCCTTGCAAATCCAGGTTGTTTTGTGATAGGTAATTTTGAAATCGCCTCAATAGGTTTTGGGCCCTTGCCGGTCGCAGTTCCTTGACCCACACACACAAGTGAGGTATAATTTTACTCGGAATACTTTGGGTAATGAAGGCTGGGTAGAATTTTGTGGATCCACACAGTTTCTAGAACTTTCCACCACAAAAATGTGAGGAAAATGTGTTTTTTTTGGACACATTTTGAGGTTTGTAAGGGATTCTGGGTAACAGAACCTGGCAAGAGCCAGACAAGTCACCCCATCCTGGATTTCCCTGGGTGTCTAATTTTCAAAAATATATAGGTTTGCTAGGTTTCTCTAAGTGCCGACAGAGCTAAGGTTGAAAATCTACAGCTTTGCAAAAATAATGTCAGTTTTTACTGTAAAATGTGCTGTGTCCACGTTGCGTTTTGGGCCGTTTCCTTTTGTGGGAACTCACCAGTGAGGAAACCATTTTTCTCAAAAGACTTTGGGGAATGCAGGGTGGGTGGAGTTCTGTGGATCCACGCAGATTCCAGAACTTTCCACCACAGAAATGTGAGAAAAATGTGTTATTTTGGGACAAATTTTGAGGTTTGCAAGGGCTTCTGGGTAACAGAACCTGGTGGGAGCCAGTCAAGTCAACTCATCCTGGATTCCCCTGGGTGTATAGTTTAAAAAAAATAATAGGCTTGCTAGGTTTCACTAAGTACCGGCAGAGCTAGGGTTCACAATCTACAGTTAGGCACTTTGCAAAAAAAGGGTCAGTTTTCACTGTGAAAATGTAGTGTGTCCATGTTGTGTTTTGAGCCATTTCCTGTCACGGGCACTAGGCCTACACACACAAGTGAAGGTTTCTTTTTTCTCGGATGACTTTTGCAAATGAGGGGTTGGGGGCAGTGAGACTTGAATTTTTGTAGGCAGGGGTGGGGGCATTGGCATGTCCATTTTGGGCAGCCCCCATCCAAGATTCAAATTGGTAAAAAAATATCCCTGGTGTCAAGTGGGCTTTATGCCCCCCGGGGGCTGAAAGGCTGTAATTTTGGCAGGGGGGTGGGGGCATTGGCATGCCCATTCTGGGCAGTCCCCACCCTTATTAAATTTGCCCCCCCAAAAAATCCATGTTTTCTAGTGGGCTTTCTGTTCCCATAGGGGGGCAGAAAGACTGTAGTTGTGGTGGGGAGTGGGGGCATTGGCATGGCCATATTGGGCAGCCCCCACCCTCATTGAATCTGCCCCCAAATAAAATCCTTGGTGCCCAGTGGGCTTTTTGCCCACCCGGAGGGGGCAGATTGGGCGCTACTGCCTCCATCTGTTTTGGGTGGCCCCCACCCTATTTCAAATTGCCTCCCAAAAATCCCTGGCTTATAGTGGGCTTTTTGCCCCCCCCAGGGGGGGCAGATGGGGGCTACTGCCCTATCTGCCTTCTGGGGGGACAGAAAGGCTGTAATTGTATTGGGTGGGGGATTGGCTTGCCCATTTGGGCAGCCCTCGCTAATCAAAATTACCCCCCAAAAAATCCCTGGTGTCTAGTGTGCTTTCTACCCCCGGAGGGGCAGATTGGGGGCTACTGCACCCATCTGCCAGAAAGGCTGTAGTTGTGGTGGGGAGTGGGGGCATTGGTGTGCCCGTTTTGGGCAGCCCCCACCCTCATTGAACACCCCACCCTCATTGAACATGGCCCAAATAAAATCCTCGGTGCCCAGTGGGCTTTCCGCCCACCCGGAGAGGGCAGATTGTGGGCTACTACCTCCATCTTCCCCCCAGGGGGGCAAAAAAACTGCATTTTTCCAACATATATTTTGGGAGGAGCAAAGGCCCTTGCCCAAGGGGACGCTCCCCCTCCCTGGTGTCTAGTGGTGGATCCCTGCTTGGGGATCGCCCTTCAGGGAAGATAGAATGTGAATTTGAAATGAGCCTTTGAGACTAAAGGCTCATTTCAGTTTCGGTTTCTAGGAAATGACGTCAGTGCGACGTGCACGCTGAGCATCATTTCATAGAAACCACGGGGACCTTGGGAGCTGGGGAAGAGATTCCGGCTACAGGGGAGAAAAAGAAATCCCTCTGGTGCCTGCACCAGAGGGATTTGCGGTGCCATGTGCCAGGACGTCTGGGAGCGTCCTGCACTCACGAGCACTGTTGCGCAGGTCGGCTCCCGGCTGTTGTGCGCATGGAAAGGGTTAAAGAACATTGTATCAAATTCTACCAAATACAATCTCTTCAAAAGAAGGAGTGAAACCACCTGTCAACAGATTAATGGTAACATATATTTTTTTTTTAGGTTGGAAACGACCGATTGGGCCATTTCCCACCACAAAAATGCTTTCACATATGTAAAAAAACACAAACTGTGATTTTGTAGCATGTTACGAAATAGCAATTTGTGTTCGTAATTTAGTATTTGGAAGGGGCATGGTTGGAGCATCCTTTCCAAATACCAAATTTGAATGGGGTGTATGAATGTTTTACAACCAAATTACAGGCGCAAAACAATTATATTTTACCAACTCCTTGAAGGAGATGGTAACCCATTCGCAAATTGTGAAGATGTCTCCACAGGACTTCTTCCACTTTGAGAATGGAAAACAGATATTTTTTAAGAATAGTCAGTGGTCCAACGGACCAATGACTGCTCTTGAACAACAAGCATTGGTAAATGCATTGGGTTTACCCTATCTGATTGATATTAATATTTTGTTGTAAGATTTTACTTGGTGAGCAGTTGTTCAGTGTGATAGTGGAGTGTGCAGTGCTAGAGGCGGTTCTGCAGTGTGAGAGTAAGGAGTGCAGCACTAGAGGCAGGGGTCCAGTTGATTTGTGGAGTAGAGGGGCAAGAAGGCCACCCTCCAGAGGACTTTAGACCTCTTCATGTGAACCCCTAATGAAGAATGTGATAAAATACCTGCTGGTCATGTATTCTTATTTGAGAATGGCCCCCAGTGAAGATCTGGAAAATCTAACAGCGGCAAGGCTGCTGATCATGGGACACCGGATGCAATGGTAGCTGCTGGATCTCTGATGCCTTCTTCTGTGCATCCTGAGCTGATTAGAGTCAAAGATAATGCCACCTAAACCAGTAGGGGCAGGAAACCCCATGGCAGCACTCAAGCAGCGCTGAGGGAATAGACTGCAGGAGGGGCTAAAAAATTTAGTCTAAATCCGCAGCTAAAGGAGCAAGGAATCAGCCCATGAGACAGCAACAGGGCAGGGGTAAAAATGTAAATGCTTTACCAAGCATGTTGATTAAGGCAATTTCATGAAGTGAAGTGAAAAGAGACGAATATCCCCTGACTTCAGCTCAGCCAGCAGAAGGTAAGAGGAATACTGAGGAGACAATGTGGCAGGACAGGGAGAGACAGCAACGAACAATCAAGAAGGGTCTACTGTGGCAACTGGGGTATCAACTACATTATCCCCACCCTTGTCTTTGGAGAAGGCACTTACCCTTGAAGACGTTAGCCCTTATAATGATATGGAGGCTGGAGTCAAATCAAAAGTTGCGGATGATCTTAAAATCACAATACAAATACCCCGGATTTTACCGCAGACCCAGGCACTTGAGATAGTTGGGCTGGAGGTTGAGTCTAGTGATAATTATCTTTCTTTCTCCAACCATTCAAGTAGATCTGGGGGAGAGGAGATGGAGCTCAGTGAATGCTCTTCTAGGAGAGGCTCTATAGTGAGTGCACGAACTGATGAGAGCAATATGAGAGAGGAGTAACTGCTACATGGGGGCTCCAGAAATCCTAATGAAGGAATGCGGCACGGTTCAGAAAAAGAAAAGAAATGTAACCCCGAAAAAGGACAGCCAGAATCAAGACTCAAGCGAGCAAGATCTAGTATGGCATTACTCAGCTACCGCAGGCCTTGGGGGAACTACAATGGTTGATGGGGACCCTACAGGAAATATATAATTGTGAATGATATGTCAAACTATTATGTCACCTCAGGAGGAGAAAAAGATAGAGAGTCGGCGAGCGCAAAGTGCCTGTCGAAAAATGCAAGTGTTAATTAGACAATTATCCAAATCATGCTCAGACTTTGCTGATAGCATGGGAGAAGTGGAAGGGACGCAGGGAGGAGGGGTGGGATGGGGGATGGTTTGGGGAAGCACAGGGATTGAATGAATATACTAGTAGGATACAGAATATAGGCACTGCTAAGCAGGAGGAGAAGAAATACAGGGATTGACCAATAAAAAAAGTTAACATGACGATTTTTGGTTATTTCTCTCTTGGTTTGGGGGGGAAGTAAGGAAGAAAACAACCCATAATGGCAGGCAAAAGAGGACAAAATAAATTGGATACGTTGCGTACTTGCTCTCTAAATATTTGTGGTTTACACAACAGGCATAAAAGAGCCGTAGTGGCCCTGGTCCTAAGGACATTGATAGCAGATATAATCTGCATCCAAGAGACACCTATTCCATTTGGAAAGAAAGAGCTGCTAAAAGAATTAGGATGACATATTCTCACTACTACTCAACAAAGCGTGACCTCAAGGGGGGTGACGATTGTTGCAAAAAACAATATCTCTGTCACATGCCGCCGAAATATAGATAATCGAGGACGATGGGTAAATGTAGAATGTAGAATAGGTAAGATACATTTTACAGTATTCTCAATTTATGGGGCTAACGTGGATGAGACAATGATTTTTGATGAGTTGAATGTAGAGCTGGCCACATGGCATACTCCACTGGTGCTGGGTGGAGATCCTAATATTCAGTTAGGTGTAAACTATATGCATTCAAAGAACAGGTATATCAGGGCCGAAAACCGAAAGTGTATAGGGCCTTAGCACGATTTTTTTAAAGATCATGATTTGGTAGATCTTTGGGATAAGTATATGGTACCGAACTCAGGCTTTACCTTTTATTCCAACCCGCACAAAAGGATGATATGCCTAGACTTTTTCTTTATGATGGTTAGTGAAGGCAGCAAAGTGACAATTGAGATTTCTCCTGAGTGATATTGGATCATAATCTGTTAATCCTCATGATAACCTACGTGACATAGGTAGACGAAGAGGGGTATGTACCTTTGATAGGAATCTTCTGGTGAACCCATCATATTCATATGTAGGTCATATGAAAACTTGGGTATTCCAATTTTTAGAGATCAATAGGGGTACAGTATAGTTTGGAAAATGCTGAAGGCAGGGATCAAGGGAGAAACCCTTAGTTCTAATTTACATCTACAGAGGGTGAAAAAGGAGGAGATACAAGAGTTGTGTAAAAAGCTGGCAGAAACAGAAAATGAATTGGCAAAAAATATAAGAAAAAGGCTAGATCTTCAGGAAGTCCCACAGGAAATAGCTAAAAAAAAGAGCAAAAACAAATCAGTATTTTAGTAGAGAAGTGGCATTCAAATATCGCACTTATACAACACAATGATATAAACATGGGCAACAACGGGTAGGCTACTGGCTAAGCGAATCAGGGCTAAGAGAGGAGGAGGATCCATAAAAGCTATAAAAAATATGGAAGCTGAAACTGTAGAAAAGCTGGCAGAGATTGTTAAAGTCTTTGAGGGGTACTACACAAAGTTATCTACAGAATAAGTAGACACCTTGCCCAATTAGTGCACTGACTACGGGCAGGGGTAACGCAAATGGAGTTAGGAAGATCAGGCAGCTTTAGATTTTTTGACATCCTTGCAAGAAATAGTAGATACCATAAGAGTAATGGCCTCTGAAAAGCTGCAGAACCCGATACCCTCCTGTTAGAAGTTTTTAAAGCTTTCTTTTTTTAACTGAGGGATGATATTTAGTTGACATTCAGGAGGCACAATGGTGCTTTATTCCACCTTCTTTGAAGGAAGAAAGAGTAGTAGTTTTGTTGAGAGATATACACCTCCTTTGCTTCCCAGTTCCTAGAGGCCCATTTCTCTACTAAAATGTGATAGAAAAATATATGTAAAAGTCTTGGCAAATAGAATGAGCAGAGTCATAACCCTGCTGGTTTCCGTTAAAAAAAGAAAAAAAAACTATAGAGTGCCTATAGAGTGCCTGGTTACACCCAATAGTATATCCCCAGGTTGGAAATCATTCTCTTAAAGGAAGCCAAAGAAGAGAGGCCTAGATACTAAACAGGACAGAGTACAGAAGGAGGACTCAATGAAGGAGAGTGTCGAGAGCTCTTCTGGGCAAATTGAGAACCAGACACGCAGACGTATTTTTGATGCATTGCAACCTATCAAGACATCTTTCTGCTACTCCTAAATGGAGAATATTTTCAAAGTCCAGCTGTAATGTCACAAGGGCATGAACTAGGGTTTTTCTTGCCGATAAAGGATGTGTGTCTAAGATTTTCCAGAGAACTTTGAGGGTTCCAAAGCATTTTCCAGCAACCTTCTTAATGTGTGTCTTGAAGGGGTCAATTTGTAGATTCCTCCTTCTGGATCAGGGTAGGGCCCAAGGTCTGAGGCCACCATGCTGAGGACCAAATAGAGGGGGCCTTTTCCACAATCAGTACCTCAGTTTTACTGCCTGCCATTAAATTTAAGGCAGTTATTAGTCATACAGGTGGCAAGTTCCATCAAGCCTGAGGAAAACTGGTTAGTTGCTTCCTCTGAGTTTTGAGATAAGATGACAATTAGTTGCGTGTCATCCGGGTAAGAAACAATGGTGACTTTGTTTTTTACCAATCCCTGCCAATGGTCCAATATAAAGATTAAAGAGAGTTGGGCTCAATATTAAGCCCTGTGGGACCCCTTGTGAAAATGGAATGTTTAGGGAAATATGCGGGTGCTGCTAAACTTGGAAACTGCATTCATGAAGAAAGAAGATCAGCCATCTGAAGGCTGATCCCTTGATCCCACAGATCTTTAATCTCTGAAGGAGAACATTGCGGGAGACAGTATCAAAGGATGTGCTGAGGTCCAATAGGACCAGAGCAGCAGTCTGACCATCATCCGCACCCTTAGCAAGGTCTCAGTTGAGAAAAGCAGCTCTGACTCCGTGGAGTGGGCAGCTCAAAAACCTGTAAGCGAAGGGTGAAATAGGTTGTTTCAATTGATGTGGGCGACCAGATGAGAATTTTAAATTGGAAATTTTAGAATCAAGCGATATAATGGAAGCAAAGTTCCCCGAAAGTTCATGCTCTTCGAATGATGTAAACGTGGGGAACTATCTAGCGACCAAGAGCCTTTTCTGTTTGAATGGTAGGTTCCCACAAGACCGCCCGGCTAAGAAAACTTTTAAACAAGGGTCACAATATTGCCCATAGATTATGTGTTCATGCCAGCATGGAAATTCAATTTAATAAAGGGGTTTAGGGTTAACCATACAGAAGATAGCGATCACAACACTTTAGACTTGGTGCTGGCCTATTCTAACAAAACTGTCACGAGAAGGTAATTATACAACAGATGGATTATCCTAGGCGAATCTCAACACGGCTAACTGAAGAATATATAGAAAAGTTAACCAGGATCCAACAAAAGATACCCCTAGGATGTGCAGCTGGTTTAGACTTGGCCTGGTATGTTGATAAGATAAATCAAGTGGTACAAAGCATTAAGGTTAAACTTAGAACAGACGTAAAGGCCAGCAAGAGCAGTCAAATCACACAGGTTAAGAAAGGCAATTGGTTTAATACGGAATGTCTAAATAAGAAAAGAGAAATAAGGAGGGAACAACGCAGTCTGCGTAAAAAATATGATAAGGCTAGAGCAGAAAGCCTCGCCAAATTAAAGAAAGATTATATAATGCTTCTTAATAGTACAAGAAGAGCCCATAAGGATACCTGTTGGGGGAAACTGCTGGAGGCAATAGAATCCAAGAACATACGGCAGTTCTGGAAACTAGTCCGTTCAGTATCAGAGGCCTCAGCCGCTTCAATGATCTGTGTGGTAGAAGAGGGTGCTTGGGAGGTTTACCTGAAAGAACTATACCCAGCGGGGAGAGAAATTGAAGAGGAACTGCAGGGGAACTGGAGAGGTCTAGTAGATGATCTAATACCTGACTTCTCAGTAGAAAATGTACTGAATACGATAAAGACCCTTAACTTAGCAAGAGCTGCTGGTCCAGACAACCTGCCAGCACTGATAATTAAGTCACGAACACCATGGTGGGTGGAATTTTTCTCTAACATGTTTTCAGTAATTCTAAAATCAGGAATAATACCTAGTACTTGGAAGGGTGCGATAATTAGGCCGATCCATAAAAAAGGGGACGTTAATGCACCAAAGAACTATAGCTTAATTAATCTACTCGATATTGGAGAGAAAGTTTTTGCTAAGATAATATTGGGTAGGATAAAGATTTGGGCAGAAGAGAGAGCAATTATCCCAGTGGAACAAGGTGGTTTTAAAGAAGGCCACTCTACAATAAATCACTGCTTCGCCCTATGGGCCCTGGCCCGGAAATCGATAAAACAAAATGGGAAGCTACATTGTTGTTTTGTCGATTTTAGGGCAGCGTTCGACTCTGTGGATCGAAATAAACTTTGGGAAGATATGTCAAAGTATGGATTACCGGTTGGCTTGTTGATGATCCTAAAAGAGCTTCACAGTGGAAACTGGGCCCAGGTAATTAGAGATATGCAGGGGGCACTAACTCACAAGATACTAGTAGGGAACGGACTTAGACAGGGGTGCGTCTTGGCACCCCTGTTATTTTCAATCTTTTTGGCAGATCTCCCCGCTGCACTTGAAGTAGAAAGAAGTGCAAGTCCAAAAATGAATGGCCATAAAGTTCCTTGCCTTCTTTATGCTGATTACTTAGTGATCATGGATCAAACTGAAATAGTACTTCAAAGGAAATTAACCGCTTTTAAACACTATTGTGATAGGAAAATACTGTCTGTAAATAGGGAAAAAACTAAGGATTTATGTTTTGGGAAGAGTAAGAAGAATTTCAATTGGTTTTTGGGTGATGACAAACTAGAGACAGTTAAGGAATATAGATATTTAGGCCTCTGGTTTGACAGTGCACTAAAATGGCGCACCCATTTGGAGGCTCAAAAGGCAAAAGCATTCTCATCCACTTGTGGGCTAAAAAAGTTTAATAAAGAATATGGAGACATGACACATAAACCAATGATAAAGGCATTTGAAGCAATGATCCCCCCCCAAGTATTGTATGGGGCAGAAGGGTTATACTTGAGCGGTAAACAGACGTGGGATCAGGAAGAGGGAAACATTTTAAAAATGTTATTGTCTTTACCTAATTGTACAATGGTTCAAGCAATTAGAATGGAACTAGGGCTGATTTCTTGGAGTGTACAATCTCAAATGGCCCTAGCAAGATTCTGGAAGCGCCAAGACCCAGGAGTGACACCTAAGGTCTCACAATGGTGTGGAGAGGAAATCCAGACAAGCAATCTTGGCTGGGCAAAGGAGGTGAGAAAGACTCTCCAGAAAGTATCAGGGCGTCTTAAATTGAGATCTATCCATAACACCCTGATAGGCGACTTTTCAAAGAATGCACTTAGGGAACAAGGCCACTCTCTCTGAAGGGCACAGGACCTGAATTACATGCAGGAGAAAAAGTCGGTCCAGTGGTTAAAGATCTCATGGGTAAATGAAGGCTGGTTCCCTTATCTGGAAACATTGACTAACCAAGGGTTACGACATGAAATATTAAGGACCCGGGTTGGGATCAACCCCTGGAAGATAGACGGGAAATTAAAATCTGTACTGATTGGCCCAGAAGGTAATTGTAAGTGTGGGCGTGGTATAAGAAACGATATGTTGCACATTTTGCTTGATTGCACATTTGTACAGGATTTAAGGAAATTGTTTTTACGTCCTATATTCCTATCACATAAGACATTTACACGTGCCCATGAGATATGCTTACTAACAGATATGCATTCGCTAGAAATTGCAATTGCATTCGGCAAATTCCTGAAGGCCGTAAAAGATTTTGGAAGGGAGATATCGAAGGATGGGCACTGATTTTAAGTTCTTTTAAGCCTTTTATAAAGTTTAAATCTGTCTTTTTATTCTTCCAGATGTGTGAAAACTTTGGTAAAATTTGGGTTTAATGAATTGTGTATCAGGAGATGTTACCCTCTTTTAACCTTCTCTTTTCTCTTTTTAACAAATATGAATTTTAACTATTTATGACGTAGGAATATTTTGTCTGCTCGCACTTTGTCCGATTCTGTTTGCACTTTGTTTGTATTGTTTAAAAGACTATGGTAAAAATAAACAAGTTTCTCTCTCTCTCTCTCACTTCATTACAGTTGAGAATTCACCACTTTTTCTGCAATGTTGGAAAAATGAGGCAAGTGTGAAATGGGCAAAGATTTTCTAACAAACCCAGATCGTCAGAAGGTTTTTTCTTTAACGGAAGTACAATTGCCTAGTTCCATTTCAGAGGGACTTTGCCACAGTGGAAGGAGAGATCGATAAGTTGTTGTACATAGGTCATGATAACATCAAGGCCTTTCTTTAGGACTTTAGGTGAGGCTGCGTCCACTGGTGAGCCGGATTTGATGCTCAAGGCCAGACCTTTGAAGTCCTCCAAGATCGGATATTTAAACTCTGAGAAGGTACTACCCTCAAATGGGTATTGGTGTAAAAGTTGGAGCAAGTGCCATTGCGAGAATCAGGTAAAAAGGAGTTATACATTTTTGCTACTTTCATAGCAAAGAAGTCAGAAATCTTGTTGCAGGATTCCAGAGAGCTGGAAGCAGGGGCCAGAGTACGCTCCAGTGAGGATAGGGATTTAAAGATAGAGAAAAGTTCTTTGTAGGAGTTTTCAGCTTGCTCTATTTTGTCAGTGTTTTAAGCTGTACAGGTTTTTTTGATAAGAGCATAATGCATTTCTAGCTCATTCTCATGGGTAATTTTATTAATTTCAGAATCATCCTTTCTCCATTGGTGCTCCAGGCGCTTACAGAATTTGTTTTAGCTATCATCAGGTCTTCGTAACAAGGTGCTGAGTTGGTCTGCCACTGAGAAGTGTTGCTTGTCCAAGGGGCGATTGTATCCATTGCTCCGAAGATCCACTTTCCAATTGCCGAATTGGCAGAGCTGATATCATGTCCCAATTGGAGATGATTCTGCTGAAGAATTTACAATAATAAGTGAAAAGTTATGGTAAGATTCATTCAAAAATCAAGGGTCTCCTTTGAGATTTTCCACCATCAAGCCAATTGGTTATAGGGGAAAAGCTGTTAATGTTGTAGGTAAATTTGATTCTAAACTATGGTTCAAGGACAGTATGTCCCAAGGAAAAATCTATGTTGCCAAAGAAGATACAAGTTTGTTGTGGTGGCAAGATCACGGGAATCTAGTAATACCTAATCCCAACAACCCCCACCAAGTTATATTAAAAAAAGAATTCTTCTGTATCCAAACAATCAAAGAAGAATCTTGGGAGACCAAGTCTCCTGAAGTTTTCAAAAAGGATTTAGGTCTGTTCAAGGGGTTTAAGCACAAAATAAGATTGGTCATCGGGGCAGAAACTGTTGTACATCAGGTTCGGAGAGTACCTTTGGTTTTACGCAACAAATTGAAGAAAGAATTGGATATGCTATATGCCAATGATGTAATTGAACCAATTGAGTCTTCAGATTGGGTTTCCCCAATTGTTCTAGTCAAGAAAGCCAATGGTACTCTTTGCATGTGTGTTGATTTGCATGATTTAAAATGACACATATGGGTACACCAACATCCATTTCCTAATAGTGTTGAAAGGACATCCACTCTCAAGGGAGGAAAGTGGTTTAGTTTACTGGGGATGACGTCTGCCTATCACAAAATCTATTTGCACCCTGATTCTAGGCATCACACAGCCTTTATCACTCCTGATGGTTTGTTCCAGTTCAAATGCATGCCCTTTGGACTTGCTTCCCCTTCCGCAGTGTTTCAAAGAATTGTGGAGAGCATGTTCAGGGGTATTTTCGGGTGATGTCCTTTCAGGATGATGTTTTGGTTTTTGGCAACAGCCAAGAACAACACCATAAAAGGTTGCATTCTGTATTGCCAATTTTAGATAGTAGAGGAGTCATCCTGAGCCTCGCCAAATGCAAATTAAATAGGCCTGCAGTAGATTATTTAGGTTACAAATTGTGTGTGGAGGGGGTGGAGCCCAAGTCTAGTTTAGTTCAAGAAATACAGTATTTCAGCACTTCTGAGGACAAAGAACAACTGAGATCCTTCATGGGACTCATTGAGTTTTATGCTGGATTTGTGCCTGATTGCACTGCTAAAACTTACCACATGAGGGGTCTCCTCAAAAAGAATTCTGTGTTCAAGTGGAACAATGAATTTTTGGTAGATTTCAATCTAATTAAAAGAGAGATTGCACATGCCATTCTGAAGTACCATAAAAATAACATAAAGGGCTATACCTACCAATAGCCCCAATCCCATTACCAAATAATCAGTCAGTTGGCAGTGAAGAAAGTTCAATCATTCATTAGGCAAAAATACTCTATAGAGGAGCCTCTCCAACCCTCTCCCATCAGGTGCGCGGAGAAGACTGTTGGCTCGCATTCAAACATGACGTTATATACTTTTCAGTTCAACACATATAATCACTGTAAAAGAAAAAACACCAGTTGGCCCTCCAGCTCCAGAGAAGGACCATATATGGCACAGATGATTAGTTCAAAGCTTAACTATTTATTACTGGAAAGGTCAGGAGGGGTGACTCCCTTTCGTCTTGGTGCCCGGGAGTGTAGGCACGGCGCCTCCAGGAATGCGCTTATCTCACTCAAAGCCAGTTGCGACCTTGAGTCTCAGGTCAGTCGAGTACACAGCCTACGTTCAGCTGCTCCCAGTAATTCAGATGAACTGGGGCTTGACAACTGCTGGAGACTAACACGTGATCACAGCCCATGTTCGAGCTCAAGCGAATAAACATTTTCCTCTCTGCAAGCACACATATATATATTTTTTTTAAGCAACAGAGGGTATGTATAGATGCATCATGCTAACATAGGTCCGATGCTCCTTATGTATGGAAAATCTATTTTTATCCCTCAATTCCCTTAAAAGCTTTTGATACCAAAGATCATACAATTATCATGACTAATGCCAGTCAGATAGGTTTGGGTGCTGTGCTTCTGCAGCACAGAGAGGGAAAGGATGAAGTAATAGCCTTTGCATCCAGAGGTTTGAGAGGTGGAGAGGCCACATACTTGGTTACATAACACAAATCATTAGCTTGGTGTTTTGGCATTGTCCATTTCAAATGTTATTTGTGGGGTTTAAAATTCACTGTAAGGGTGGATCACAAACCTTTAGTTCAACTTTTCACCACAAAAAGTGGTAGCAAGGCCACTCCCAGGATTGCCAAGTGGCAATATAGACTGTTGGAAGACAACTTCCTGGTTGAATATGTGCCCGGCAAGAAAAATCTGTTGTGATGAAACAAGTTGTGTGGACGATGAAAAAGATGTTGATACTGAAATGATCTGTCATACTGTGTGCAATTCTAATGGCATTTTGACAAAGCAAAAGTGGAGGAATGCTTATGAGATAGATGAGTATGTTTTTGATGAGTTGTCCATTGTCAACTGATTATTGTATCAAACGTCCTTGCTTGTTATTCCTAGGGCCATATATAACAAAGTTCTTACATTAGCTCAAGAGTGTCACATTGGCATGTGTGCCATGAAAAAAAGAATCAGAGAGAACTTCTGGTGGCCTGGATTAGACCGGGAGGTAGAACATTTCGTGAAGGATTTCGTGCCATACGACTGCTCAAAACTGGCAAGGAAATGGAGCAATACAATTGGCATAAATATTACTTCAAAACAAATAACTCAATCATTGTCCAATATCAATAACTCAGTTAGATCATCCAGTCTAAGGTTACAACAGTTTAGAACAACATGCATGCTGTATTATACACCAGAAAAGATTTCGAAGTGGTCTCTCAATAGCAACTATAGCGACCGCACCAAATGCCCTAAATGCTTAGCGTACGCAGCAAACCTGGAACACATGTTGTTCTCTTGTCCAATTTTGAGGAATTATTGGGGGGAAGTACATAAAGTTCTGAAAATCAAGAAGATTTATTTACCTACCATCACTGCGGTCACAGTTCTGCTGGATGTGCACCCTTTCCCCTTACCTCGCCCAGCTCTGGCTACGATCCTTTAATCCTGTGCTAAATTAACACTGGCCAGAGTCTGGACCTGCCCTAAACCTCCTAACATTTCTGAATGGTGGTCTTTAGTAACGGAAATTCACTCTATGGAATCAGCCTTGGCAAAACTAAGAGGACCTCGCTCTTTAAAAAAATGTGAGAAAATATGGGGACATTTTATTTGAAGTATGTACATTTATTATATATTTTGGTTGCTTCATTTATATATTATCCTTCTCTGTTGTTTTTTTTATCTTATTTTCTTGCCACGTTTTGTTTAATATGAATTATTATTGGTTTCTGTACTATAAGTGAAAACTGAGAATCTGAAAACCGAAAACTGAATATAATTGCAACAAGTTTTGTTTGATGATTTACTGTGGCATGTTCTTCTCTCATCAGTTTTTCAATTAAAAAATAAAAAAATAAAAAAGGATTGCGTGCCATGTGCCATCAGTGACAAATCACAAGTGACCGTACCTGGTCCTGTAGAAGCCATTGAGGTGCCCGCTAAAACTTGGTCCAAGCTTGCTATGGACATCATAGGTCCCATGTCCATGTCAGCAAATGGTGTTTCTGAGTATGGCATTGTCCTTGTTGACTTCTACAGTTGTTGGCCTGAGGTTAAGTTTGTGAAGTCACCCACGGCCGTTTGTGTCATAGAGTTGCTGGAATCTTTGTTCGCTAGGGAAGGAATTCCTGATGAGATAATTTGCGATAAAGGCCGTCATTTAACTTCTACACAATTTAAAGAGTTTATAGAATTTATGGGCACACAATACTCTAGAACTTCACTTTATCACCCTAGGAGTAATGGTCTTGTAGAGAGATTTAATAGGGTGATCAAGGACAGTATACAATTGTCAAAAGCCTGTGGTGTGAATTGCAAGAAAGAGTTGAAGAATTTACTGTGGCCAGGGTGCATCACTACCAATGCCGATACCCTAGTTTCTCCTTTCATTTTGCTGAGAGGATGCATTCCCTCTTTCAAAATGTTGAGGAGGTGGATGGGTGACTTTAAACTGCCTGAAGAAAACAAAGAGGTAGTTAGCAAGAGGGTTGAAGCTCAGGACAAATATATTCAATCTGGCATCAAAGAGTTAAGAGTATGTATGAGTGACAGAGTGAGAGTAAAATACCCCAGGATTCTTCCCAAGAGGGAGTCTAAATTCTCTGACCTCAAGACTGTGGTGTAAACGATTAAAGGTGCTGTAAAATTGGATGATGGCAGATGGTGAAACAAGAGTAAGATCTTGGTTCCTAATCTCATCATACCAATGTGTCCGGAGAAGATAAGTCTTAGGGGTCTCTGGATCATGAGTCTCAGGGGTCTTTGGTTCATGAGGTTTACTGTGCTTCCTCCTCCTGAATTTCTAACTTGCCTTCAAAATTCCGAGACTACCTCATGCATTCATTTACTTTACATTTTCCATGCTGACATGCTGAAGATTTGTAATGTATTTTGTCATGCTGCCATGTGGAGAGTTACTATGTAGTGACACTGTAACATAGTGTACACTCAGTTTCAACTTTATTATTCCCTTGCTCTGTTGTTTAATATTGCAATTTCCAATTTTGCTTAGCATGTTTATGTTTTGCAAATGTTATTTTTTACAGTTTGGTTTTATAGTTTTGTCATTGTATGGAAGGAAGATGTGCATGTGCTCGAGCTGAGTTGATTGAGTTCTGGAATGTTAGAATGGGCGGTTGGCAGAGGAAGAAAAGAGATGGAGGCTGTGCCGCTCCTGCTAGCTAAATAAAGAAGTTACCTTCTCTTACTTGCGGAGCTTTGTCTTTTCATGCTCCGGTGTATGTAACTGCTGTGTGATTGTATTGCACAAATGCTTTACACATTGCCTCGGGGATAAGCCTGACTGCTCTGCCAAGCTACCAAGGAGGTGAGCAGGGGTTATCTTCAGTGTGTATCTCCCTTGCCCTGACTAGAGTGGTGAGGTCTGCCTGACGTAGGTGCATACCCTAGCCAACCAGAAACCCAATTTCTAACATATATGCTTTTGATTTCTGTGGGGATCAAAAAGATCTAGCATGGCAGGTAAATATGACTCCGCTCAAGGTCGGATAGCAACACTCAATTTTAAATTCTACTATTGGGCCTGTGTTTTAAAAAATATGGCAATTTTAATAACCGGTGGGACACAGGATTTAGATATAGCTGAGATCCCAACAATGTATGAGATGTTGCTGGGAAAAGAGGCTGGAAATGATGTGGTAAAGAACAGTAAACCAAGGTTTCATGAAAAAAACAAAAAGCAAAATACTCACTAAGGGCATGGACCCAGGTTAAAAGGCATATAGGGTTTAATAATCTCAATTTGTATGCTCCCACCTCAGCCTCTACTCTTCCCTCTATTTTCTAAGGGACAGTGATGGCAGAATGGAGACAAAAAGGAATTAGGAAAATAGGGGATTTTTATGATGATTACCCATGTCCCCACTCCTTTGAAGACCTACAGAGATTATTTAATGTACAACAAAACAATTTTTATAAATATTTACAAGTTCGAGATTTTCTATTAAAAGAATATATATTAGAGACCTGAATTGCATTATGAAGATCCCACTAATCGAGGCTATAAACAAAAAATAAAGAATAGGATCTACAGACGCGCTGCTAAATCAAACGCAAAATAATCAGTTGGTGACACAGAATGAGAAATGGATTCAAAGATTGGGCTGTGAATGTGAATATCTCCAAGAGCCTTTAACTCTAGCTAACGAGATCATTTTCACACTAAAATTGAAAACTGATAATTTTAAAACAGTTTGTAACCTATATTATACCCTTTCAAGAATGTCTAAATGGGAAAGTTGCTGTGATGGTAAATGTACAAAGATGTGGCACGCAGCAGGTTGATATTAAGCAGGTTTTACTTATGTTCAAAATTAACACCTTTAATACAGGGGATAGGTGGATTCTTGAGTAACATCATTAAGGTTGACCTCATTGATGATGAAGCTGGGGGTAGTAAAAGATGAAAATGATCCTAAAAATCAATATTATCACATTTTTATGGCTACAGCTGTATATACATTATGCATTGTATCAGATTGGTTAAAATGAGGTAATATGAATTTTTTGGTCAATTGTGTCCCCTAACGTAGACCCCAACGGCTCCATGTACGTGCTTCAAGTACATGTATGTTCCCTCCACAACCAGCTATGAAGACGCAAATACATTTGCGTCCAACGTTAACCTGTCCTCTTTTAGATCCACCATGATTGGATCGATAATTCAGTTCCTAAGTATGCCTTGCCACCGTCTTTACATGGTACACTTTCATGTTTTCCTGGCTCTGGCGAGCTAGGCCTTGATTTCTGCCATCGAGCCCTTTCTGCCTTCTTCCTTTGAAAGCTGCAGCCTGGATCTGTATCCATGACCCTTGCCTTACTCCCTGCGCGGCGAGTGGTGCCCGGCTCGCTCTGCTTGCTTGCCAAAAACTGTATTTTGCCTTCAAGTTATCTGCTCCGCTCCTCGAAAATACATTCCTGTCTAGAGATTTAGGTAAACACCTCCCCAGCTGCAGAGCAAAGGGCCCGGCCTTTCTGTCTCTGTGCAAGTAATTCATTGCTCCCGTTACCATGGTAGGCCCATGGCCCCCTCGCATTACACGTAGACACGTAGTCGCATATGTATGCACTAGCAGTCAGTATAGAATAGCCTCTGCCCGAGAGACCTTTCTTTCTAGATAATACAGTTTCTCAAACACAAGATACCAGATATGATTTGGGTTTAGGTTGTTCTGACATGCCAGACTTCTGTCTCCACATATAGCGCTAAATGTCAAGTCCCCTTCACCCTCCAGTTGCACGTCAATCACACGTCATGTTGCCTGCTCGCGCATCCAGCCATATATTTCTGCTGACACTGCAGGATTCTTCTGTGGATCCACCCACCTGTGACACTTTTCTGTGACGTTTCTAGCACACACCTCCGTGTACGCCCTCGTGCACGCCTTCTGTTATGCACATGTGTTCTTATCTCGTTTCTCTCAGCTGTTACGCCTTCTGTATCCATCACCATTATATGCATTTACTATATATATTGTACTCTGTTAATAAATAATTGTCTATCCCTTCCTGAACCTTCGTGGTGATGGAACATGATACCTGGTTCGAACCAATTCCATTTTATGGAATAAAACCCTTATAAACTCAGATGCCACGGACTCTGCCTCTCATTTCTGATTGAGTTATTTTATTGAACTTTACCGCATAGAAATTCCGCATAGGTAAATCCTTATTTACCACATAATTTGGCGCCCGAACAGGGACCCCTCCCCCACCTTACACGCCGGCGGTGCGTTGCAGGCCTAGCCCCCTGCCACAGCCGTGACGGACAACTACGCGTACCCGCAGGATTTCCTGTATCTCCTTCAGGCCAACGGAGGTGACTGAGACTGCGATCGACACCCAGACGAGGCGGTGAGGAGTGCGGAGGATCCCGACCAGAGCCCAGCCGAGAGAGCATGGTCCGAGGTGTTCAGAGGCCCACCAGTTCCGAAGTACCTACGTCACGAGTCGAGTCGAGTCCAGTCCGGTCCAGTCCAGTGTCGAGTTTCCGAGGCCTTCCGTTCCGTGCTTCCCGGTGAGTACCGTTGCTGGGGATGCATCAAGACGGGTGCATTAATTTGTGTCCGGTCAAGACGGGTTTGGGTACACAGACCCGGTCTGCACTGTTTTAGCAGTGTATCTGTACTGTTTAGCAGTATATCCAGTATCCAGTTATCTAGTTATTGTTCGTTCTGAAATGTTTTAAATGTGTTTTTAATGTCGTGGTATGAGTGATTGTTCGATCTTCATTACTGTGTTTATTGTATCAGTTGTGTCCAAGTCCGAGTAAGTATCAAGTATCAAGCATCAAGGTTCACAATGCCACTGTTCTCTAAGCTACGTCAGATAGGAACTAGGAAAGGGATACCCGAGGAAGCTGTTCCCATCCCACCCAGGGACACTCCCGGATATTTTATGTACCACAAGCACGGCCTAGATGCCGTATTATATCTCGACTTGTGGGCGGACTACACTAAAGATTTAGCAGAGAATCAGAAATGGCCCGCTACAGGGACATGGGATGCCGAGTGCATCATGAGAGTAGAGGAAGCATTATGGAAAAAGAAAGCCAGACAGTCACAGAAAGATGCCATTGAATTATGGCGTAAAGAATCGCATAGACGGACAGAGAAAGCGCTCAGAAAAGCAGAAAAAAGTAGTGAGGATTCTGAAAAAGCCAAAGAAAAAGAACTACTAGAAGAAAGAGAACGAGTTAGAATGGAACAACACGACAGAAAGAGTAATGCCATTATAACAGGACTGTATCCAGTCCTGGCCGAGGGCCTGCCCAAGGCGACCCCGGAAACACCGAAAAATCTGCCCCCTCCATTGGTTCCGACTAAATTACGTCACAAGACCGCAGCAGATATTTTCCTTTCTTCTTATTTAGACGACGTAGCTCCCGAATATACCAATGTCCCACCTGCACCTGTACCACCCGCTGATCGTCTGCCCCCAGGTCCGCAACAGCATACCCCTCCTGCACCACTTCCTGCGCCCCCTATTAATCCGCTTAATCCTTTTGGGCCTGGCACAGTTCAGGTTCCAACCCAGTTACAGCAGGTACCGACCCTACAGCCAGGTTATGATCAAGCCTCCGCTTCAGGAGGTGCTACAGGAGGTTATCAAACACCCCCACCGTTACACCGAGTGACAATGGGAGATTTAGCAAAGGCTCGGACACCTAAAGGTGCACCGGCCGAACAGCTTAGAAGAGGACTTACAGATTGCAGATATGACCCAGTGCCCGGTACAACAGGACCCATGTTGTTAGCGTCCCTACGTTTGAGACGTGTTACAGATTATTTGATATTACTACCAGGAATGCCAGAACATCTAGACAAATTGTATTATTTTATTAGAACAGGAGAAGGACCGGAGTGTGTTGCTGAAGCCATGTCACGTCAGAAAGTTGAGAACAAAGGTTTAATAATGCGATTTATGGTTAATTGTTTAATAAGAGAACAAGATCAGGCAGGTTTTCCTCAAAGTGAGATGGATAGACTGAATAGATGGAGCCAGAATATTGCGGATGGTAAACACGATAAGGAGAACAGTGTACATACTATGGTTAGAAAGATCCGTAAAGAAATAATAGAAATACAAGCCCAGCGAGCACCGGAAGAACAACTTGAATCAGACGGTCCGACTTCCTCGCAGGAGGAGGATGATACAGAGAATCTAGCAGAAACTTCGCATCAGTCAGACAAAAAGATGATAGGATATGTAGGCAGAGAGAAACTCCCTAGACCGCATCCTTTTGATAGGCCCTTCGACAGACCCATTCGTAAACAAGAAACGTTTGAAAACAAGAAACGTTACCTCAGTCCAATACCAGAAACATTTCACTCTGCCATGTCAAATCCGAAGACTCCTGAACATCTATTTCAGGCTACCGATAAAGTACTTCAAGAACGAATTGGGTATCATGTACTCAATTCCATGGATGAACAAGAATTAGCTAGGTCAGCAGTACAATGGGCTGACAATTCCGATAAATATAAAGATGACGCAGTAGCGCAAACCTTTTTGAATCTTTCCCCAGACGAACAGCGACTAGCTGGTATGTACATGATACAACACCTCCTTACGTTGTATAAAAGCCAACATTCTGATCGAGGTCCCCTACACGATGTACAAATAGAGTTACTAATGAATAAATGGAGAGGCCTAGGTACCGATTTAATTAAAGTTATTTTAGAACATCGACACAGATATAGTGCTTTCCTGAATCCACAGTTTGTTTCAGCTCCACCCCCAGAAAGGAAAATGTTCTACATAGACAGACAGAATCCTTTACGAGAAGTACATCCAGTCAAGAATGCTGATGATACCCTTACCCGTGTGTATGTATACACACCTATAACTAAAATGGAATTATTGGAAATGAAGAAAATAGTGCCCAGTCATGATAAAGACCCTGCAGGTTTCCACCGTGAAATAAAAGACATGTTACTCATGGGAGACTATACCTATCCCGACATTATGAAAATATTGAAAGTATTATTGCCTGCCGGTATTTACGAGAAACTCAAGGAAAAAGAATGGGAGGTGGGAGAAACAAAGATTGATTGGGCTGCATTAGAAGCCGAAGAAACGACTCGAACCCCAGGTTTGGGTCTTGGGGATAAAACTAAAGCATTACCAGGATTGTTAGTACAGGTTTTGCCACGTTTATTGGCAACTAAAAAGGAGGACTGGGACGCAATCTCAGCCTGCAAACAGAAACCCGATGAAGATACTAGCGATTTTTATTCCCGATTTGAGAAATGTTTTATTATTAATAGTGGCCTGAAACCAAGTAGCGAGTCATACCCGCGCCTTTTTGTATCCAAATTAGTCGAGAATTCCCTGCCTCAAGTTAAGAATCGTGTACTGAAAGTCGAGAGCACATGGCAAGCAAATACGCCTTCACAAATGTTACAGATGTTACAGTACCACCAGAACAGAATTAGGGAAGAACATGATCACGAACAAAGACGTATGAAAGACACGAAAATGAAAATGTTAGTAGCTCAGTCAATTCCAGCTGACGGTCAGAAAAAGGGTATGACACAGTCCAATGATTCAGCAGCTCCTGTTAAAGGGACATGCAACTATTGTAAACAGCCAGGTCACTATGTAAACGATTGTGCAGTCTTGAAACACAATATATCTACAGGTAAAACTAAAGAGAGACCGCGTCCTCCTAGACAGGACCAGGCCCAACAACACGTTCCACAGAATGTACAGCCTATGCATGCCCCACAACAGACAGTACAGACCGTAGCCGTACCACAGCCACAACCGATTGCCGCCACACAACATGCAACACAGCAGATGTACCAGTATGCACAAACTGACTATCCCGATTATCAGCGATACACATGAAACAGCCTAGAGAGGGAGGTTGGCTTGCCTCTTATTGAGGTTCCTGTAGATCAAGAGGGTCCTTATGTACATAGTCAGGTCTTAGGAAAGGATAGAAGGTTTTTGATTGACACAGGGGCAAGCAGGACGACAATCAGTCACGACGAGGTTCCAGGGGCACCCCTCTCAGGCTCACAGAATGTTTCCCTTGGATTTTCAGGAAAGCCTATTGTTAATGAAGTTTCAAAACCAGTTCCCCTTGCAGTTGGTCCGTTGTCTCGCACTACAGATTTGTTGCTCACAAAATCATGTCCAGAAAACTTATTAGGTATCAAGACACTGAAAGCTCTAGGAGCTGTGATTTGTTGTTCTCCGGAAGGAGTAAGATTGTTTCTGCGTGACTTTAAGGGTCACTATGTGTTGAGAGATATTGATTCCAGATTACAGAATGTTCCTGCACACTTATGGGCACAAGGCCCCACTGATGTAGGTTGTATGCACATTACACCATATCAAGTTACACTCAAGCAAGGTGTTGTTTTACCGCGAATCCGACAATACAAGTTACCACCAGATGCTGTAGTGGCTTTACTGAAAATCATTGACGAGCTCATTGCACAAGGAGTGGTTGTAGAGACCAACTCCAATATTTGTAATTCCCCTATCATTCCGATTCTTAAACGCACGGATCCAAATGCACCTCCAGTTTATCGATTAGTTATCGATTTACGAGAATTGAATAAATGCATTGTACCACAGTACCCTGTGGTCCCAGACATCTCTTCATTATTGACAGCTATTGATTCGGAGGCAACGTTCTTTACTGTAATTGATCTGAAGAACGCCTTCTTTAGTGTCCCCATTGATCCGGAAAGCCAATATATTTTCGGATTCTGTTTAAATGGCCGAAGCTTCAAATTTGCACGCGCACCTCAAGGATTCACAGAAAGCCCCAGCATCTATAGCCAAGCATTGAAAAGACAACTTGACAGTTTCCACATGCCTGCTAACACTGCCCTACTTCAGTATGTCGATGATCTATTGATCACCGCCCGTAGTGAACCAGAATGTGAACAAGCATCACTGACAGTCTTGTATTTTTTGGCTGACAAGGGACACAAGGTGTCTCCTTCGGAACTACAATTCTGTGTTCAGCAAGTGGTGTACCTTGGGCACTTGCTGTCCAAAGGGGGGAGACAGCTAACACCTGACCGTATCCAGTTAATTGTAAACATGTCACAACCCAAGACACAAAAGGAGGTACGGGCTTTTATAGGCCTCACTTCTTACTGTAGACAATGGATCCCTCAGTATGCATTTCTAGCCAAGCCACTCATACAGTTGACAACACAGGAGGCAGCGTCATCGACTGTCCTCCCTTGGACTCAGAAACATACACAAGCTTTTGACGACTTAAAGAAAGCCTTATGTCAAGCACCAGTTTTAGCGACACCATGTTACAGCAAGCCTTTTACACTTTTTGTCACAGAACGCGAAGGTACTGCATTGTCAGTACTCACCCAAGATCAAGCAGGTTCACACAAACCGTGTGCTTATTTTTCTAGTACATTAGATCCAGTAGCCCAGGCTCTGCCTGCGTGCTTGAAATCTGTAGCAGCAACAGCTCTAGCAATCAGACAAAGCGATGCCATAGTGTTAGGACATCAATTGACAGTACAAGTTCCACATTCCGTGGAAGTTCTTTTAAACCGTACACAGACTCAGCACTTGACTATAGCACGATTGACAGGTTATGAATTGACATTGTTTCAGCCACACATAGAAATCAGATGTTGCAATACATTGAATCCAGCTACACTTTTGCCACTAAGTGAGACAGACCCTTTGGCACATGATTGTGTTGAAGTCATTACCATTACGACGAAACTCAGACAAGACTTGACAGACACCGCATTACCAGATCCAGACCTGACACTTTATGTGGATGGTTCATGTATGAGAACAAGTACAGGAGAGTTAGTGGCCGCATATGCAGTAACGACTGAAACTGAAGTCATAGAAACACATCGTATTGACACTCTGTCAGCTCAAGCAGCAGAGCTCATCGCTCTGACTCAAGCCTGTATTCGAGCCAAGAACAAGAAAGTTAACATATACACAGATTCCCGTTATGCCTTCGGAGTTGTACACGACTTCGGAGTCCTCTGGCAAGAAAGAGGTTTTTTAACTTCTCATGGTGCCAAAATCCAGCACGGACCCCTCATTCAAGCTTTGTTAGAAGCAATACATTTGCCTACGGCCATAGCTATCATGAAGTGCAAAGCCCATACGAGAGTTACAGATACCATTTCCCAGGGTAACGACCTGGCAGATCGAACAGCCAAGCATACAGCTCAGACTCAGACTCACACAAGTGACATGACAAAGACAATAGTCCCGACATTGACACATTGCATGACAGTTAAGGATCCCGCCCTAGATGTAATTGACATACAGACACATGCCACACCAGACGAAATCAAGAAATGGACTGAACTAAGAGGGATCCAGACAGAACAGGGATGGATGACGAGGGGTAAATCTACATGGTTTCTCCCCGACTCTATGGTTCAAGTTATCATTAACACAGTACATAGTCCTGCACATTTAGGAGAAAAAGCCATGTTAGACAGTATACAAAAACTTTGGTTCAATAAGCATTTACGAGCAGCAGCAAAACAGAAAGTGCGTACTTGCATGATCTGTTGTCAGTTCAACCCAGGTAAAGGCATTCCCATAGAGCAAGGTGGATTTCATCCTCCCGATCACCCTTTTGAAGTCCTCCAGATGGATTGTATCCAGATGGAACGTTGTCGAGGATTTAAATATGTCCTCGTAGTTGTATGTGCACTTTCCCGATGGACAGAAGCATATCCAGTCCCAGATTACACCGCTCCGACCACTGCCAAGCAGCTGGTACGTGAATTCTTCCCACGGTATGGTTTCCCCCGTATCGTGTACTCAGATAATGGTCAGCCATTCTCGTCCGAGCTTATGAAGCAGGTATCACTCCTGCTAGGTTATCAATGGAAGTTCCACTGTGTCCGGCATCCTGAGGCAGCAGGTCTCGTGGAACGTCACAATCAGACCCTGAAAACACGTCTCGCTAAAATATGTAGGGAGAAGGGCGTAGACTGGATAGTAGCCTTACCAGTTGCTCTTTTTTACATGAGAATGATAGCACACTCTAGAACAGGGCTATACCCGTACGAGGTGGTCTTTGGTAGGCCACCGAATATGTGGGGGACGCCTCTGCCTCGTAAAATAACTGATGTTGATTGTAATATGCTGACAGATTACCTTGCCTCCTTGATGTCTGCACTACAATCATGTCGTTCACAGGTAGCTGCAGCCTTTCCCGACAACACCGAGGTGAAGCCACACGAGATCGTTCCTGGAGAATACGTTTTTGTCCGGAATTTCGACAGGAGGAGTCCGCTGGAGCCCCGTTGGCAGGAGCCGAAGCTTGTGTTATTAACAACAAGGACAGCAGTGAAGGTGGAGGGCCGCAAGGGCTGGCTCCACTCGAGTCATGTAAAGAGACACTATGGACTGCCGCCAAAACCAGACTCCCAGTCCTGCCCCCTTCCAGAGACTGATACTAAACTCCCCCTGGTAGAGAAAACTCCTTCTCAAGAATTTCGCATGAAGTTGAGGTCTAGCAAGTCAGACAGTTTAATTGTTTAAGTCCTCCCCTAGGTGAATCGGTTAGACAAGTTCCTGACATGTACCCGTTAGACCCCAATAGAGAGAGAGATAGACAGAAACAGCTCAAGAAACGAGAATATTGTAAATCTCTCCGTAGTCACTGCATAGTGACATTATTGATTATGTTTTTTCTGAGTCTTATGATTATTGCTGCAAGTATATTGCTACACATATACTTTCCTATTTTCAAGCGTGCACATTCTCTTTCAAATGACACTGTCGAGCACACTTTCAGTGAATTACCCCCGCACGAGTTATCTTACCGACTTGCGCTGCGCAACAATACATTCATTAGTATGTTACATCATTCCCATCAGACCAGCAATGCTACCAATTGTTGGATATGTGGCCGACTCCCTCCCTATCAGAAGTACAAGGGAGTTCTGCCCCTCTTTCCGTATCCGTTCACACACAATGGTTCCTGTGGTGCATGGTTTAGTTTAATAAATTCTTTAAATTCTGATTCCATAGTTTACCAGGGCAACTGGGTATGGGGAAACCTGAACACAGTTTTGCATAAAGTATGTTTCCCTGACAAGGAGGGTCTTCCCCAAAGGACAGGGACCGATCTAGAAAACGAAGTATATGGATTAGGTAATTTTACACTTAACCTCATGATTCTGAATGTCCAGTCCGATACAAAACCAGACTTACCCGCTATGTCAGTATTACCAGTCAAAGGTGAACTATGTGTCAGAAAGAATGGTTCAGTACACCTAGGTCATAGTAAATGTACTACTGTGATCGAATTCAGTGATAAAGGCAAGTCTACATTCAAAGCTTCCCGCCATTCCTATTTCATTTGTGGTCATACAGCTTATATACGTTTACCTCTAGATTGGGATGGTACTTGCTACATTGCATTCCTTCTGCCACCTGTTTTTCTAGCCCCTCCTGATTATCATAGGGACTCCCATCTAGTACACAATAAATCCAAGAGAGATCTCCCGATTGTCGACTATACTGAAACGGCATGGGAGCAATACACCGACTTCAATAAAGGTTTCTTTCCCTATTTAGGTGCTGTCTTTAATAGTAAACTGATACGTAAATTGACCAGAACCCTTGAAGCAGTAGTGAATGAAACTACTTCCGCCCTAGGCAACTTAACAGAGGAACAGTCTGCTATGAGACTTGTCGTTCTTCAAAATCGTCTTGTTCTTGACGTCATCCTGGCCGATAGGGGCGGAGCTTGTAGAGTCATCGGATCGAGTTGCTGTGTTTTCATTCCAGAAAATGCACCATCAGTATATAGAGCCATAACCCGTCTCCACAAGATTGCAAGTCAGATACACTAGAATCCAGGCTCCTGGACTTGGTCCGGTTGGTTCTGGAGCGTGTTATCAGCCTGGGGATGGAAAGTCCTATCCTTCCTCGGAATAGCCCTTCTCATAGTATTCAGTTGTTGTCTATGTCTGCACTGTGGGCCAGCGATTTGCGGCTTGTGCGCCACATCATGTATTCCCCATTCAAGTTCACGTTCTAAATCCCGCCTGAAAAAGGAAGAGCGAATGATGTTATATGAACAAATTGATGGATTAATGAGGATCGATATATCATGAAGGGTCCGTAGGGGACAAGGAGGGAATGAGGTAATATGAATTTTTTGGTCAATTGTGTCCCCTAACGTAGACCCCAACGGCTCCATGTACGTGCTTCAAGTACATGTATGTTCCCTCCACAACCAGCTATGAAGACGCAAATACATTTGTGTCCAACGTTAACCTGTCCTCTTTCAGATCCACCATGAATGGATCGATAATTCAGTTCCTAAGTATGCCTTGCCACCGTCTTTACATGGTACACTTTCATGTTTTCCTGGCTCTGGCGAGCTAGGCCTTGATTTCTGCCATCGAGCCCTTTCTGCCTTCTTCCTTTGAAAGCTGCAGCCTGGATCTGTATCCATGACCCTTGCCTTACTCCCTGCGCGGCGAGTGGTGCCCGGCTCGCTCTGCTTGCCTGCCAAAAACTGTATTTTGCCTTCAAGTTATCTGCTCCGCTCCTCGAAAATACATTCCTGTCTAGAGATTTAGGTAAACACCTCCCCAGCTGCAGAGCAAAGGGCCCGGCCTTTCTGTCTCTGTGCAAGTAATTCATTGCTCCCGTTACCATGGTAGGCCCATGGCCCCCTCGCATTACACGTAGACACGTAGTCGCATATGTATGCACTAGCAGTCAGTATAGAATAGCCTCTGCCCGAGAGACCTTTCTTTCTAGATAATACAGTTCCTCAAACACAAGATACCAGATATGATTTGGGTTTAGGTTGTTCTGACACGCCAGACTTCTGTCTCCACATATAGCGCTAAATGTCAAGTCCTCTTCACCCTCCAGTTCCACGTCAATCACACGTCATGTTGCCTGCGCGCGCATCCAGCCATATATTTCTGCTGACACTGTAGGATTCTTCTGTGGATCCACCCACCTGTGACACTTTTCTGTGACGTTTCTAGCACACACCTCCGTGTACGCCCTCGTGCACGCCTTCTGTTACGCACATGTGTTCTTATCTCGTTTCTCTCAGCTGTTACGCCTTCTGTATCCATCACCATTATATGCATTTACTATATATATTGTTCTCTGTTAATAAAGAATTGTCTATCCCTTCCTGAACCTTCGTGGTGATGGAACATGATACCTGGTTCGAACCAATTCCATTTTATGGAATAAAACCCTTATAAACTCAGATGCCACGGACTCTGCCTCTCATTTCTGATTGAGTTATTTTATTGAACTTTACCGCATAGAAATTCCGCATAGGTAAATCCTTATTTACCACAAAAATCAGATGGACCTAGCTTTGCCATGTGGAGGTCGTGGAGGTCTGGGATTCCTGCAGTTTAAGCCATGGAAATATCTCTGTATAAACTCAAAGGATATAGAAGACTTTGACAGGGGGGCAAATCTGGCCTCGGGAAACGTAATGAAAGCGGGGAGGTGATTAGTAATGGGCTATAAGTACACTACCTCTTATTGCATATATGAAATTTTGACGGCACTAGCACTTAAACTTGTCTCTGAGCATATATTGAGTCTCTTTTTTAATTGTTTTAGCAATTCATTATATGTAAAAAGATAGAAAGTAATTTATGGATTGTGTGACATATACCTTAATGAATTTGTATAAACCTGTCTTGAGGGTTACACTGAATGCTTTATAAAATCAAAATATATGTTTTTAAAAAGAGGCAGGTGTCCCGTGTGTGAGGAAGTTGGCAGGAGCAAGCAAATGCAATTGATGTGCACAGTGTGACGTTGGGAATCAAAGGCAGGGTTTTTTTACTGTAAAAAAATCGTACAGGGGTAGGAGAGTAACCTGGAAAGCACATGGGGTTGGGAGTGTTCAGTGGGAAGCAGCATGCAGTAGGTAGCGAGAGGGTGAGGTGCCGGGTTTTTAGGAACCCGGTGGTGCCAGGGGATAACACCCGAAGACCTCTGAGTTCTCCCTGTTCCGGACCACAGAAACCAAGAGTCTTCTAGGTGAAGTCAGAGATCGAGTCTTATTGGCTGCAACCAAGTAACAAGCGTCCTAGAATTACAACAGCACGGGTCGTAAGTTCTCAGGAGACTGTTCGTTTTTACAGAACCAGCCTTCTTCTTTTATACAGAAATAACAGCTGCAGGCAAGAATTCTTGAGTTTACAATACGGCCATATACATATTTCCACAATAAGGCGAAAAGTGAACTCATGACGGCCAACCCACATTTTAGATGTCCAGTCCGTGATGGATTACCCAGCCAGGCCCAGAACTCCCATCAGATATCGATGAAACCCCAATAAAACCGGGCACCTCCTCGTCATAAAACTGGCCATAAACAAGGAACATGGACAGGTGTATGTGTGTAGAAAACATGGTCTGTATGTAGTGAAGGGTTTATGGCATGTTATGCATTGATGCTATCTTACTCGGCCACTGGGCGAGGAGCTGCCCAAACAGGTTTGGCTGGAGGCAGGGGAGTCAGTTTGGCCAGGTCATGGGGAAGTCAGCTAAGGTGGACGTGTCCTTTCAGATCAAACTCGGCCTTAATCGATTGACTTATGTGAGGGCAAGCCATAAGATGGATGCCATTCACAAAATGGAGTCCGAGGGTTCAGGACGGAAACCATGATTTAAGGGAGTTAGCATCGCTCTATCACGGCGCAAACGCATAGGGATAATGTCCTAATCATTACCGGTCTGCCGATACCAAATTCGTCATGGTACGATGATATTTTATGACACAAGTGTTGGACCTCGGTACCATATTACGGCAGGGTCCAGAATTTCAGAACCACAGCCCCTCCTTTTGCCCTCATATTAGGCAATAACTCATGCTAATCCGAGTCCAAATCTGTATTAATGAATTCATGGAGATGCTGCTGTAGCATCATTCTGTTGCTCAATTCGTCCCTCGACACAGGCTTCCTTACACATGAAGTAGCACAGAGGCCACATATTGCAGGAGCGCACTGCACAAACAGTCAGAACATAAACAGAATGGCTAAGATCATCCCAAGGAAGATCAGAGTTTTCCATCCCCAGGCAGAGATCAGTTCCTAGAACCAACCTAGCAGGGACCAATCCCCTTTTTCCACGTGAAGGGAATCAGAGATTTTGTGCAGTTTGGAGATGGCCTGGTATACTGTCGGAGCATTATCAGGGATGAAAATGCAGCAACTGGATTGGATCACCCTACATACACCACCACGGTCCGCAAGTATGACATCTAGGGCGACCCTGTTCTGAAGGGTCATAAGTCGGTCCGACTGAAGCTCAGCTGTCAAGTTACTAAGGGCACCGGCCGTTTCGGTCGCGGCGGATTCGACTACCCTCGTTAACTGGCGAATGTTCCTGCTGTTCACCATAGGCCCCCAAAACGGCAGAAAACCCTTTGCGAAGTCCCCAAACTCTTGACCCGCAGTGTCGTCTTGACTCACGACACCCCTAACTGTCCTTGTCCGAAGGTAATTTGCCCCGGCCGTGTAGGTGGGTGGCAGCAGAAACGAGATAAAACATGTGCCCGAGAAATCAGGGGGGAAACCATGTGTATGCTTTGTCATGGCAGATGAAGTATGTACCCTTAGCCGCTAAGAATGGAGGGGAAGTTCGGGAGGCAAACACATACGTTTCCGTGCATACGCTCTTCCCCAACTGTGCTTTGGGATCCCTGCCAATACCTTGCAGACATAGGTGACCTCGGTGGGGCACTATCCAAACCGGGGAGGATTTCTTTGTTTTCTGGCTCTCACTCAAGGAAATCCCATACTGAGTGATGTTCCATCTACTGTACGGGGTAAACTCATCTTTGGGAATCGTTTGGTACGTGTCGATATCCCTGCTCATATTCCTTATTCCTGCCACTAGTGCCTTGTTGCTGGAATTGCTCCCTGTGGGACGCGGGGGATATGGTTCTATGGCAAACAGGAACATTGTCTGGAAAGCCCACAGAGAACCATAGTAACTGAATGGCAGGACGAAGTAAAGGATGCCCTTATCGGTTGTGTGCGGCATAAGTCCACAGATCCAACAGTTCGAGGTGTTCATTATAGACTGGTGCTGGTGTAGGAGCTGGATGAATGAGTTATTTACAAATTCTGGTCTTCTGGCAGACTCGTGTTCAGGTAGGGGGTGAAAGGAGTGTGGAGGAACGGTAGGAGGAGGTGTGGGCTGAGTGTTATTTACAAAGGTAACTTGAAATGTGAATAAAGTATAGCCAATCAAGAACATCATCATTCTACACAAATTTAAAATACATATTATCAAGAATATTTTTCTGGCCATCACAGTGCGTATTTTCTTTTTAAAGTTCGTGGGTCTAGCAGGTCTCTCTACCCTTGGAAACTCCATCCTCTAGTTGCTGCCCGCGGTGGGAGATTGATTCTGCCAAGGAGTGCTTTCCGTTCAGTCCGGGGTAATTCCCTCAGACCAACCAGAACCGTTGACCTAAACATCCCCAGCTGCACTCCCCAGACTGTCAACTGCGACCCTAGCAGCAGAACCGGATGGCGGTTCGAAAATCAAAAATGAGCAAGTTCCCTGGGCGAGAGAGCTGTAAAATCAAAAATAGTTCTTGGGGGGAAAGGGTCTTATTAGTTTGTTTTCACTAGTTCGTATTGTCTTGACCTAAGATTATACCGGTGTTTCCCAGGTACGGTGTGGTCTTCAAACAATGTTTCAGGTTCTGTAGTGTCCAACTGCATTGACGGTGGCACAAATCCTTGCAAAATACGATCACTCTCCTTTTCGGTACCAGTTCCTTTTAATCGTGCATCGCTGAAGAGTGCAAAGCGTGGTACGGACTCGGTCTCAGAGTCAGCAATTCCCTCCTGGACCCACCGGTCATATGGAAGGGGCAGCGGGACCCGTTTACAGTGGGCGCCGTGCACCCAATGTTTTTTCCCGTGGACACGTACTGCAGAGCGGGTAGTTAGCGGGACTTGGAAAGGTCCGGTCTAGCAAGGCTCCTCGTTCTTGGTTCGCCTGAAGTTCCGGACTAGGACCCAGGAGCCAGGTTCAATGGCGTGGCCTGGATCGTCAGACGCCGGTGGAGAGGAGCTGTGGACCTGTTGGTGTAAAACATGCAATTTAGTTGTCAATTCGTGCAAATAGTCAAGCAGTACAGGGTGCTCTATTTCGCTTAGTTTCTTGCGTCTTGGCACACCCCAGATGTTGGCTGGGCGGCCAAACACGATCTTGTGAGGGCTAAGTCCTAGTCTATAATGGACAGTCATTCTGGTGGACAGGAGTGCTAAAGGCAGGGCGTCAGGCCATTTAAGACCTGTGCTGGCTTGGATCTTGGCTAGTTTGAGTTTTAGGGTGCCGTTGTAGCATTCTACGAAACCAGCTGATTGGGGGTGATTTGCAGCGTGAAACTTCTGGTGTATGCCTAGACACTCACACACTCTCTTCATCACTCGTCCCACGAATTCACTTCCATTATCACTCCAGATAATTCTAGGCATACCAAATCTAGGGAAGAATTCTTTGACCAGGGCTTTGGCAGTTGACAAGGCAGTGTTGTCCTTAAGGGGATACGCTTCCACCCACCTGGAGAAGGCGCAAACAACAACAAGCACGTATTTCAGATTGTTGCACCTCTCCATGTGGATGAAATCGAGCTGCAAGACCTCGAACGGATACGTTGGTGGCGCAAAATGACCAGCTGGAGTTGGGGTTCCCCTACCGGGATTGTACTTCAAACACACCATACAGTTCCTGACCAAATTCTCTGCGCATTTTGGGATACCACTATTCTGCCATACTGGGGCCAACAACTTACAGATTCCTTTGGCACTAATGTGAGCCATTCCATGGGCCATTGTCACCACTGCAAGCACATATGCATCGGGTAACAACCATCGTTGATGGTCTGACAGTTCGATCCAACAACCATTTGCATCCAATCTACCCTTGCTTTCTCTCCATTCATTCACCTCTTTCTCAGTGGCATCAGATTGTACAGACTTCACACTTTCAATAGTGTCCTCACACATACCCACATCGGCAATCCATCTCGCAGGACCTACAACATACATTCGACTCATCGTGTTCCTTGCAGTCTCTTTCGCAACTTCATCTGCAAAGGCATTCCATCGACCAACATCATCTTGAATCTTTCTGTGTGCACTGCATTTTAAATCGCAACTTGTAGTGGCAAGGTCAGTGATTCGAGAAGCTCGTTAACTAGCTAACCATTTTGGATTCTTGCTCCATGTGACGTCAGGAACCCACGTTCACGCCACAATCTTCCAAAACTGTGAGCCACGCCGAAGGCGTATTGGCTATCAGTATACACATTCACTCACTTTCCTTTTGCCAACAAACACGCTCTTGTAAGTGCAACTAACTCTTCTGCTTGCGCAGAATTGTGGGGAATGCGCGCGGCCTCTACAATCGTGTGCAATGTTGTTACAGCATATGCTGCAGTCGTATCACCATTTGGCAACTTGAAGCATGAACCATCAACCCATAAGGTATCATTACATTCAGGAAGGGGAGTGTCCTGCAAGTCTACTCTCCCTTTTGTCTCTTCTTCTGTCCTGAAGCAGCAATCATGTCTTTCGATCTCATCTGTCTCTGTTGGAATGGGCAATAACGTGGCGGGGTTGAGTGTATCGCACCTTTTTATGTGAATGTGACTCGCTAATAGTGTCAGTTCATAACTTGACAGTCGAGCACTAGTTAAATGCTGCGTCTTCGTTCTGTTCAGTAAAATGTCTACTGCATGTGGGACCATAACGATCAGAGTATTATTCATGACTAACCCAGCAAACTGTCGAATACAGACAGCTGCTGCAGCAGTGGCCCTCAAGCAACTTGGTAATGCCTTAGCTACAGGATCTAGAGTCGCTGAGAAATACGCGCATGGGCGCTGTTTGTCCCCAAAGTATTGTGTCAGGACTGATAATGCACAACCTTCCTTCTCATGGACATATAATGTAAAAGGCTTACTGTAGTCGGGGTTGCCCAACACAGGAGCCGAACACAATGCATCACGCATCTCGTGGAAACTTGTCTGACAATCTTCAGACCAAGGCATAGGATCAGGTGTGTCTTTACGGATTAGTGCCAGCAAAGGTTTAGCCAATAGTGAAAAATTCGGTATCCATTGTCTACAGTACGATGTAATGCCCAAGAAAGCCCGAACTTCTCTCTGTGTCCTTGGGGCACTCAATCTTGCAATTGCCTGTATTCTTTCTGGGGTCAGTCTCCTTCCCTCCTTCAATAAGATGTGACCTAGGTAGGTCACTTCTTGTCGACAAAATTGCAATTTTGAAAGAGAGACTTTATGCTTCATGTCACATAAATGACGCAACAACGACAATGTGGCTTGCTTGCAAATCTCTTCAGTATCTGCAGCGATCAGCAGATCGTCTACATACTGAATCAGAGTAGCACCATCACGTAGAGCAATCGTGTCAAGTTGTGTTTTCAGAGCCTGACTAAATATCGATGGACTTTCACAATAGCCCTGAGGAGCGCGTTTGAAGCGAAAGCTTCGTCCTCCTAAATTGAATCCAAAAATATCTCTGCTCTCCTTAGCGATCGGGATGCTGAAGAAGGCGTTCTTTAGGTCAATCACCGAGAACCAAGTGGCTGAAGCTGGGACCATAGTCAATAGGGCTGTAATGTCGGGGACAACTGGAAACTGTGGTACAACAATCTTATTCACCTCTCTGAGATCAATCACAAATCTGTACACAGGGGGCTGTGAAGGATCAGTACACTTTAAGACAGGCAGAATAGGACTGTTACAAATGTTGCCTGTTGTCTCTTCAATGACATCTTTTTCGATCAGATCGTAAATGATCGCTAACAACGCCTTTTCACATTCGCTAGAGATCTTGTATTGGGGAATACGTGGCAACCTAACATTGGCTTTCAATGTTATGACATATGGGGCTATCTCCAAACGACCTACATCATTAGAACCAGTAGCCCAAAGTGTATCTGGAAGAGATGACAATTCAGTTGGAATATTTTCCTTTGACAAATACATTGGGGAAACCACTTTCTTACCAAGGGTAAGTTGTACTCCCGAAGGAGAACAGTACAAAGTCGCATATAATCTGTTTAACAAATCCAAACCTAACAAATTTTCGCCACAACCTGTTGTAAGAATGAGGGGTGCTTCTAATTCGCATGGGCCAACAGAAAGGGGCATAGGACTAGAGATTGGGTTTCTAGCGGGGGCGCCAGAAAAACCTACTGAAACATTCATTTCGCCAGACAAAGGTGCGCCAGGAAGTTTTGAGTGCATAATCGAACTTTTTGTAGCACCAGTATCCAGCAGAAAAGGTTCTGTCACTCCTGATGTAATCACCTCAACATAAGGTCCATTCTGATCTACTGGAACTGAAACAACCCCCTCTCTTTGTCCATGGCTGTCCTAGCAATTATTACCCTCATTCTCGTTCTCTGCGTAGTAGTCATCAGCATAGTACTGAGCCGACCTAGAAGACGCGTTATTCTGTTGATCAAAGCTATTCATAGAATTCTGAGGCGGAAAAGAAGTGGTATTCTGGGGGAAATTTCCGCGGCCCCTACCCCTAGGAGTCTGTTGAACACCTCTACCTCTTGCACCGGAAACACCATTTAGACGTCGCGCCAGAGCTGGACAATTATTCTTGAAATGACCCTCTTCTTTGCAATAGGCACACTGATTCGGGCCATACGGCAAGCGCTGATGAGAAAACTCGTTTCTTTGCGGGTTTCTCGAATACTGCTGTGGTTGTTGATAATTGGGCTGACTAGGAGTGCGAGGCGGATAGGCTTGCTGGAGAAGAACTTTAGTTTTTAAATCTTTAGTCTTTTTGTCTGCCTTATCTAGTTCGTCTTTGCGTCTATTTTCATATTACTGGGCTGTGGCTAAAATCTGCGCTGACGTGAAAACAGCCCAAGCACTCTCTGAATCCTTCAATTTGTTACATAGTTCAGGAAGCAAATTATGTACAAATTTATCTACAAACAATCTTTGGCCACCCTCAGTAGCCATATCCTGACCACTGTGGTCGACAAAAGTTTCTTCAAATCTTGTGAAAAAGTCAGACACATTCTCATCTTTCTTCTGCTTGCACGCAGACAACTTGTCCCAATTCACACGTAATTCAGGCATTAAGGTCTTCATGTACATGATAATTCTACCAGGAAGTTCAGCTATTAAAGGCTCAGGTTTAGAACCACCGACTTGTTTAGCATCTGCAGCAGTAATATTAGCCCATGTGTCACCCAGTTCTTGATCATGATCTACATGACGAATCTTACTCCACAAAGGCTGTGGAACAACATTCCCAAACAACATGTCTACATCCGCTAAATTCATTATACATGAGCTGGCAGTCTGTGATAACTCCTTATAATACCCAGCAGGATTTTTACGTGGATCCGGTAATGTCTGCTTGAGTGCTAAAACTTCAGATCTTTTCCAGGGGACATGTACCCATACACGCTGGAAATGCGGCAGAACGGGTGGATTTGCATTCGCATCACCTTCCCTCCAAACTGGAGGAACTTCTCTCATAGGGTACTGTCGCACCTTTTTCCTACATGACATTTCATCCTCATATAGGGATCTAGACACGTTTCCGTTACTCCTATAAGATAACAACAAATCTATTGCTTTTTCAACATCGGCACCTACAATCATGCCTTCATAGAATTTGAATCGCATACGGAATAATTCCTTCATTTTTCGTTTTGGATCGTTTGTCTCCAAATCTTCACAAAGATATACACACATCTCTTCGAATACATATCTCGGAGTGGGTGCATCCCATTGTCGGAAGACTTCCATAACAGACTGAACATCGTATCTAGCAGTGTCAGTAACCCATTTGCGTGCTAACTCATTCAGCACTTCTCTTTCCTCATAATCAGGCAGTTGACTACGCAACTGTCTACGTCCTGTTTTAGGGGTCGTTTTAGGCGACCCAAAGAAAGGTGAGAACAGAGCAGTGACAGTACTTGCCACTCTCTGTCGAACAGAAGGAAAAGCTTGCGGAGAGGCAGATGCGCCAGAAAAGACAGGCTGATGCAAAGAGGAAGTCGAGGCAACAGCAGAGGAAGTCGAGGCAGTGGCAGAGGCAGTAGCAGAAGTAGTATCATGATAAATAGTTGGAGCAGTGGGCAAAGTTGTAGGAACAGTAGAGGTAGTATGTAGCAAAGGCGGCGGCCCTTGAGAAGGCTGCGCCGGAAAAGTTTGAACCAGCTGAAGAGGAGCTGGTGCTTGTGCAAGAGCTGCATTTCGTGCGCCCGGGGCGTGGTATAACAAAACGCTTCGGGGGTCCAGTAATACTCGATGTGTATGATGTGTATGTGGTGAATTCAATAAATGGGACATTAATGGATCTTTCTCGGATGTTCCCTTTGAATCTTGTCCTTCATGGGGCAACATTGGGTAGCATTTATCTACTGCTAACTTCTTGCTTCTGAGCATTTGTTCACTTTCCTGCTCTTCCTCATTATCCCTGAATGCAATGGCAGCTTGCACCATTGACATACCTCTTCTATTTTTCTTAGCTAATTTCATTTCTTTCTGTTTGGCTTCTTTGCGCCATAAGCGAAAAGAGTCAAACATCGCCGGCCGGGCTTTCTTCTTGACGAGTTTGACCTCAAGGTTATCTAAAATTTCTGCGTCAAAACTACCATATTGGGGCCATTTTAAAACACCATCTTTTCTGGTGTACTTTATCCATACCTCATTATACGTGATAGGGCCTACTCCGTGCTTTATATAAAGTTCATATGTTGGAGTTCCAATCGGAGGAACCGGACACGAATCCTCTAACCGGGAATCCTTACTACAACCAAGACAAAACAAGTTTCCAAGTCTGCTAAGACCAGGCATCTTTGCTCACTAGTCTAGCTTCAAACTTCAAGGGATTATCGATTTACGATATTCTCGTGAATACACGAATCCCTCGGTTTTGGCGCTTGCAAGTTCCAAACAAGGTGTATCTCAGGGATACCAAAACTAAGAACCAAACTAAGGACTGGGAGACGCTCCACTTATACTTAACTGAAGTATTGAAGATCGATGACGTCACTAGAAGACTCGTCTATCGTTTCGCTCTACCAAGGATCACTGGGTCCAAAACAGGGCGATAGTCAGGGCAGCAGTCCTTCGTAGCTGTCGGGACGCGGGGAACCTTGCAGCAAAGACTTTGGAACCACGTCGACATACAGGGGTCGCTGAAGTGGCTGGCCATCCTCTGGAATTTTCACACGAAGCTCCTCACGATCATCTGGCTTGGACCGTCACCGCTTGATACCACCCGAGTTGGGCGCCAACTGAGGTGCCGGGTTTTTAGGAACCCGGTGTTGCCAGGGGATAACACCCAAAGACCTCTGAGTTCTCCCTGTTCCGGACCACAGAAACCAAGAGTCTTCTAGGTGAAGTCAGAGATCGAGTTTTATTGGCTGCAACCAAGTAACAAGCGTCCTAGAATCACAACAGCACGGGTCGTAAGTTCTTAGGAGACTGTTCGTTTTTACAGAACCAGCCTTCTTCTTTTATACAGAAATAACAGCTGTAGGCAAGAATTCTTGAGTTTACAATACGGTCATATACATATTTCCACAATAAGGCGAAAAGTGAAGTCATGACGGCCAACCCACATTTTAGATGTCCAGTCGGTGATGGATTACCCAGCCAGGCCCAGAACTCCCATCAGATATCGATGAAACCCCAATAAAACCGGGCACCTCCTCGTCGTAAAACTGGCCATAAACAAGGAACATGGACAGGTGTATGTGTGTAGAAAACATGGTCTGTATGTAGTGAATGGTTTATGGCATGTTATGCATTGATGCAATCTTACTCGGCCACTGGGCGAGGAGCTGCCCAAACAGGTTTGGCTGGAGGCAGGGTAGTCAGTTTGGCCAGGTCATGGGGAAGTCAGCTAAGGTGGACGTGTCCTTTCAGATCAAACTCGGCCTTAATCGATTGACTTATATGAGGGCAAGCCATAAGATGGATGCCGTTCACAAAATGGAGTCCGAGGGTTCAGGACGGAAATCATGATTTAAGGGAGTTAGCATCGCTCTATCACAATGCAAATGCATAGGGATAATGTCCTAATCATTACCGGTCTGCCGATACCAAATTCGTCATGGTACGATGATATTTTGTGACACGAGTGTTGGACCTCGGTACCATATTACGGCAGGGTCCAGAATTTCAGAACCACAAGGGCAAGAAAACACTTGCAGTCTCATAAACAAACCAAAAGAAAGTGGCTTACACTTTCAAAGGCGCTCATAGAATGAAGCAGGTCAGATGAGCATCAGCAGATATTTTTTTTTGTATTTTTGTATAGTGTGAACTCGACCTGAAGGTACTGGAGCACTAATCATAAGCACCAGTTATGATACACACGGTCACATTTGTTTTCTTTTTTAAGGCACAGTAAGATTATGTGATGTGTCCAGAATCACAGCATGTTAAGCTGACACCAAGACTAACAGCACTGACATCGTTTTACAGAGAGAAAACATTGAAAAGCTGTGTTTGTTTATAAGCTAAGCCCAGTTGCCCTGAGTGATCTTATCAGTAGAAATCAAATGTGCAACAACACAATAACGCTTGATGTACGTGTGGCTGTGTGCAACGTACTGTTGTAGGGCGTTTTAGATTCCGAATGGATTTTCCCGATTCATGCCCTTATATAGGTACAATTCACGTTGCCCTTATATAGGTATAGAAATCAAGCCCTTATTTAGGCATAGCCCATGCGACCCAAATACAGGCAAGGCAACTTCCATCCGTTCACCAAACGTCACAAAGATTTCTTGGAAAACCAGTTTAAGCCGTTAGGGACTTCACCTTGCTTGAATATTGATTTCTCCAGGAATTCAGTTAGTTTTACAATGAACATCTTTTCCTTGGGGTTCATTCATGACGTTTGTATGCACAACTTTACGTCAAACATGGGGTTTCTAAACACCTTCAGGGTATAAATATTCCTTCACTTATTATAGCAAAGCATGGTGGTTCGGAGCAGTTTGACGACCTACTTGCCCGAGGCAGCTTGCTACAGCAAGTGCCGAAGGAAGCTGACTCTCCAGCTTATGCACTGATCAGGAAGCTGCCCTCCTCTGCTGAGAAACCTATGCTAAAGACCATACTTACTTCTTGCCTCGTACTAGACCTACGTTAGGTACATTGGGGTAGGCGTATTTTAGAAGAACCAGGTGAGTATTTTAGCCTATGTTATTTATGTATGTATTTTTATATGGCTTAGAAACCATACAATGCTATTACGATTGTAGCAGTTCACCTCTATTGCATGAGAAAGAAGACTGTTCAATAAACCTTTTATTGAAAACGCCCATCTCTGTAGAAACAAAGCATGCACGATTGACTGAGTGAAATACTTATCTATTGTTTCCACGACTCTAAAGATAGTTATTCCATTACTAGGGAAACAAATTTGTCATGTTTATGAAACTAATCCCTTCTTGTGCATTCGAGAAAGTTTCTAGCGACCTCTGAGCTAGCTGGCACTCACAATTAAGTTTAGTGTTTTCGATAAAGACAGACTGACCTAACTTCTACGTCATATCTATAGGATATATTATTTCAATGCATAGGACCTATTGGGAAAATTAGGAACTACACTACATGGCACCCAACATTTGGTAAGGCCATAATTTAACACTAAATACTAAAGTAACTCAGTCGTGCTTTTCTCAGAGACCCCTTTCTCCGTAATTCTCCAATAGACGTTTGGAGTGGGTAAAAGGATAGTATCCGACATAGCTGAGTAGGACGAAAATCCTATGTATTAACTTTTGGTTTGTTCAACGTTGAAGCATAGACTGTTCCAAAATATTGTGCACATTATCTTTGTTTCTTTGAAACTTGCTTTGCAAACTTTCAGTCAGCAAAATGACGGATAGCGACACGGAGAACGGTGGAGCTGCCACTGATCCGGTAGCTTTTAACATAACTGATTTCCAAGAAACCGACGAGGATGCTATAATCATTCCTCCAAATTTAAGGAAAGCCATCACTATAAAACTTATAAAAAATGGCCTATCAGCAAGAGGTGGTAGGGTAGTTTTTGTGATAGAGGCACATGAATATCATCAGACAATGCTATTTTACTCATGGATAATCTTCCCTGACGTTGATCCAAGAACAAATGTGTTTCACTTCTTCAAAGAAGATGAACCACCAACGGAAAACATTCCTTTTGAGGATATTGAAATTCCACTAACATACCAGGAGCATGCACCCTGGTTTACAGGTGCCCTAAAACATATAAATCACATTACCAGGCTCGGTCCACTAGGTAGACCAGAAGCAACATGGCTGGCTTTAGCCAGCTACAGACCTGATCATGACATTGAAGCAATGTCGGATGAACAATTACTTAGTAATATGTAAAATCTAATAGAATTATATAGTTAAAGGTCGTTACTAAAAACACTCCTACTCCTACTAAAAAGAAGTGGGAAATAGCAAACAAACTTCTAAAGAGAAGCGTTCTCAATCCAGAGGTAGGTCTCCTCCAAAAGAGCCCTCTGAAAGGAGGTATAACCTCAGAAATAGGGATAATTTGAGAAAACCTGATAAATATCAAGATACTGATACACGTTCCTCTCATACCTTTCAGACTTCGTCACAGAAATCTGAAAGAAGAGGACGGTCAGAACACAAGGAAGAACGTGTGAAGTCCAAAGACGATCAACGCGTTCAGAAAAACAAGAAAACTCAATTCACCAAAAAGAAGGTAGCAGATCTAAAACTCAAACATGCTGAGGATCTTGAGGACACAACTCAAGAATGAGGAATGAGCTCAGACAATGTTGGACAGCGCAGCAGAAGTCACCATAGCTCACAATACCTTGAAGGATCATCTTGAGACAGTGGACTTGAATGAATTCATTCAAGTTGGAACTGCAGATACCAGGGTTAGTTGTCCACCTAAGTTATAAGAAATAACACTCCGAATGGAGGGGGACATACCAAAGAAAAGTGAGAGCACTCTTTTGGGAGCGACTTTCTAAGGGTTATGATATTCTTCTAGCTGAACAAGACTGGCCACCACAATTTGTCAGGGAATGCCCACATGGCGAAGAAATCATTATGCCTGCATTCTCCAACCATATTCCAAATCATTTAAAATATACTTATGCCAGGAAATGGGAAGTAGCCATAGCTCCTGCATTGTGTAAAAATCATGTAGGATGGGATGAGGACTCTCCTCACCATAAAATACAGTTGAAATAGCAACCAACTGCACAAAGGCAGTACCCAGTTAAGCAAGAAGCTAAAAACAGGATCAGGGAGATATTAGATCAACTTAAATACCAGGGGTCGATTGAAACATGCATCTTGTCAATGAACAAGCCTTTGTTTCCTGTCTCGAAACCAGACAATACGTATCGTCTAGTATTGGATTACAGACATCTAAACTCTTGTTGCAAAACTTTTGCACTACAAAATGCACACAGTGCGGCATTAATGAATAACATAGTGCGTGAAAAGTATAAAACAACATTAGTTATTTCTAACGTTTTTTTCTGTCAAACATTGCACCAGAAAGTAGGTATTTGACCGCTTTCTCAATTATGGGGAAACAGCATCACTTCTAACGTCTACCTCAGGGACACAAGAATAGTCCGGGGATTATTTTCAGCGGGAGTAACAGTTACTACAAACGTATGATGACGAAGCCTTGTCATACGTCGATGACATCTATCTGACAGATGATGACTTGGATGGGCACTTGAATAGGGTGAATACAATTATATTGGCATTCGCCTCTGAAGGGTACAAATTCAATTTAAAAAATCTAGAATTGCTCACTTACACATCCTCTTTCTAGGATCTGAACTTTCAAGTGAAGACAAAAGCCTGGCAGCAAACTTTCTAGAGAAATGTGTGCTGCTCCAACCTTCAAAAACACTGAAAAACTTACAGTCCATTCTAGGATTCTTAAATTTTGGAAGAACATACATTCTAAATTACACAGAAAGGGTTAAAAATCTCTACAAACTAAACAAACCTGATTTCAAAACAGTTAATTGGAAACAAAAAAAACAGAAATTTTGCGTTCACTCCAAACAGAAATGTTATTAACTAAACACCAGTAAACGTACGCAACTTAGTGATCTGAATCATTTCAGGACAATGTGGATTCACGTACTGAACTTTTAACGAAGGTGAAAAAGTACCAATAGCTTACAAATCACATTTGTACACACAAGCAGAAATGAAATTCACTTCAACAGAAAAAATTCTGACAGCGGTTCAAACTGCAGTAGCAAAAGAGAGAGCTCCCGCACAGGGTTTACAAATTATGGTCGTTACACCTGTACCTGCCTTAGAGGCAGTAACAAAAGTGAGCATTACAAATGCTAAAACTTTACATCCAAGATGGATACAATGGATTAATTTTCTTGCTGCAACAGACATTGAATACGTTTTTGATCCTTATTTGAAAACACAAGCATTTCTACAATACGAACAAGAATGTCCTCTGCCTACTGAAATTCTTCCTCTAGATCAGTATGAATGTATAATTTACATTGACGGATCAGCTCAATCCGCTACGGAGGGTAAACATGCCTATAGTGTAGCCTGCGTGAAAGTTAAAGGTCGTTGGAGCGATGTCAAATTCCGACCAATGATCCCTAAAACATAATCCCAAGAAGATTGTACAGCCCAGCGAGCTGAACTACAACCATTCAAGATGGCTCTTGAGAATACAGACCGCAAATTCCCCACACTTATAGTGTGCGATTCGTATTATTGTGTTCAATCTTTCAATGAATACATGCAAAACTGGACTCAAAATGGTCACAGAGATGGAAAAGGTGGCACAATTAAGCATACATTGCTTTGGGAACAAGTAGTTCAGTTACGACAAGGACTACAATACACTCACATGATACATACGCTGAGTGATCAACGTGATGGCATTCACGTTGCAGTCAATTCATTGGCTGATGACGCTGCAAATGCACCTGGGCAAACAGCTTCCGTAGTTGCAATCACTCGTTCAAATCAAAAAACAGACTGCGAAATAATGCAAGCTGTCGATGCTTCAAGCAAAGGCACTGGTAAAACATTACCAAAAGGGTTTCCACTCAAATACTCATACATAACAGATGCAAATAATATTCAGTTTGCTCGAATCCCTGGAGTGGGGAATACAGTAATTCCAAACATGGAACATAGATTAGGACTAATCTCAGCAGCACATGAAGGGCTTGACTCTGCACATGCAGGTGTTTCCGCCACAGTGTCATTATGAAAACAGAGATATTGGTGGCCGCGCATGAGGAAACAGACCAGAAACTATGTTTTGAAATGTGAAATCTGCCAAAAGATGAAAGTCTCTACAGTGGATCGTCCTGCGCAGACGCCCGTGTTAATTTCAGATAAACCATCAGCTTGCATTTACCTGGACCACTGCAGTCCCTTACAGAGGGATGGTAACTATAAATATATCATGGTCACAGTGGGTTCGTGTTCAAGATTCATTTGGATGCGGACTCAGCGCTCGGCTGGCGCTAGAACTGTTATAAAAGATTTGCAAGTCTACCTTCTGACCAGGGTCCTGCGTTTAGCTCTCGAGCTTACAAGGAAGCCATGGCCAAATTGGGCGTTGCATTGCGGTACTCTAGTCCATTCCATCTTGAGGGAAATTTTGTAGTGGAGAGAAAAATCGGGACATAAAGCAATCTATAACAGCTAGGATATTACGCCCGGCTGACGGGTGGGTCAATCATCTAATAAGTGTCCAATGTAGTCTTAACAATCTGCCAAGAAGTTCTCTAGGGGGTATCTCTCCATATGAAGTCCCTTTTGGGACCAGAATGTTAGTATCGGACCTCGATTGGCAGACTTCAGTGGTAGGTAAAAGAGACGACTCTCTTGGAAGAATAGTAGATTGTACACAAATCCCTATTTCATGGCCTCATGCTCTCACATTCATCCACATGGTTCTTTTCGTCTTATGGCGAGGGAGGACCTACACTATCCGACGCGTATGCAAGCACGCGGTCCGTCCTCCCACAAAGTTTTCCTGTAATCATACCCATATGAAAAAAGTAGAGTTGAGGAATCAGCGTGAGCGACCACAAAATTTGGCAGATCCCCAATAATAAAACGGACTGTCATAGAGGATTAAGAAGGTGGAGAGAATTACATGAATCACATACCGGATTACCACCCGGGAATGGAAAGTATATAGCTGGCACTAGGAGCCTAAGTGAGCCCCGCCTACAAAGATCAGAGGACACTGACTCATCAAGTCCACCCAGGGAAACATTCAGGGATTTGTACAAGGGAGACTGTATATCACATTTTTGTTTCTAAGAAGGTGGTTGCAATAAGAATAATACCACCGAAACGCGTTGACGCAATTGTTTACAATATTGGTTTGTATCCTAGGAATGTGTGGGCCTAACAGAATATTAAGAGCTGTAGACCCTTACATACTTCAGTTGACAAACTCCAGTGGAAACAACTTTGTCATTGATGTTATTATTTGTTCACACTGAATCTTTGCTGTCTCTCCTAGTTTTTTATATTGTTTGTCTATATTGTTTTTTATGAGATGCTGTTTTTAATATTATCATTCATGTACTTGAAGTGTTTTTATCTGTAAAATTAGAAATCGAATCCTAATAAAATAACCTCTTTATGTATTTCTTTGCCATTTTTTTCATATATGTGTTGATTGACTAATGTGGTCTGGGTGCTTTTAGAACCATGTGGATGAATGTCAGAGCATGAGGTCATGAAATAGGGATTTGTGTACAATCTACTATTCTTCCTAGAGAGTCGTCTCTTTTACTTACCTGTGGTACCCCCTCTCTTGGTTTTTTGGGGTTACTTCCTTTTCATTTGGAGTAGACTTCAGTGGTAGACCAAAACCCTTTAATATCAAAGACTGTTTGGCTGTTTTACAGGACTTAAATGAAATAAGAAGAAAACTAAGTAACTTGTTCCTGAAGCCAACCACCACTAAAGAGAAACCGACCGTCCCAGCAAGGCCGGTCTACATTCCTAAGCTTGGGGATCTAGTCAGAGAGAAGATCGCAGACAAGAAGGAATTTGGGCCTTCTTACAGACAACCAGTATCTTTCCTAGCAATCAACGGATCAAGAACAGTATTACTGCCGCCCCTTGCTGGTAAAAAGGAGAACAGGTTTGTGTCAATTGACCTGGTCAAACCACATCATGTGGCTGATCATAAGCAGTAGGCCAAGTGGACTCCGCTGATGTAGCAGTCCCCCTAATCTGGCTACTACCCAAGAGGTTCAAACTGAGAGACTCATCACCTTTGAAGAATCTGAGTACGAAAAGAAGGACTATGCAACAAAGCTATGGAACTTGTACCTCTTGAAACCCAAATAACACTACTTCAAGAAACACCTGTCTACAACGAAGTAGCATCAGACTACACAAATATTTCAAGTGATCAAGTGGTTCCAGCGATTTTAACAAATCCTGATGTAGTCCCAACAATTGACAGAACTGCCTCTGGATATTTCATAAACTTTGATAAATTTTCCAAGGATCCCAGCGAACCAGGAACAACGCCAGTAAAAAGAACTTTGAAAGAACAAGCAACAGACCTTTTTCATCACTTGGAAATGACTTATCTGATTTCACCATGGATTGAACTTTGGATTGTGTTGGGAGTGCTTTTTCTTCTACTTTGGTTGACTCTGGTAATAACTTTGGGAATGCTGATAAATGGAAGATATGTTAAAAAGGACACAGCAAGTAAGAACATCAACTTACTACTCGAGTCACACAAATCATCTCATCGTGAACAAAGAGACTTGTCATCAATGAACATCACAGCCGTTCCTATACCTGGTGGTATAGCTTGGGACAGAACCGATTATGACATTTTTGGCCCGTCTGAGCTGTTGAATATTCTACACCAGTTCAAGATTTCCTTGAATGGCTTTGTTTCATCTAGTACCCTTTCTGATGATTGGGAGATCTAGACTGTTAATAATATGATGTCAGACTTAGAATTGTCTGCTGTATTTACAAATCATGAATACTTAGAAGGTTCATCAGATTATGAACAAATGTATTGTTCTATTCATTATGGTCATCATTTCTTGCACAAATCTGCAAACCCTAGAAATGTATTAATATATAACCAATGGGAACATTGTCCTACGCCATCAAAGGGTAGCTCAAAAACATTTTTTCCAAAATTTCCATACTTTTCAGGGTTCAATGTATCCAATGCTGAATAATTTTTACTTTAAAAATGTTATTAAGGCAGGAATGAAAAGTATGTTAACAAATAGCAAGCAAAAACTGTATGTTGCACAAAAGATTGGCAATTGCAGGGGAAATAAGCTTTATTGAGAGCCTGCATCATCCCAGAGCAAAATATGTTTTCGAATGACACTGTCCAACAGACACCTTGTCTTGGATTAGCCAAGATAAAAGACCTAAACAATTGGCCCATACCTACACCTACACCTGATAGCAGTTACACTTCAGAGGGGGAGGTTGTCCTACATACTATTTTGAATCACAACAGAACAGATCCAGATTGGAAAAAATGGTTAATCTGGCCCACAGACACAAACAACTGTCAAGATAGATTCCTGAATAAAACACGGGCTTCACATTCACTAGGCCAGATCAAAGATAAGTTCAGAGACAGCATCCAGGAATAGTAACAACATACAGTAAAGTGAAACTGTGTCTTGAATGGTTACATAGATCTACACTCAAAGATGTAAAACAACACCTATCTTTACCTAAAGATGGCGCCGATCTTAGGGAATTCTTGCTAGTGAGGAAATATAAATTTTATGGTCAAGAAATGTTCCCTAACGTGTACCCCACCGTCTCCATGTACTAGCTTGAAGTGCATGTAACTTCCCTCCTGTGCCAGCTATGAAGACGCAAATACATTTGCGTCTAACGTTAACATGTCCTCTTTCAGATCCGCCATGAACGGGTTGAATATTCCGTTTCTAAATATGCCATGCCAACGTCTTTTTGTGGCATACTTTAAACGTTTTTCAGCCCAGGCGAAGTAGGCCCTGAATTCTGCCATCAAGCCTTTTCCTGCCTTTTGACTCTGAATGCCTCAGCCTGGTCTGCCTCTGTACCCGTGACCTTTGCCTTACTTCCTGCGCGGCTCACGGCGCTTAGTTCAGCCTACTGCCTGCCAAGACTGTATTTAACCTTCGAATAATCTGCTCCGCTCCTCGAAAATACATTCCTGTCTCGTAGTTCAGGTAAACATCCTCCCAGCTGCAGAGCAAAGGGCCCGGCCTTACTGTCTCCGTGCAAGTAATTCATAGCTCCTGTTTCCATGGTAGGCCCATGCCCCCTCGCATCTCATGCAGACACGTAGACGCTTATACACGCACTCACAACCAGTATAGAATAGCCTCCGTCCGAGAGACCTTTCCCTTCCAGATAATACAGTTCCTTAAACATGAGATATTAGATACAATTGGGATTAGGTTGATCTGACATCCCAGACTTATGTCTCCACTTGTAGGGCTAAATGTCAAGTCCCCTTCACCCTCCAGTTACACGTCAATCACACGTCATGCTGCTGCGCGCGCATCTCTGCCATGTATTTCTGCTGACACTGCAGGATTCTCTTATGGATCCACCTACTTGTGACATCATGTCAAATGACGTTTCTAGTACACGCCTTCATGCACGCCTATTGCAACGCCTTTTCTGTTACGTATGAGCATTTTTATCTCTCTTCTCAGCTGTTACGCCTTCTGCATATGCTTTTACTGTAATGCATTGACTATATATATGAATAACTGTCAATAAAGTATTGTCTGTCAGTCCCTTCCCGAACCTATGTGGTGACGGAATGGTATGCCACCTTGGCTCGAGCCAAATACCCAATTCCTTTTTAAGGAATAAAACCCTTTTTGAGAAACCTCAAATATCACGGATTTTGCCTCTTATTTTTCTGAGTTATTCTTATTGAACTTTACCGCATAAATTAAGCATGGGTAATTAGAATTTACCACACTAGGACCAAGAACACAGATTCATAAACATTTTATATATGCAGGTATCTATGGCGCTTATAATGAAGCATGGAAGATTACTCAAGCAGAGACTGCAGAAAGAATACTAGAAATTGATTGTATTAATTTAGAGAAAACTCTCTCTGTAGTTGACAATGGGTTAATGACTCTGTCGTCCAGGATATATTGTTTGGACAGCATAGTATCCTCTGCCATGGACATCATGGAACAGGACTTGGTCATGTTGCAACATGGTCAGTCGCAATTACGTTCTATCATGCTATTAGGCTGGACCTAAGTTCAGGCTATGTGCCTTGGCGTTTAATCAATACTACATCACTGTTTTCAGAATTCAATCTCACTGATAAACAGATCAAACTGGCACAGAGGGGAGCAGACTATACAGTGCTGAACATTGAAAAACTGGAAAGATAGCCATTTACTTTCACTGAAAAGCCAGCCACAGAATGGATCATACATGGAACAATCACTCTGCCTGTTAGAATTTTCCATTTTCAATATTGCCTAAAACACATACCAGCAGGCACATATGAAACGTTGGGTAAAGAATAAATCAAGAAATCTTGGGAATTACCGTACACACACAGATGTTGGAGTGGGGGTCGTGAAGTGTTTCCTAGCAGGAAAAACTGTGAAGACGCACTAAGCGGTTACCTCCTTTTTCAGGATATAAGCCTACATGGGGCCTGCGACGGTTCCTCTAACAACTTATCCTGCCACCTGCAAGGTTCTCCGGCTGCGGTGAATAATCCACTTATTGGACAACTTTCAAATGGAAGTTACATTATGTTGAACGATCACAGCTGCTGTGGCAAGTTGCCAGGTTTACCCTATCTAGTAACTGTGTCAGCCAAGGTCACTTGCTGTATGCAAGTATTGTTTCTAAAAACCAAGACAGACCTGGAGTCGCCTTTATGGCCTTCACTGAACATCTCTTCTGTATGAATTGATACTTTAAGTAGAATGAAAGCCATTCTTTTACAGAAAACTGTGCCACTGACCTTGGCCAAAGAAACCTATGATCTGCAAGTCGCAAGGACTTCTGCAAAGATACATGCCCTCTAAACCACAAATTGCCCTATACATTTCTCAGAAATGTTAAGTCGTATTTTAAACATGTCTGATACGAGTGGTATTGTACATGTATTTAAGACAGTATTTTCTGGACTGTTAGCACCTTTTGAAGCAGTCCTAGGAATATTTCCAAACTGCTCTGTGTTTGGTGCATTGCCTCTCATTTTGGGACTCACTGCAGGGATACTATTTTTGCTCCTACTGCTGCGATATGGCAAAGTCAATCCACAAGTGAAACCCAGTTCATTATGGAGACAACTCTACTGGCGATGAAGTGTCGTGAGCGCATCGTCCAAATTTTGGGAGTACCTCGTCTAAGAGAATTGAATACCACATGGTTTCTATCATTCAGACCAATTTGGAAAGATTGCATCTTACCTGTTCTACGCTGCCCGCTGTGCGGAGAAGAATGCATGCTAGACACATGTCTAACACTCCCATCAGTCATGCCAACGGATGTTGATACTTTGCTTGAACCAGTAAAGGCCCATGCACTGTGTTGTCCCCAGCGGCTACCAATTCTGATGACGGCATTCATTGAGATCTCACAGAGGCAAAATGCTGATGGTGAGGTACGAGAGGAAACAGGCTCACAGGTATCATTCACTACGAACATTGCTAATGTGACCAATGCTGACGGCGATGCTTCACATCTATGTGCTGTTAATTTTCTTAACAAGGTACTCCAACTTTCACCTACAATGGTAGACAAATTCTTTACAGACTTAGAAAATAATGGGCCCGATGTAGGAGCCCTAATACCGGTCGGAAACGGCCGATTTCGGCTTTCTAATGTGGGAGAATGCTTTACAGAATCGGTATTTTACCGAATCTGTATTTACAGATTCGGTAAAATCACCGAATCGGTAAATACAGACTCAGTAAAAATACCGATTGTGTAAAAGCACATGTAGGTAGCACATCTTTGAGTGCCGCAGGCCTTTCAGATTCGGTATTTTACCACCCAATCCAATTGGGTGGTAAAATACCGAATCCAGGTGTGCATGCACATGTGTGCATGCACACCTATGCCATGTGACAGGCAGACATGCCCTTAGGGCATGTATGTGTGTCACATGGCACACATGCCTGTATTTGGGGTGCTAGAGGGTGTCAAAGTGACACCCCCTGCACCCTTGCAGGAATCAGTAATTACCGAATCAGTAAATACCGATTCGGTATTCACCATTGATTCCTATGGGCTTCAAGCCCCATAGGAATCAATGGGGATACCGATTCTGTATTTACCGAATCGGTAAATACCGAATCTTACAGATTCGGTATTTACCGATTCTGAAATACCTACATATGCCCCCTTCTATTTTACCACTTCTTAAATACTGAATCAGTAAAATTCGGTATTTTAGAAGTGGTAAAATAGAATTACCTACATCTAGGCCTTTATGTTTTCCCCAAACAATAACACTGACTTTTGATTTGGCACACAGTGTTCTGAGAGACTCTTAATTCGACCTTCATTTTTTAAAAACAAAGTTCTAACTTTGGACCTCTTTTTTTCTATGATTATTAATTTTTCCAAATTTGTCTTTTTTATTTTTTGGCAAAAAGTAACCTGCTTAAAGTAGAACTATTCATAGAGAACTAGAATTATTTGAGAAACTTCCAGAGACAATATTTGACCTTGTCCTCATACCAACAGTTATATGTAATATGACATAAAATGGTTTCGGCACCTTTTTATTCTGTATTGACAAGCCATTTCATGAATGTATTTTTGTGATTCATTCAGACACCATTTACAAATGTCAACTTTATACTTAGAATGAAAACATTAAATGCGTACAGCGCCGATGCGCTTTTGTGTATAACGGGTACCGTTGCTTTTTTAAGTGTTTTGGGTGGGTTTTAACACATCATGTTTAGATATGTTTAACGTTTTTAGAACTTAGTAATGTCGATGCGAAGTGTGTGTTGTATGGCGTTTTAGATTCAGAATGGATTTTCCCAATTCATGCCCTTATATAGGTACAATTCACGTTGCCCTTATATAGGCATAGAAATTAAGCCTTTCTTTAGGCATAGCCCATGCAACACAAATACAAGCATGGCTACTTCCATTCATTCACCAAACGTTACAACAATTTCTTGGAAAACCAGCTTAAGCCGTTAGGGACTTCCCCTTGCTTGAATATTGATTTCTCCAAGAACTCAGTTAGTTTTACAATGAACATCTATTCCTTTGGGGCTCATTCATGACGTTCGTATGCCCAACTTTATGTCAAACATGGCATTCCTAAACACCTTCAAGGTATAAATATACCTTCACTTGCTGTAGCAAAGCAAGGTGGTTCGGAGCAGTTTGACGACCTACTTGCCCTACGCAGCTCGCTACAGCAAGTGCCGAAGGAAGCCGACTCTCCAACTGATGCACTGATCAGGAAGCTGCGCTCCTCTGCTGAGAAATCCAGCTCCAGTGTTTCTGATTTTCTTGCGGGTGTTGGGAAATCATGTCCTGAGACAAAGATACCAGTCCTCCTTCCTTCTAAGGTATGGAGCTGATTAGAACCTAGCGTAACCTTTGGGAGATTCTTGGCAAAAACTAAACCTATGCTAAAGACCATACTTACTTCTTCCCTCGTTCTAGACCTAGGTTAGGAACATTGGGGTAGGCGTATTTTAGAAACATCAGTTGAGTATTTTAGCCTATGTTATTTATTTATGTATTTTTATATGACTTAGAAACCATAAAATGGTTTTACAGTATTATTTTATAATACTATTCTCGCTGTACGCATTATACTTTGCATTCTGTCTAACGATTGTAGCAGTTCACCTCTACTACATGAGAAAGAAGACTGTTCAATAAACCTTTTATTGAAAAACGCCTGTCTCACTATTTCTCTGCAAACTCTGTAGAAACGAAGCATGCACGATTGACTGAGTGTAATACTTATCTATTGTTTCCACGACTCTGAAGATAGTCATTCCAGTCCTAGGGAAACAAATTTGTCATGTTTATGCAGTTGTCAGAAACTAATCCCTTCTTGTGTATTTGAGAAAGTTTCTAGTGACCTCTGAGCTAGCTGGCACTCACAATTAAGTTAATTATATTTGATATAGACCTACTGACCTAAGTCCTACATCATATCTATAGGACATATTATTCCAATGCGCAGAACTTATTGGGAATATAAGAACTACACTACAATCTACTGAGTGCCACACTTCTGCTTCTTTTTGTTGATGACTTTACCACAGATGTCCAGAGCAGAGATGGCAGCGGGGAGAAGTCCCGCCGTGAAGATCGCACCATTAACAAGAAAAAACAAAACCTTTAGTGTCTTTCACAGTTTTGTATAGCGCCACTGAACTGCGTTAGCTTGCAGGCACTGGTGTGCATTCAAGTCATTTTGTTCTTTCGGCACAAATAGTATTACTGTATCCCACTGAAAGCCTTACCTTTCTCTTCAAAGCACAGTTCACCTGGAGTATTCAAAATAAACGTGCCCTTGAGTCTCCTCTACTTTTCTTCATAACAACGCCTACTCAGGCCTATAAGCTTTACACAAATATCAGGCTGGATAATTCAAGTGCAGTAGTCAGCTAATTAGGCTGTGAACACAAGAAATACCATAAAAGCACAGAGGGGCTGTTCAAGGTTGACAGCTTACTGAAAACCATAAACTGTGCATTTCCTGTCAGATACAGAGGTAATAGGTGCTACGTAATTGCTGTAATACCTCATGTGTTTGTCCATAAAAACTGACAGCTATTCGGTAATAAATGTAACCAAAAACATCAAGCACATCACTAAAAGGTTATATGTTTAATTCGATTTCAAGAGAGCACCAAGATGTGGTGTGGCTCCTCACTTAACAAAAAAAGGGACATTTAAAACTAAATTCCTGAAGACCAATTGGTAAGTGCATTAGGTTTCGCCTATGTGATTAAGAATGCGCTATTTTTTATTGCAAGTTGTAGCTTTGTGCCCATCAGCAATAAACAGCGCTTTATCACAAGCCAGGTGGCCCAGAAGGCTATAATAATCACTAACATTTGCGATGTGGAAATACCATCAGATAAATGTTAAACACTACTGGACAGTCGGGAGTCAAGTGTTGATATTAAGAGCAGGGGGCGATAATTTATTTAATGACTGCCATGATTTAAAATACACACTGTTGCCGCTGGTATGGAAAATGAAATGTGATGTTATTTAAAAGCAGTTTCTAATATATCTAAATATTTCTTATGACTACAGGTCGTCTACAACTGAAGCAAAAAAAGACAAGCGGATAGACCAGCCCATTTTAAGTACCGGACCAGACTCACCACTGTAGCAAAGAATTCTGATGTTGTTGTTCATCTTGCACGGGTATTGGTAGATCAACAGGTCCATCTTCAAAAACAGCTTTGATCGGGCGAGCAGAGAAGAGCAGCTCCTGTGCTTTCACCCAGAGGCGAAAAGCAGTAGGCGGACAACAATGAGTTCCAAACTTGGTTTAACACCGCAGCAGTGAGTGGCCCAGCGTCTGCAGACACAAAAGTAACATACAAATAAACTTTAGGCAACAATGGCAATGAAACACCCTTAAAGTGTTTCAGGTTAACCCCTTCGGCGCATTGCGATTTTCGCCGCGGTGCGAGGGGGGGAAGGGTTGGATGTGGCGCTCAGGTACTTATGATGGCTCCCGGCCATCATATTTCACGGTGGGTATGTGCTCATGACAACCGGGAGCCATCAGAACTCCGCCTACTTATTAATTCTCCCACACAGGCAGGGAATAAACTGCGTGTGGGCGGAGCGGCAATGTTGTGACGGCTCCTGGCCGTCATGAGCCCATGTCTACTGTGACTCGTGACGGCCGGGAGCCGTCATGAGCACCAAAGGTGTTAAGGGGGCTGTGAAACAAATTTTGTTTAAGGCTAAGAAGCTTAAACCAGCACTTTAAATTTAAAAAGAAGCTAACATGTTGCTTCCTGTCTCACTTCCAGCTCCCCCTCCCTCCAGTGCTGCTACCAAGCTTTGCACTGCTGCTCTGGTGAGCAGACTTGCAGAGGAGAGCACCCGGCAAATTTGCTACGTCATATCCCCTTGGTAGCTGCTGACTCAAGAACTGGGGATCCCGGTTTGAGTCTCGTCAGTGCAAAATCCTGTGATTCTGGGCAAATCACTTCATCTCTCCAAAATTTTGCAATATAAATCTGCTGCAAGACAAAAAAGCAGAAAGAAGGAAACTGTATGAAAAAAGTCGTTCCACAAAAGCGGATGTTAACAGTTTTTCGGCTACAGGAAACTGATAAGAGAAGCAAATGATTAACAAGCATTGGTAGATGCAAGAAAATATGCTACACCCTATAGAAATGGAGGAAAAGTAAGTGGCAAGCACAGGAACCGAAGAAAAGCCAGGAAAGAAAGGGGGAGGGATATAAGCCCCTTTTAAGTTTATATTAGAAACAATAGAATTCAAGGCGCTGTGCAGGTGAAACCTTATTAAACAGCAAAGTTTCAGTTTTTCTTTTTAAATGCCTTCCATTCTCGTTTAAGGAAAGTGGGCTGCAATTTTTAAAAAAAGACTGCTTTATAGAAAAACAAACAGAGGCACGGTGGTCTGCTGACCTCAGCAGACCACAATCCATGTGATGGCTACAATCCCTAATAGGTAGCAAATTGTGACCTACATTGTTAGTATACTTGAGATAGGTATATTTGCAACCCACTAGGAATTGCTGATGAAACTCAAAAGAATTTCATACATTAGGAATACCAATTTCCTAATGTTAGTACATCTGACCCTATGTTAATTAACGTCCCAAAGTGCATATATGTGGAGTTAGGTATAGCAAATGTATAGAATTTTGCCTTTTCTCCACGTCAGAGCCTCCTCCTCCTCTTTTCTTGAATTCTGCGAGCATCTGAAGACCTGGCTTTTCAATTAACCAAACTACTATAGACATGGCTAGGCACACACACCTACTCAGCACCAGAATACCCTTGCAGGTCATAGTGTGGTTCACAAATACACATAACATACCCTTCCGATAGTTTGTCCCTAGCTGTATTGATATTCTGTTCTGTCAAGATTCAGGACTTGAAATTACCAGCCTACACTAAAGTTGAAGACTTGAGAGTGGAGACACTTTACATTTTTAACTTCTGATATGTTGAGTGTCATGCACTACAACACACCAAAGTATCTAGCCAATAAACTGGAATTATCAGGCAATAGCAGAACTTTGAGAAGCACCAACACCCTGCTATTGAAACTGCAAAAATGTAGGAAAAAGAAAACCTACAAACGCACCTTCTCTGGCCTAGCACCTAGGATCTGGAATATCCTGCCCCCGGCAATCAGAATGAACCCCTCCGCCACCTCCTTCAAAAAAGAAGTTAAACTACTTCTAATGAATAAAACTCTCTCCTGATCCCAGTCCTATTGCAAGTTCATACCAACTAGAAGCTGCTCCCCTACCAGGATGCTTGATGAACTCTAAGCGAGAATGAATAACACACTCCTGACCTTCAACGAGAACCTACAACGTATACAATCTCATGTCAGATACTTATTTCTATGTGACCAACCCTCAACTTTTCTTTTGATGTAAGTTTTGTAAAGCATTCGGATACCCTCTTCGGGTCTAGTCCACGCTATATAAAACTTTATAAATTAAAGTAAATAAATAAATAAAGTAAGAAGATCAAAGTATGTAGTCAAGAGTTGATAGGCAGGCAACTATGGCGCAAAACTGTTCAATGAAATATGCAGTCTATATTGCAAGCTCCAGGTACATGATGTTGTTAATGTTAATGTTAATGTTAATAAAAAATTTAAAGCTCTAAATCGCGCGTATACCCTGGGGTGTCTTGGCACTGTACTAGAGTAGGACCTGATGACGAGGAAGGAAACGAAGCGACTAGTTTGAAAATAGCCAAGTTTTTAATTGTTTTCTGAAGGAAGAGAGGGAATTCAGCTCTCTTAATGTAACAGGAAGCGCATTCCATAGTTTTGCTGCACAATAGATAGGCCGTGCTCCAACCTCCACAGCTAGCATTTCAGATCTTAGGAGCCAGCATTAATCTGGCATTTGTCGATCTTAACTGCCTGCCTGGGTGGTACCATGAGAAGAGATGTTTCAAAGGTACCTGTCCTGCCCCATTCAAAGTTTTATGGGCAAGGCTAAGTGCCTTAAACTTAAAACGTTGCATCACAAGCAACCAGTCGAGCTTCCGTATCTCTTCTTTAATCGATTGGTACGTAGGTATTTTCAGTAGAAGCCTGGCTGCAACGTTCCGTACCATATGGAGATTCTTTAGATGTTGTTTCTGTAACCCAAGGTATAAGCCGTTACAGTAGTCCAGCTTAGGCAGCACCAAGGTGGTCACCACTGTGTTTCTAAGATCCTGAGGAATAAATGGTAGGACCTTTTTGAGTTTCTTCAGCAGATAGAAAGAGGCTGAAACTATAGCGATAATTTGATGCGCATAAGTGAGACTGTTATATATCACAACTCCGAGGTTTTTTACCTTCTTCACTGGTTAAGGAGTCTGTCCTAATTCAGCCAGCCTCCATAGCCCATCCCATTTTGGCTGTAGATTGCCGAAGGTAACCACTTTGGTTTTATCCGAGTTGAGTTTTAAACAGTGTCTTCCCATCCAGAGACTGATTTCCCTCATGCAGTGTTGAAACTGCACTGCCAAGGATAAGGTGTTTTTATACGCTGCAGCGACGATCTGTGTATCGTCGGCATAAGATGTCAAATTGAAGCCGAATTGCCATATTAAAGGTGCAAATCCAGAGACATAAACATTGAACAATGTGGGGCTTAATGACGAGCCCTGGGGGACCCCACATGGCAGTTCATTGGGGGGTGCCTGATACTGATCAAGGAAGACTCTCTGCCTTCTATTCTTCAGAAAGGATGCTAGTAGTGCAAGGACGAGGTCCCTAATCCCTAAATGTTCAAGACGTAAGAGGAGTGTGTCGTGGTGCACTGTATCAAAGGCCACTGATAAATCGAGGAGAATCAGAACAGCGGCACCACCCTTATCCATTACTGCTCTGATCTCCTCAGTGGCCTTGATGAGAGCTGTCTCCGTACTATACCCAGAACGGAAACCGAACTGGGAAGGGTCGATTAATTCATTCTCCTGACTGAATTGAGCGAGTTGGCTGTTCATAATTTTCTCAACCATCTTAGTGGGGAAAGGGAGTCTTGCAATCGGGCTGTAGTTGGTAGTTGTGGAAGGGTCTAGATTAACTTTTTTAGCAGAGGGAGAAAGATTGCATCTTTCCAGACTGCAGGAAAAGTGCCTGACAAAAACATGTTATTAAAAATGTTGGCTAAAATTGGGCTTACCTCCCCTGCGATGCTTTTAAGAACTGCAGGGGGCCATGGATCCGAAGTAGATCCCGATTTGGTGTCCTGAACAAGTTTTTCCACAAGCTCATTGGATACCGGTGAGAAAGTCAACTGCTCATTTTTTCTGTGGGACACAACAGAGGAGTACGACTTAGTTGCCTTATTGGACATGGTGGTAAAGATACTGTATATAGAGTTGACTTTTTTCCTGAAAGCACTAGCTATATTATCACATAAGGATTGACTGCTCTTTGATAGTGGGCTATTAAGAGGAGTTGTAAGCTTCTTCGCAACCTAAAACAGTTGTTTTACTGAATTTTTAGATGACTTTATCTGTTTAGTGAAGTAAGTCTTTTTCTCCGTAGCTAAAAGATTTTTCCAATTAGCTAAAGCATGTTTATAACTCTCTTTTTTCTCGGCTTCATAGTTCACTCTCCATGGCCTTACCAATCTACGACATCTTTGTTTCTCTAGACGCAGAGCCTCCGTGAACCAGGAAGCCGAGGGTTGGCCGCGATTCCCATCGCTTTTGCCATTTGGCACTGTCCCCGCAAAGGCATTGTTCAGCCAGTCGTTGTAATTCTCCACTGCTTGATCTACCTGTTGACTCATACTCGGACGTGTCTGATTAAGTTGGATTTCAAGCAGATTAATATCTATTTTATTCCATGCTTCAAAAAATGTTCCCTGATCCTTAATAGACAGGTTTCTGGTATGATTTGGGCGGGGTAGTCAAATAAGACCAAAGAATGATCTGACCAGGCCAAAGTAAGTGTATTTTTTACTATCTCTCCAGTAACTGAGGTAAAAAATACCATCCAGAGTGTGCCCTGTCTGATGGGTGGGTTTATGAACCAGGTGAGTGAGCCCCATCATATCCATGGATTCAGTGAGCATTGATGTGTCCTTATCTGACAACAATCAAGGTGTATATTAAAATCCCCCAGGATAGTAAACCTTTTTGTCATAAAATGGAGTTCCAGCAGTGAGTCTAGATTAGTAACAAAATTAGTCCTTGACCCCCGGGGGTGGTACACCAGAATTCTCCTAAAGGTATTTTTTGGATTTAATTCTATCAAGAAATTCAGTCCTTCATAGAGAGGGTTAACCACTGGAGAGAAAATAGCTCTAAGATGTTTGCGGTAAATGATGGCAAGACCACCCCCTCTATTTAAGGGTTTGTCAAATCTTGATGAAACAAAGCCCTGAGGCACAGTGGCCAAAAAATCAGGGTCGGATGATGGATCTGTCCATGTTTCTGTTAGAAATAGCATATCCAAGTTATATTGAAAGATGGTGTCTGCAATTTCTACTTTGTGTTTCGCGAGTGAATTTACGTTAATCAGACCACAGTGACTCTCTATATGTCTAAGTGTCTGTATAGGCTTTAGTTTTGGGGCAGCTTTCAAACAGATATCAGTCTGATAAAAATCAGGAAGAGAAAAACCACAAGGACAAGTGAACTGGTGGGGCCTAGATCCCTTGTTCAATATACATCTGGTGCAGCCTTGGTTTCGGTCAAACTTATTAAGAATGTGCATCTCTATACTAGAGTATTGCGCAGCACCGGTACCTAAGGGGCCAAGAGGTATGGCACTAGGCCCGGTCCAGGCACGGACGGGCGCGGACGGGCTGGCCTTTGGCACGCGGCCGACGTGCCCGTCCACGCGTCCGCTGTGCGTCCTTTCCATGTGCGTTTAAGTATGGTGGTGGCGGAGAAACTAGATCGCACACCACCGGAAGTAGGAATTCCTAACCCACATCTGGCCGCCAGAAACTTTCTACACGATCAATGTACCCTCCGCACAAACAGCACACAGCTGCGGCCGACCGGGGCTGTTGCAGAGTGACTTCAAAATACTGTTCTCATGATGAGGCACCCAGTACTACATTATATCCAGTACTACATTATATCCAGTTATCATTGATTCTCATTGCCATTTTTGTGGTCCCTTGAAGAAAGCATCCAAAGAGGCATGCCTGTAAATGGCATTATAATCCCCACACATCCATGGCTTCCTAAGCATGTCATAACCAAAATAACAAGAAAGCCAAGGTTTCTGGTATAATAAAAGAATAAAAAATGTTTCAAGGTAAATAGCTGTGTGTGAAGCATAAATTATCTCCTTATGCTAATTACTGACATGGTCTGACATTAATACATGCCTGTTCCTGTATATTATTACACCATTCATGTTGTTGTGCCCTGTCAAGTCTTGTCCTGTCTGTATGATCATCTCCAAGTCATTATTTATTGTTCCATGTTTTGAGTTGACCCTTTGAGGTTTGTGCAGGATGGTCACCAGAGTTGGTCATATTGTGGCCTTTCTTGGATGGTCATCCATACCGCATCTTTCTAATTTTTCTTTTTCTTTTTTGTTTACTCTTTCAGGATTGCTGAAGCCCTATTTAGGTCTCTGAAAATTCCAGTGGACCTGGTTTAATGTCAACTGTGTATTACTTTAAAGGTAATCAGACATAAAAGTGAACCTTAGGTTATTAGCACATAGAAGCTACCCTAGTTAGAGCCAATCTCTTTTGACTCATCGCACAGTATAAAACAGACTTCTCCAACTAGCAGCTCATAAGCTGCTGGGAGCTCTCCAGCTGTAAGTAGCTCTCCTGATTGGTTCAGCCTAGAGTATATTTCAGAATGAGAAGCTCCTGCTTCATTGAATTATTACATGTGTACCAAAATTGCAAAGTATGTGTTAGAGAACAAATGTGTATTTACTTAACTCGTAAACTGATTTTTGGCAAAAAAAGGAAGAATTTCCAAAATATATATTCAAAGCTGAAAAGAGTGATAAATCGAATGTTGTTCAGGAGACATTAATAATATTACATTGGTGCCAGGGGCATTGTAACTATGGTTGTTATACAATAGCCATGTAGAGGAATTGTGCATTGGCAAAGCTTTTTTACATTACTGCTGGCAGCCTTACCTTATGCAGTGATCGGATCACTGAGAATAATGTTGCATATGGTGGCCATTAATATCATCTTGTCTGCTGTGGTCACTATTACAACACTAATAATATTTGTGGTGACGGGAAGTCCCTATTATCTGACTACATCTTAGATAGACCTCGACTCCATCTTAGCTCACGGAGGCTACCATCTTCCTTCACATAGACAATGGGAACCACTATATTCCCTGATTTATGCAGAATCATTGTCATGTCTGCCTATTACCGCAGGTGTCGCCAGACCTTATCTTTCCAGGAACTGGGATATTGTCAAGTTCTTCAGTTAATGACATGAATACAACATCTATTGCGACATTTGTCTGGGTCAAATGTTTCCTCCTCACACTGTCATGGTTAAATAAGAACACAATCATACATATAATCAAAATAGTGTAGTCAGAATTGACATCTTTTTGCCCTATGTATTCATAAGAAAATGTTCGAAATGCATACCTTGATGCAAATAATCTTAATCAGAAATTCCTAAACTTATGTCAGAAATATCAAAGTTTGATAAGATTTAGTATATAAGGACTGGCACTTGGCATCTTGTCAGGAGAAGGCATCTCCCAGAATATTTCCTGAGATTCTGCCAGGGACGGTGTTACCTACTGCCAGCACGCTTCCTGCATTGCAGAGGATACATCTCGCCTGAAGACTAAAGCTGATAAAGCTAAGTCCCGGAGGAAGACCGAATGACTGCCACTGCAGTGGGTGTTTGCCCTTCATGGGGAACATTGTCATCACTCATCTGCTGATAAAGACTGCCTTTGCTATCAACAAGGAATGCAGTGACTCTCTTCTCCCTATAAAACTCTAGAGTGCACGTTGATCTGCCTTTTATGCTTTTATAGTATAGCGCATATACATAGGTATTGGGGTGTTAGGTATTAGATGACATATTAAATTACATTTTAGCAAGGCTGGAAATGTTAATTTTATTCTTGATATTTATAACTTGTCTTCTTGCTGTTTTCACATTATTCTGTGTAGTTGTTTTAGATGTACTGAGAAACAGATTGTTCCTGTAGTAATAAATTCATTAAACTTAAAAGTGTTCATTCTTGTTAGTTCAGTGTTTGTCAGACGGTGAATAACGAAATAAGGTGTGTTGTTGTTTCCACGGTGCCCTTGATCTCTCTATGGGATTGTTAGTTACCCAAAAGCAATACTTCAATATCAAGCTGCACATTGAATAGTGTTTTGTGGGGCTACAATAATGTGTCTTTTGCATTCACCGCTGGTGTATTGAACGTAGTTCACCCTTGACACCAGTGGGTGGGAAGGCACACCATGTAGGGTTACGCCAAAGTCCTAACTTATGCAAAAGTAGGTCTAGATGATTTTCATTGACCATAAGAAGCTCTTATTATAGAAAAGGTTAGATACCTCTGGTAAAATCTTGTGCTGATCTTCAGTAAGCCACTGTTGCCCACAAGGCCTAACCGACAATGAAAGTGCTGATTAACATTCATGGTTAATTATATTATTAATAAATGAATGAGTGAATGCATGAATGAATTAATGAATGAGAAGCCTTTTGCACCACAACAAAGGACAGGTTTCCTCAGAGAATCTAGCCTGACAATTTCAGGACAGAAGTAGCTATTCCTCCATGAGAGATGCAAAGGATAGTGGGAATAGGGCTTTGAATATATTAAAACTATAAGAGCTATGGAAGCTTAGGCAACCTCTAAGGGGGAATGGTCTTAATTTCATTTAAACATGATTTAATTGCTAACAAATTATTTCGCAGAAATTAAAATAATCAATCTTTCATATGTCATTTTGTTGGCGCTACCTCATTTGCACTCTCATCATACTCAGCGGTGGCTCCTTCATTAAGGTGGAGGAGCGTTGCCTCACTGCTCTCTCAGCAGAGCTAACAGGAAAAATACTATCATGCTATTTGTTATAATCATTTTATTTTTCAGCACTGAGGCAGCCTAGGGCGGATCTGGGCTTTGCTATCGTCACGGAGCTGGGAGAAGGAGTCGAGGAAACCATTACTCTTGGTACCCAATATCCTTGTGATTCTCACTGTACTTTATTGCTTATGTTTTCACTTTTATGTATGCTGTAAAGCGCTCTAATACCCCCCGGGTCTTGCAAGCTCTATATAAAACTCCAAATAAATAAATAAATGAGTGCGCATGTCGATTTGACCCGTCATCTTAGGGCAGTCATACTAACATGCGCAGTCCGATTGCCAGTCCTCTTAGGATGGACCAGCCGATATGTGAACTTAGCATTTCTCCAATCCAGGCTGTGTTGTACATCCGGGTGGAGAACAGACACAGGCTCCCAGGCCCTGTCTGAGCACCAAACCAGGCCACTCATATCAATCCTGGTGCTTTTCTCATGCTGGTAACAGTTTTATCAGAATGACAGCCGAGTCGTGATTGGCGTAGGGGAGTATGAGAGCCTGTGCACTGCTAGTAGTCAACAGGAATAGGAGAGAATGGAGGAGGTGGTCTGTAGATAAGTAACCTCCCCCCACAATGCCCCAACACACCTGTTCCACAACAGACGCCACTTATCGTACGTATATTATGCCAAATTGAAAATTACTTTTTTTAGAGAAGATTTTTTTGGTAAAAATGTTGTGATTAATTATTTGATACCAGTGAATGTAAGCAGAATATAAATGTAGTTGTATGCTTAATATATATTTTATATGGAGCGATGGTTACTGTCAAAGTTGTTCCATATATCGAGAAGTGGCGCTATTTTTAATGACATAAGATATATCTGGCTTGCCAGCTCTACGCATGTTCTGTGTGATATGTGTTCCTGTAAAGTGTTAAGTGAAGTACATTTCGCAGCAGATAGCCCGCAGGTGTAGGTCACACTTGAAAACCGACGACATTTCCTGGAGAAAGAGCAGAGGTTTCATGCATCATTCTCAGGAAAATTTTTTTTTTTTTACATTTTATTGCGACCTATATTTTTCTACTGAAAAGGTCATAGTCTTTTATAAGAGACATAATGTTATGTGGAGAAGAATCGGGCAAATAGAATTAATCATTGACTTCCGCTATCTATCGATGAAAATAACTTCATCCTTCATTTACCACTAGTCATGAAAACGTATCATTAATTTGTGAAGACAGTCCTAGGAACCGGTTTTGCATTTTCCTCTATGTAGTTTCGAATGTGTTGCAGATAAAATAGATTTCGAATGACAGTGTTTGAAACAGTGGCCCTTTTATCATATTAAGGGCCGCAAGATTTGATTGTAATTGCTGCATAACTTTCTAAAGATGTTACATACAAAACCACCCTAACTTTAGTTTAGCACTGGACTTGCTTGTTTTAATGAAAATCAGATGTGAGCACTAAGAGGTAGACATTTTTAAGTATGTATTTTGCGCAGGCCTTAATAATATGAGGGTGGGGTTATCTGTGCCCACCTTTGTGCTTGCATTTCCTTATTGTTTTGAGTGTTGGCACCAGTCAAGTGGTCCCTAATTCAGTGACTATTGATCCCTCACAGTTTTTGTTTCTTTGTATGAAGTGGAGCATAGTTTCTTGACTACGGAAATAGAATGGTCATAGATGGCATACAAAGGGCACTCACCCCAATCACCCTTTCTCCACCCCTCTCAATAGAGACACCTGAGTCATGTTTGGTTTTTCACAGTGTGTACATTTTTATTAACTTACATTTCCGGCCAATTACTCCATTGGCCTCTTTTATTTATTGTAAACTCTTTAAAATACTTGTTTATCAACATCACGGTATTCAAATACTCACACATATATACTTAATCATTCTATTTACAGCCCGTTCTCCAAGGGGCCTTTGCTTGACTTTCGGGCTGTGCCAGCAGGCCACAACCAAGATAGCCTGCTCTCCTTAAGTTAACCGCCCTCCGGTCAACAGAGCCACAGGTAAATATTCTGCCACCACTTGTGGAAACCAACGGCTTCCAGGGTAGGGCTAGAGAATCCAGGGCCACCAGCAGGTCAGCCCCAAATCTCCCGCCAGCCCGGAGCCCATGATGATTTTTAAGACCTGTTCTGGGGTAAAAAATGGCACTGACCAAAGGAGTCCCTGTGATACCTCTTGTCCAGGACCCCGCCTAAACTGAAGCCCTTATTCAGGGATGGGAGGGTGGGTGACTCCTTACGCGACGTCCGACTCTGGGAGGTAACGCGGACAAAAGAGGGGGCGTATTCTGAGTCGCTGGCTTTTCAAGCCTCGCGCTCTTGGACTGCTTCCGGGGCGCTCAGACCCTACCCTGATGCACTTCCTGTTTCCCTACCGATATCCCTTTCCGGGTCGCGTGACCCGGAAGGGACCCCTACACTGTGCGGCCCTTTGGCTGCCACTAACGTCGCCACACCCCCTATGTGGGGTGGCGCCCTGCATAGATGGCATACAAAGTGCACTCACCCCAATCACCCTTTCTCCACCCCTCTCAATAGAGACACCTGAGTCATGTTTGGTTTTTCACAGTGTGTACATTTTTATTAACTTACAGTTCAGGCCAATTACTCCATTGGCCTCTTTTATTTATTGTAAACTCTTTAAAATACTTGTTAATCAACATCACAGTATTCAAATACTCACACATATATACATAATCATTCTATTTACAGCCCGTTCTCCAAGGGGCCTTTGCTTGACCTTTGGGTTGTGCCAGCAGGCCACAACCAAGATAGCCTGCTCTCCTTAAGTTAACCACCCTCCGGTCAACAGAGCCACAGGTAAATAATCTGCCACCACTTGTGGCAACCAACGGCTTCCACGGTAGGGCTAGATAATCTAGCTCCACCAGCAGGTCAGCCCCAAATCTCCCGCCAGCCCGGAGCCCATGATGATTTTTAGGACCTGTTCTGTGGTAAAAAATGGCACTGACCAAAGGAGTCCCTGTGATACCTCTTGTCCAGGACCTCGCCACAGGGTGAGGCGCTTACTGGCGGACTCGACCTCCCCCTGCGCTCAAGAACTTCTGCAATGGCCCCTAGCACGGTTTGTATGAAAAGCTCAGTACTTGCCTCTGACAGGTGCACTCCGTCCGCAATCTCTCCGGTGTGTGCCGGGCTCGTTTGCCCCGCCCTCTTTCCTCTTGAGCCTCCTTTCCTGCCCCTTCTCTCATTGTCTTTAACGCCCAATCGACTCCTTTTTCCTTTGTAAACTCCAGCAGCTCTGTCAATGCCAAATAATCGTCTCTTTTAGCCATGGCCCCCTTGCCCTTCGTTGGCCGTTTCGGCAGCATTCTGCACTTAATGAAAAATAGAAATGTGTTAGAACTTCCTTTTAATGACAAAACATACCTTCAGTGCTAGCAACCTAATTGCAACCTAATTGTTACCTGCCGGAAAGTTTATCATTGCAGATTGACTTTGGACCTGCGCGCCTGCCCTGCATGTTGATACCTTGTGCCAGGTGCCTGTACATCTGTACGCTCAGCGATAACCTTCCCAAGGAGCAAATGCCGCCAACCGCCCCATTTATTTAATAAAAGTGCACACAGTGCATTAGCCAAACTGTATTTGCCCCCTCATGGTAGCGCGATGGCACACTTCTCTCATTAGCAGTCCCAGGCACTTGTTCTGCGGTGGGCAGTTGAGATAGAACTAACGAAAGCGGATCTGTGTAATTGTGCCCAATGAAACTAGCGCTGCAACCGTGCCTTTCTCTTATACGCATGCGCTGTAGCTGATGCGCCGCTCCCGGTTGCTCCGGTGATGCCCACTCTCTACCCTTTGCTTTCCGAAATTTTGATTTAATTAAGACTGACAAATTTGTATTCCAAACCCAAGTAATTTGTTTCTTCTTTTCTGAACAAATAACACTATCCTCCCTACTGGGAGATCGAACCCATACCTCTTTCAATGACCGCGCCGGTCGTCGAGCGCGTGGAACCATTAGCCTTTTATAACCTACAAAGCAGAAGTTACGATTGCGCCGAAGCCCAGGATTGAACCAGGGTCCCCCAGCTCTGTAACCAAACGCTCTCCCAACTGAGCTATTGCAGCTTGCATGCCCGCATGCCGTGTTCTTTAAACCCCTGTAACGTAAATGAACCGCTCGATGGCCCCGTTGGTCCACATTGTTTCCTCGCCGCACATGCCAGGCATCCGCCATGACTAGCCACCTAAGTAATGGTCGCTCCAACGCCACTTGCACTCTTGCCCCGCGCAAGGCCCAGATGGTCACTGCTCGCTGTATTCAAACCGAGTTCTGCAATGCCATGCCAGCCAGCGCACGCACGCAATACCCGGACAGGATCAAACAAGCTCTCTCACGCGGTGAGCATTCAAACACACTTGCTAACCGCTTAACTCGACCATACCGTAACTCCCATGCTGCTTACCAGCTCACACACCCATAATTTGCTCAAATTTTCACACACTGCGAGGCCCACTCACCTACCTAAGGTCGGTTGATTTTCCGCGTGTCCAAGCTGCCGCAACACGGTTCGACCAGGACTCCTTACGCGACGTCCAACTCCGGGAGGTAACGTGGACAAAAGAGGGGGCGTATTACGAGTCGCTGGCTTTTCAAGCCTCGCACTCTTGGACTGCTTCCGGGTCACTCAGACCCTACCCTGATGCACTTCCTGTTCCCTACCGATATCCCTTTCCGGGTCGCACGACCCGGAAGGGACCCCTACACTGTGCGGCCCTTTGGCTGCCACTACCATTTGTTCTACAGACCTCTTTTCCCAAGAAAATGTTTGGCTGATGTAAAAAAAACAAGCATTTTTGAAGCTATTAGGTCTCACCTACTCGAGGTATTGGCTTTGTCAATGTTTATCCATGTTGAATAGCGGCCCAGCTCCTGTTAAGCAAGGCTGACTATTATACAAAAAAGTGATATGATGCGGCCAGCTGTGGACGCATCATAGCCCTTTTTTTTGTTATGTCAGGTGGGGTGGCAACAATGGAAGGAAGGGGGCAGCAGGGGAAGGAGAGGACAAAAAGGGAAAGAGTAAGGCAATAACGGAAGGAGGGGAAAGTGGGTTGGGCAACAAAGGAAGAGGAGGACAACAACAGAAGTGTGAGGTTAGGGACATGGCATTTACAGAGCAATGGAAGGAGGGAAAGGGTGTAAATGGAGAATAATGGAAGGAGGAGGGCAGGTGGTAATGGAGAACAACAGAAGGACGAGGGTGGGTGGAAAAAGGGCAACAACGGAGAACAACAGGAGTGAGAGGGCAACAACAGAGAACAACATAAGGAGGGAGGGAGGGTCAGAATGGGGCAAGAACGGAGAACAATGAAGGGTGGGTGGGTCAAGCAACACAGACAATGAGAATAAGGGAGGTGGGTGGCGGCAAGCAACAAAGTCCACAATGGAGTGAGGGAGGGTGGATGGCGGCAAGAACAGAGAACAATGGAGGGTGGGTGGGGGTAAGCAACACAGACAATGAGAATGATTGAGGTGGGTGGCAGCAAGCAACAATGTCCACAATGAAGTGAGGGAGGGTGGATGGCAGCAAGAACAGAGAACAATGGAGGGTGGGTGGGTCAAGCAACATAGACAATGAGAATGAGAGAGGTGGGTGGCGGCAAGCAACAAAGTCCACAATGAAGTGAGGGAGGGTGGATGACGGCAAGAACAGAGAACAATGGAGGGTGTGTGGGGGTAAGCAACACAGACAATGAGAAGGATTGAGGTGGGTGGCAGCAAGCAACAATGTCCACAATGAAGTGAGGGAGGGTGGATGGCAGCAAGAACAGAGAACAATGGAGGGTGGGTGGGTCTAGCAACGCAGACAATGAGAATGAGAGAGGTGGGTGGCGGCAAGCAACAAAGTCCACAATGGAGTGAGGGAGGGTGGATGACGGCAAGAACAGAGAACAATGGAGGGTGTGTGGGGGTAAGCAACACAGACAATGAGAATGATTGAGGTGGGTGGAAGCAAGCAACGATGTCCACATTGGAGTGAGGGAGGGTGGATGGTGACAAGAACAGAGAACAATGTAGGGTAGGTGGGGGTAAGCAACACAGACAATGAGAATGAGGGAGGTGGGTGGCGGCAAGCAAAAAAGTCCACATTGGAGTGAGGGAGGGTGGATGGTGGCAAGCTACTTGGACAACAGAGGGAAGGAGGGCAGGTGCACGGAGAAGGACAACAGAAGGGGGGTAAGTACGAGGGGAGCTTGCTGCTAAAGACGCCCTGTGGTAGATTGCCTAAACACAAATAAAAAAGTAGCAGCTACAAAAATGAGCAGTGAAAGGACACAAGTAATGTGTCCCTACTCCAGGGAAGGTAAAACGCACTAAGTAGAAGAACGCCTATGACAGCTAACCAGAAACAAAGAAAACACGACACTGGCTGCAAGTGGTGGCCGTATGGCTGTTATTAAATTTGGAAGTTTAGAAAACATTAACCATGGCATGAAATTTTAAAACAAACATATGGGTGCCTTCTGTCAGGATTATGCAGTGAGGCATGGTGTAGAAACCCTTCTTAGTTGTAAAGCACGTTATAAGAAAATATTATTCCAATTGGCACCAAAAAAAGGTAGCATCAACTTTGAATTACTGTAACCTAAGGACATGGTTTAAAACACACATGGATGACTACACAAAATACAACATGGAGAAAGAATGGAGAGGAAAAGGCGTTTCCCAAGTAAAGTACTAGTTCACTGGCCCTGGCATTGAAGTGCTCTTCTTTTTAGGCAGGCTTGCATATGTGATCAGGGAAAATACTGCCACTCACAGAGGAAGAAAACCAGGGGCTGAAGTGGTCTGACCCATTGCACCATCATAAATGTTGTAATGGGTGGAAGTAAAATGGGAATAACTTTGGAACTGATCCTTGGATGAAGAGGGCTGAAACATAGACGGAGATATTGTCCATTAGAATGATATAATGACGGTTAAAACACAGCATTAAAGAAGAGCCCTCGAATTTCACCCAGTGGTAGGTATTCGGATAACTTGTTAGGCTTAAAACAGCGGCAATCACCATTTATAATGAAAAAATGTATGTTTACGTATTATGTTCATGTATCAACTTCAAATCTCTCAATTCATTGTCATGTGAAAGTTGCCTCCCTCCGAATCAGATTCACATTCGAGCTAGACAACTGCTCGTCTTAGATTGCAATATGAACTTACTGTTGCTCACCCCATTTCACTTCCATGTACTCACCTTAACAAAACATACAATATCACCCATCTTGAAGTATTGGCTGGGAAATATGTTGTTTTTCCATTTCCATTTCCAATAGTATTAGGAGCTGCTACAAACATATAGAACATACCCCCAGAACCCCACTCACTAGAAAGGTAGTTCTAGGCTGCTTACACTGGATACCACTTAGAGGCTGTGTGATGACAGAAGATTGGAAACGGGAACCCCTGTGTATGTTGATATAAGACAACAAGCAGAGTGGAATATTGCAAAAGCTGATGTGTTACACATTCAAAAGAGGTCGCACAAAGATGTACGCACTGGGCCACATAACTTAGTGAACATGCATAGATGGTTGCGACATACACACTGGGATAGATGAATCATACACACATAGTTATTGACAGACACACACACATTTTGACAGCTCAGTCAAACACAGGGTCACGAATGGAAATGTAGGCTGCTGTGACTAACACACCGAAGGAACATAAACTCACAAGGAGGGGAGCAGGTTAACAAACAGAATAACATTGCAGAGACCCACGACGTGAACAGAGTGATATTCACATGTTCACGGATTTGCAAGCACAGTTTTACATACCATTGCCCTCAATCTCACCCATGAACTCAAAACCTTCCACAAAACCCGAAGTTGTGCTGAGAAAGACACGCGATGTTTGCGCTGAGCTCTGCAGCATGTAAACTCTGATTCCATTGGCTTGAGCAGCAGTCAAGGGTCACAGGCATTGTGCGCACCTGACTACTGCTCAAAAGGCCTCCTTGCTCCTAGGTTGCTGACATACCATGGATGATGCCAAATAGAACCAATGGCTTAAGTGAGCTGACCAATTGCCTCATGCTGTATGTTGGTCTTGGTGGAAGCAAAGTGAGAATAACAATTTAGCAGCTCAATGTAAAAAGCCCAGTTGACCTAAGAGCCCTATGTAAGTACATAATATAGTATTATGTTTTCAATAATCCAGCAAGATGGCTAAAAGGCCAGGCCTAAAACATGATACGAAATCATTTCCTTCTCTGAATAAACATCCAGATGTCACCTCTTCATCTGGCCTGGTGCCACCTCAGGTCTTTCCCTTATTCAAATACATCCCCGCGGTCGTTCTCTTTAGAGAAACACAGGCGCGGTGCATCCATTGGGGCGTTAGGGCGTTGCCCCACTAACCACATGGCCACGGACTGGAGGAAGATTAACTTCACCGCCAGGCGTGTCCTCCTGACTCAAAATCCGAGTCAGTCAGGAGGACGCGTCGCTGAAAGGGGTGAGGCAGCACTGGAAGGTTGGGTTTGTCGTGACCTTGACTTCACTGAGTGACAAGCAGCAGTAAGCCAGGCCCAGTGCGCATGCTCAGGTTTGGGCTGATCATTTTTCGTGACCAGCCCGAACATGCGCACTAGTAGAGCCTGCAGTGCCCTACATTAGGAGAGCGAGCGAGGGCTGCTACTGGCAGGTGGCCACAGCCCCTGGTCACCTATGGGCGGAGACAGTCCATGCTCTAGCCAATCCTGGCGCTGCTGGAGCAGCGTCTGGATTGGTTGAGAGGGGTTGCACGGTGCACCAACCACTCTCAAAGGCTCCAACGCAGTGGCAGATTCCGGCACAGGAACTCACAGCAGATACGGCGCAGACCGACCCGGCGGCGGTCAGGTAAGCTTTCAGTTTTTTTTAAACTTTATTTTTAAACTCCCCACCCGTCCCCCCACCCTCGCGCGACACCCCCGCTTGTATTTTGAGCCCCAACTGGGTAGCAGTCTGTCTGGTATCAAGCACTGAATTCAACTTCCTGCTTAACTGTCTTTTGCTCTTAAAATGTCCAATTAAGCAACGATATTTGAAAAACCCTGTGAGTATTTGAATAGCAAAATGTATCTGCACAGACAGTAAGACGGATTCACGCAAGATACGTGCAACCTAACGGTCTCACCAGACCTACTGGTGAGACCGTTAGGTTGCACGTATCTTGCGTGAATTTACTGCATAGTGACATACTCCATCCTGAATAATAAATAGTGACAGTCTGTTTTGCTGTGATTGTGTATGCAGAGGGACCAACTCGGGGTGTTTGAGCATTGGCCAGACAGAGCAGTGCAGGTGACTTTTCTCTCATGTGTGAATAGGCTTTTTGATGGTAGAGATGTAAATATTTTGAAGTGAATATTTGAACCTGTGAGTCGAGCCTCCCCGACCATATAGTGAAAAGATGTGCCATTTAAAAATAGATAATCCTCCTAATAGCGTTTAATACATAGTCACCAAAGTGTATTCTGGGTTGCATAAGCAACAGGCAGTCTTCTAGGCCTCACCACTCTGGCACTAAATATGTAGAGAAAATGCTGTGCAGATTCAGAAACCCTTTTCCGTGTTGACAAGGGCTTCTCCGTGGGAGCATAGTTCACAAGTTAGCACTAATGCAAAGTGTTGCTGGCACCAAGACAACTTTTATGAGGCTAACGAAGTTCGGAAGAGATGGCCATGCCAGCAGTTCAGTTTTCAGTGTTTGGTTAGTCTTAGTTTAATTTACCATTGACCAGTACTCCAGAAAAGTGGTTGTGTTGAGGTGACCACTGCCTGTTCCATGTACCAAAGCCTAGTACGAAAGGAAATGTATGAAGGGGTGAGGTTTCCACCACTGGGCAGGAGGCCAGTGTCTGAAGGTGGAAGGGGCAGGATCTCTAAGGGCCTCTGGTACTGGCAAGTGCCCCCCACCCCAAGCGATGGCCCTTTCACCCCTTGAGCTGTACCTGTGCATTAGTTTGTCCTCTTTTCAATTGCTATATGTGTTACAGGGTAGGTTTGTGTTGTTTATATTTTAATTCTTGATATGAGGAAACCTGTTTATTACTTTCCAGAATGGTGTGAAAAATCATTGAGAATACTGCTTATGAGAAGAATTCATTATTACCTTCTCGCACAGCTTGAAATGTGGAATGTTTGGAAATATTTGCGGTTTTGTGGCCACGCCATATAATGTCATTTTGGATCGTATGAAGCAGGGATGTCCCGAGTTGCTTCACAAGAGCTTGAATTTAGCCATCTTTTCAGGATAACCAATGAATATGTAAATGATACAATTTAGATCAACTTTATGCATGATTGTCCCCCTTCTTATGACGCCCCCTGAGCGACCGCGCAGCGGACGCGCGCAGCGGGAGCACCGATTGAGCGCCGAAGGTGCGCCAAAGGTAAGCCCGTCCGCGCCTGGACCGCGCCCAGTGCCAGGACCCCTGGCCCCCGAGGACCCCAGCCCACCCCAAGGACGTACGACGCCGCCGAATCCCAGGATGCTACCGAGCCACCCCGAGACGAACCCACGGATCCTTCAGCTGTCACGCCTGCAAGTTCTCCTGCATCCGGACCTGCCCCGCACCAGCACCCGCCAAGCCAAACACCAGCAGCAACCACCTCAAGTGCATCCTACTCAATTCCCGCTCCGTCCACAGAAACACCATCGAACTCTGGAACCTCCTCGACACCACAGCTCCTGACCTCGCCTTCCTCACGGAAACCTGGATGAACGACTCCTCAGCGCCCGACATCGCCATCGCCATCCCAGAGGGCTACAAGATCACCCGAAGAGACCAAGGCAACCAGACTGGAGGAGGCATCGCCATCATCTACAGGGACACCATCCGCATCACGACCAACACCGACGACACCCTGACAACCGCCGAACACCTGCACTTCCAGATCCACACGGACCCCAAAACCACCCTCAGAGGCACCCTCATCTACTGACCCCCGGGACCACGCACACAATTCAGCGAAGACATCGCCGACTTCATCAGCCCGCACGCCCTCCCATCCGCTGACTACATCCTCCTGGGGGACATCAACTTCCACCTGGAGAACAACAACGACCGCAACACCACCACCCTGCTTGACAACCTCGCCAACCTCGGACTCAAGCAGCTGGTGACCACCCCCACCCACCTCGCCGGACACACACTCAACGCTGTCTTCTCATCCAGCAAGGACATCGTCTTCAGCCACGCCACCGGACTCCACTGGACGGACCACAGCTGCGTCCACTTCACTTTCAGAAGATCCACGATCCACCACCACCAGCAACAGGTTGCTCAAAGAAGCTGGAACAAGATCACAGCAGACCAGCTCGCCGCTTCCCTGAGCCAGCACCCTCCCGCCAGCTCAGCGAACCCCAGCCAGGCCGCCGACAACCTCACGAAGTGGATCAGCAACTGCGCAGACGACCTCGCCCCACTGAGGACCCCGCCTAGCAGACCCGGCAGCAAGAAGGCCCCATGGTTCACCGACAAACTCAAGAGCTCCAAGAAGAACTGCCGAGCCCTCGAGAAAGCCTGGAGAAGGGAGCCAACACCGGACAACATGACCACCCTCAAGCTCGCCACCCGGAAGCACCATCAACTGATCCACGCCACCAAGAAAACAGCATTCAAGGACCGGCTGGACAACAACGCACACAACTGCAAGGAACTTTTCAACATCGTGAAAGAGCTCTCCAACCCCAACGCCGGAAACAACGACATCACCCCGTCGCAAGACCTCTGCAACTCCCTCGCCTCCTACTAACACAACAAGATCGCTGACATACACAACAGCTTCAGCCCACAAACAACGCTCCCAACGACTGCACCAATGCCCGCCACCACCACCCTCAGCGCCTGGACCCAGATCAACACAGAAGACACCATCTGCACGATGAACTCTATCCACTCCGGATCTCCGACCGACCCCTGCCCCCACCACGTCTTCAACAAGGCCGACGCTGTCATCGCACCCCACCTGCGGGACATCATCAACACCTCCTTCGACACCGCCACCTTCCCTGAGAGCTGGAAGCACGCCGAACTCAGCGCTCTACTAAAGAAACCAACAGCGGACCCCACCGAACTCAAGAATTACCGCCCCATCTCGCTCCTCCCGTTCCCAGCCAAAGTCATCGAGAAGACCGTCAACAAGCAGCTGGCCGCCTTCCTCGAGACAAATGGATCCCTCGACCCCTCACAGTCTGGCTTCCGAGCCAACCACAGCACCGAGACCACCCTCATCGCTGCCACCGATGACATCCGAGCCCTGCTGGACAACGGTGAAACAGCGGCCCTCATCCTCCTAGACCTCTCCGCGGCGTTCGACACTGACTGCCACCGCACCCTAGTGCAGCGCCTCAGCAACATCGGAATCCAGGAGAAGGCACTGGAGTGGATCATCTCCTTCCTCGCTGGAAGGACACAGAGAGTCCGCCTACCACCGTTCAGATCTGCAGCCACGGAAGTCATCTGCGGCGTTCCTCAGGGCTCCTCGCTCAGCCCCACGCTCTTCAACGTCTACATGAGCCCCCTTGCGGCCATCGCACGCCAACACAACCTCAACATCATCTCCTACGCCGACGACACCCAGCTGATCCTCTCCCTGACCAACGACCCCGCCGCCGCCAGAAACAACCTCCACGAAGGGATGAAAGACGTAGCCGAGTGGATGACGACCAGCCGCCTGAAACTGAACTCAGACAAGACGGAAGTCCTCATCCTGGGCCCCTCACCCTCCGCCTGGGACGACTCCTGGTGGCCCCCCACCCTGGGCACCGCACCCAAACCGACAGACCACGCACGCAACCTGGGCTTCATCCTGGACTCCTCCCTCTCCATGACCAGACAAGTCAACGCCGTCTCCGCGTCCTGTTTTAACATCCTGCGCATGCTACGGAAGATCTTCCGGTGGATCCCCACCGAGACCAGGAAGACGGTCACCCAGGCCCTTGTCACCAGCCAACTGGACTACGGCAACGCCCTCTACGCCGGAACCACCGCCAAGCTCCAGAAGAGACTCCAGCGGATCCAGAACGCCTCAGCCAGACTCATCCTCGACATCCCCCGACGCAGCCACATCTCCGGACATCTGAGAGACCTGCACTGGCTCCCCGTCAACAAGAGAATCACCTTCCGTCTCCTCACCCACGCACACAAAGCCCTACACGACCAAGGCCCGAGCTACCTCAACAACCGCCTCAACTTCTACGCTCCCAAACGCCACCTCCGATCGACCAACCACGCCCTCGCCGCCGTCCCCGCATCTGAAGAGCGACAACAGGAGGAAGGTCCTTCTCCTACCTGGCCGCCAAGACCTGGAACACCCTCCCTCCCGACCTTCGCCTGACCCAAGACCACCTCTCCTTCAGGAAGAAACTCAAGACCTGGCTGTTCGAGCAGTAGCGGCACCCCCCCCCCCCCCCCCCCCTCCCCAAGCGCCTTGAGACCCTCCTGGTGAGTAGTGCGCTCTATAAATGCCTTGATTGATTGATTTATTGAATATAATAAAATCTGATATGAATCCAACCTTCATGGACCAGCATTGGACATTACCGCTAGAAAGGGCCTCTGTGGTGGAGCTAGTCTGGTAACATTGGCCCATTTTAATATACATTGGCTATGAGCATGTGTGTTGTCCAACTCTCTGTCATCGTGGTTATGCCATTGGGCCACGTACAGGCCTTCAGACACCTAGGGCTAGATGTAGGTAGAATAGATTTACCGATCTTTAATTACCGAATTTTACCGATTCGGTAATTAAAAATCGGTAAATCTAAGGGGTGGGTATGTAGGTATTCCAGATGTGCTGGAATACCGAATCGGAAGAATTCGGTATTTACCGATTTGGTAAATACCGAATCGGTAATGCCCATTCATTCCTATGGGCTTTCATTCCTATTCCCATGGGAATGAATGGGCATTACCGATTCGGTATTTACCGAATCGGTAAATACCGAATTTCACAAGGGTGCAGGGGGTGTCACTTTGACACCCTCTGGCACCCCAAAAATAGGCATGTGCGCAATGTGATACACAGACATGCCCTAAGGGCATGTCTGTCTGTCACATGGCTAGGTGTGCATGCACACATGTGCATGCACACCTGAATTCGGTATTTTAACACCCCATTGGATTGGGTGGTAAAATACCGAATTTGTAGGGCCTTTGGGACTCAGAAGAGTCCCACCTACATCTGGGAATTACCGAATCGGTGAAAATACCGATTCAGTATTTTACAGATTCTGTAAATTTACCGATTCTGTAAATTTACAGAATCTGTAAAATCTGGCCCCCTATATCTCAAGATGCCAAATACCGGTCGGAAACGGCCGAATTCGGCCGTTTCCGACCGGTATTTGTCACCTACATCGGGCCCTATGTTAGCTAGATTTTAATTTCTGTGAAGAGGTTGTTTTCTATGCTATGAATGAATTGACATATGTCCAGAAAGCAACCAGCAGCTGCTTGTAAAGTGTTCATTAGCTTTCACTCTCATTTGTTTTTCAGTATATATTTCTCTGATGAAACAGTGTGCATCTTTGAGTGCAGTGCAGAGAAGGGTGAGTGATGTCTTTGTGAGTGCAGGCTGAGCAGTGTGAGTCCAGGGTGAGTTATGTGGATGAGTGAATGCAGGCTCAGTGATGTGTCAGGGAAGGGTGATTAATGGGTCTATGAGTGCAGGGTGACTAGTGTGCCTATGTGAATGCAAGGAGAGTGATGTACCTGTGCAAGTGCAAAGAGACTTGTCTGGCTAGCACAGAGATGTGTTTGCCAAACCACCTCTTTCTCAAATTTGCTTGAAAATGCACCATTTGCCAACTCTTTTTTCAAAATTTTCTCGGGGTTCCGGCTCGCTTGCTACACTTGCACGCCACAGTGCAGTATTTACACCTCACCACTTTCAAATGTCACCAGCCGCCCCTGGAGAATCACCTGCACAAGCATCAGAATCAAGACACACGCCATAGAGAGGGGCACTCACTTGAGCCAAATGTGCAAAAAATATCCCTCCGAGTGCTCACACAGCGTATGGCAACGCTGCTGATGCCTTCATAACCTTGCCTTTATAACAGCGCAATGGGTACCTGCTGCTGAGATGTGTGACAGAATCTGGATTGCAGATTCTTACGCAGACCAATGCAGACCTTCATCCTAAATGTGCAGCATACAAGTGGTAGTAAGAGGGCGCTGGTAAATCATGAAATAGTAACACCCTTCATTCACACGCACAGAGACAGCAGAATAGCTCCCCGATACACTGGGTAAAATACAAGTGATTGTTAAACAGCGAGGGCTAACTATTACTCTTTGTCTCATTTTAAACAAAGAATGTACCTGTTACAAAAGATGTACAGAAGAAAAGGATTCCCTTCTTTTTTATATATTGAAAGGTGTCCTTTGGCACAAACTCCATCTTGAGAGCTCTTATTGAACACTTCTCATGCCCTGTCCGGTACAGGAACGATTTCACCATGGACTCGAGCAGTACATTGCCTCATTATCTCTGCCACTGTCATATGCTAAGCTAGTCTTAAACAATATTAATTGTAAGCCTCTGCCACTGTTCCCCAGGTTTCAGAAAGCCAGGATGGGCGGCCGTTCTTTCAGATTCCTCGCCGCACATAGCTGGAATAAACTCCCAACATGCCTCAGGCTGGAAAGATCTGAGTCCAGATTTAGGAGTCTTCTTAAAACTCATTTATTCACTTCTTAGGGATGAGCAGGAAATGGGGGTGGGTCTCTGACTTCTGGTAGGTTCTTTCCCTCCATAGCGCGGGGACACGCCGGGACGGCATTACCAGGCGCTCCATAAGCTCCTTTATTATTGTTATTATTATTTTTATCACAGTGTCCTGAACAGTATAACTGGATACTATCTGCAATACGTAACGTCCATGGCTTTGTGAGGCACTGAATCTTACTTACGCTCTCCAGTGGTCTGTCTGACACAGCATTTCGTCCTAGCGTGCCTTTACCTCACATACCTCTTAATCAGGGCCACTGGAATTATGCAGCAGGAGAGTGCCAAAATGTGCAGCAGGGTCGAGTAAATTATGTGTCAAGAAAAGGCAAATTATGTGCCATAATGTGCCACATTTTATGATAGCATTACTTAATTATTTTGAAATTTTTACACTTGTTGACACTGTCAGGGGTGTTGTTTTCACCTCATTAGTACAAGTTTAACACCAAAATATAGCAATAAGCAACAGAAAGAGTTCCAGTCAACCTTTGCAAATAGCCTTCCACTGAGCGTGAACACGTGTAGCTGCGGTTTTAATAACTTCTGAACCATTTGAGTTAGAAACAATTTATTTGTTAAAATCTGAAAATGATGCAGGAGATAATGGATTATGTGGTGAATGCGTTATGGCAGGGTGAGTACAGGTTTTACTGCCGTTAGGGGTGGTTTTGTTGCTAGGGACCGGCCGGATGCATTTTCTCCACCCAGCACTTAAGAATAAACAATGCAGGGATCGGGATGGGGTGAGCAAGCAAGATGGCCTCACGTAAGTGAGGCTCCCACTGCCCGGGCCATTAAAAGAGTAATATCCTGATAAATTGCCAGGAACAGAGCAGTCCAGCCATGTAGAACTCAGAACTTGCCCTGTGGGTAATCGGAAGGCAGCAATCCCTGGGTTGGCGGACTCCAGCGGCGCTCGGAATAGCCAGAAGCAAGTCTCGGATGGAGGAAGAGCGGTGGTGCCGCTGGCCGGAACAACTAACTGAGTCTGGTGCTTCACACATGGCACGGGCACGTGGCATGGGCTGCTGACGCCTAAGCACTCCTGTAGCCAGCGCCAAGGGCGAAGCAGCTATAGCCAATATTGCGGTAGTACACACAGGGCCCAATGCAAACCAAAAATAGGATGCCGCACACCGAGAGCCTGGTAGAGATCTGATGGAAGATGTTGATCCCAGCCAACGTGTCTGGCTGCATGCAGATGAGGCTCCCACTGCTGGGCTCATAAGTGGACAATATCCTGATTGTTAGAACTGGGGGTCTCTAGTTGGCAGAGGTAGGTACCACTGTCCAAATAGGGACACTTGCTTCTAGTCAGGGTAAGGAGGAAACCCTCTGAGATAACCCCTGCTCACCCTCTAGGTAGCTTGGCACGAGCAGTCAAGGCTAATCAGAAGGCAACGTGTAAAGTATTTGTACAAACACTCACAGTAACATAGTGAAAACACCACTAACTGACTCCACAACAGTTTAGAAAAATAAAGGTATTTAATCTAAACTACACAAGACCAACACAACAAAAAACCAACCTACACAGTTCAAGAATATGGTTGCAAAAGAGTTCTTTAGGTTGTGATAAAATAATCCACAGTTGCATGAAAAGTTCACAGTTGCATCAAGTTTAGGCCACAGTACCTTTAGAAGCGACACAGTTCCAAAAGCAGAAGCTGGTGCGATGGAAAACAAGCAATGCGTTGCTCCTGAGACCTTGGGGAGGCGATGCGACAACCCCCCTGCAGCAGCGGGCGGGTTGCGACGAATCCAGTCTGTATGGGGAGGAAGGCCACTTGTATGGATTCCGATGCATAGGTTCCGTAGGAAGTTTGTTCTCGCAAAGGCACGATGCGACGATTTCATACGGGCTGCGGCGACCCCCTGGGCGACAATGCGTGATTCAGCGGCGATCTCCATCTAGCAGCTCCTCGATGCGATGGATCGCAGCGACGTGATGTGGTCCGCAAGCAAGCGGTGCAGCGATCTCACCCAGCGACGACAGGCTCTGCGACGACACTCGTAGCGATGTTAGTCTTCCCGCACCGGTCTGGTGCGTCCCGCAAATGAAGGATGTGACGGCTCTGGCAGCGGCAACAGGCGCTGCGACGATCTTGGCCTTCGTAGCGGGGGGAATTTCCTCGCACTGTCGGGGATGCGCTCCGCAGCGATCAATGCGATAACCTTTCTGTAGCAAAGTCTTGAAACCTTGGTTTCCAGCTTCTCAGCACAGGTACAACTTCCAGAGGCACCACACATGGGCCATGCACTCCAGGAAGGTCACAACTCTCTCAGTAGAGCTCAGGGGAGCTGGGGTGAAGTCCTTTTGTTCCTGGGACTTCAAAACAGGGATCCAGCTCTTCTCAGGCCCTTGGAGATTCCTTCAAGCAAGGGTACACAGCACAAAGCAAAGTCCTTCCCCTCTCCTTTGCAGCAAAGCAACAGCAGGGCAATCCAGCATAGCAACAGCTGGACAATCTTCCTTCTTCAGTTTCAGCTTTCTCCTTGGCAGAGGTTCCTTCTTGATTCCAGGACGATCTAATTTTCTGTAGTCAGGGGTCCTATACTTATACCCCTAAAAGTCTTTGTTCTCTTTGTGCAAGTGGACCCTGAGCCCTTCTGAACCAGTTCTGGGTGTTCCTTGAGCACTTTGTTTTCCTGGCTTCTCCTTTCCTTTCAGAGTGAGGGGCAGGGTCGTCGGCCGCCCAGCAGGAGGTGAAGCCAGCATTGTGGAAGGCAGGCACAGCCCTATTCAGGCCCAGGTGCTATCTCCTCCCACCACTCAAGTTGCAAATGCAGTCATTCAGCCTAGGGCTGACTAAGCCATCCTCCTGGGGAATCCCCAGCCCCTGTCACTCTCAAACCAGACAGTCAATACACAAACAGGCCAAGGCACACAGAAAGGGCAGACAAGAGAACAGCAACTCTGTAAAAGTGCTGTTCTCAAACACAGGATTTAAAAACAACCTTTCCTAAAAGGTGCGTTATTAAATTCTGAGTTCAGGGATATTAGACTTTTATGTCCTATCCTGTTTCTATGGGAAGATATGCTGGTAGCCACTGTAGCAAGCATCCCCCACGAAAGCCTATGGAGCAAGATAGCCTTGCAGCAGTTAAAAACGAAAATGGCTGTAATTCACTACCAGAGCATGTCACCAGCACAAGTACATGCTCTACCTTTCACATACACTGTACCCAGCCCAAGGGGGTACCTTGGGCCTTCCATAGGGTGGACCAATGTGCACAAAAAGGGAAGGGTTTGGGGACACTGACCAGGAGGACATGGCAGTTCACAGACTGCACACAGGCAACTCCCGGTTCAGCGGATCCCCATGGTGCCTGCAATACCCAGGAGTAAGTCGTGGTCGGGGGAAGGATGCGAGAGAGGTGGCGGCGATGCAAGCCTGACAGATTAATTGAGACCGGTGCTTCACACGTGGCAAGGGCCACTGCTGCTTCTGTGCTACCAAAGACGCCGCCAAGGGCACAACAGCTACAACCAGCACTACAGCGGTACACACCGGGGCAGAACACAAACCAAAAATAGGACGCTGCATAAAGAGAACCCGGCTGAGAACTGACAGGAGACAATGATCCCAGCAAAGCGTCCGGAGAGAGACATTTGGGCCCCAGGGCACTCACTTAGGCAGGGGAATGATAATAGGGGTATGCTGGTATATCTGACATTTCATCCAGGCTCCGGAGCCCAAGTATCTCAGGACATAGATAGCAGTAAAAGCTATAGGCTATCCTGACCACCACTTTTTCACTGCCAAGAACCACAGCAGCATACAGCAGCAGGGGCTGTATTGGGATTTTGCCTCTACAGGGTGGGCCACCCAGAGAGTGGTCTGGTGCGTTTGCCAAGTGCGCCAGCATTGCAGCGACGTAGGGATACCTGGACCCCTGCAATAACAGTAACAAGCCGGTTAACAGCCGCACTGAACCACAACTATCAGTGGGAAGCGGGAGGATTTAGAGAGAATAACTCCTCTGTACCTGAGCCCACACCCGTCTCCTGGCCTTCTGCCCTGGCCCCTCCCGGTGGATGGTCCATGTAGCCTGCGGATCTCCCATCCATCAGGATGACTAGATCCCCATTTGGGTAAACCTGTGGCAGGGAAGAAGGGGCATACGCACACACATGCGGGCAAGACACTTTGGAATGGCTGTCCTATGCCTCTGGCAGGACCGGATCTCACCTACATATACTACAGCACCCGGCAGCACACTCTCCTCCTTACTCTGCTCCCATAATTGCACCCACTACAACGTGACCCTGCCCACCAGCACTCTGCACTGGTGACATATCAAGTGGATATATACATACACTAATGATAGAATAGGCACACTAGCATGGTGGTATCAAGTTTGAAGGTTTTATTTAGTTTTTTGCTTTTCTCTTTGGCATTGGGTTTCAATATAATTACGTACAGTAATATTTGTTGCTAATCTTCGAAGTGAATTAATGCTTCTAATGTTTGGGAGAAAAGAAGTTGATTGTGATTATTTCCCCCCCACCTAGAGGGTGTAAACATGAAAATGGAGATGTATTATGCTTTGTACTTCAATATGCCTTATATATACAGCTGTATGATGTGCTGAATAGAAAACAAATAAAGATTATTGGAAAAAACAATAAAAGGGACTAGATCCAGTACCTCAACCATAGACTTGGCATAAATCGGCTATCAAGCACTCTTAAAGGTACATCCATGCACACCACAGCATTGATATCGGACCTGCAGACAGAGAAGAGAAAAAGGGCAGAACTGAGGGCAAACAGCCTAAATTTTCATTCGAAGCCCGGAAGGACACCCGGACGCAGTCGCAGTAGCAGACAGGGGATGAAGCCCCACTGGAGTGTCAGGAAGATGATTGGAAAGCCCTGCTCCTTATTATGGAAAATAGTCTCACATCTATAGAGACCAAGCTGGACACCATGTCAGCTCGAATGGACACCATTGTTCACTATATCGAAAAGCATGATCAAAGGATTACGGAGGTCGAAAACAGAATCCCGAGCTTGAAGACACAGCAGAAGTAACAAAGAACAAATCTCCCAAATGGATGGCCTGTTGAAGGTGATTGCGGCAAAGAATGAAGATTTAGAAGCATGTTCGTGCCAGAACAGTGTGCACATACTAGGATCACCGAAAGCACAAATACAGGCTGCATGGAAGATTTTATTTAAAGGCTGCTACGTGAGGTGTTTTGAACTGAGGCATTCTCACTACATTTGGTAATTTAGTGAGCACACAAATGACTGGGAGTGAGATCACCCCTTGGAGCACCGCAGCGGCCCATTATTGCCATATTCCTCAATTACAGTGACAGACATACGGTATTGCGCTTAGCGCGAGAAAAAAAGACAATCGAATACGACAAAACCACCCTTACATTCTATCCAGACTTTAAAATGTCAGTCCAAGAAGCTAGGAAAAAGTTTGTACTGGTGAAGAGGAAGCTTCAACAAGCTCAGGTTGACCACGCTATGTTGTACCCAGCACAACTCAGGGTTACACACCAAGGAAAACAGCACGTTTTTTACTACTCCACAACAAGTTGAAGACTTTCTGAAACCGATCCGCCAAGATGTATCCCAAGCGAATTCCAATCAGTCCAGATCCCGATCGACCTCGCCATTATGCAAACTTGACGAAGAACAATAGGATGCTACAAATGTGGCTTAATGTGGTATGAAGGCATCTGGCGACTTGAAGACAAAGTCCCCACACCAAATTATCTGGAAGAACACTGTAAGAACACTATACTATGTAGGTGGTCCCCATGGTAGCACCCTGGGGGTCTCTATCAAGAAAAAGATGGGAGTGCAGTTAATAAGGAGACCTCTCTTCCTCAAGCTATACCCCTGTTCCCGGCACTGGCATATATTCATAGGCCCGGGAACCTCCATATCCCTGTCTCTACAAACCTCTAACAATCAGGTCACATGCGGAAGAGGGACTCCATGGGCCACCTAGCCGAACCTCCAAGGGGGAACCCCCTTCTCTATTTCTTTCCTTTGCCTTTTATTATCATTATTATTACTACTGGTGGCTGCCGTACAGCACTGTTTTGAATTTTTTGTTGGTGATGTAAAGGGTGAGGCATGCATTCTCAACAAGTTGGGTAAAACAGAGTGGGAAGTGGGAGGATTAAGAATGCATTTACATTACCAAGATCACTATTGGAAGGCTATCAGTGAAGTGTCAAACAGAGGCTGTGTATATTGTGGCACAATTGGTAGCACCAATTATACGGTTATATAAATTCTATGTCCTGGAATGTCTGAGGACGGAATAACCCTTGCAAACAAAGACAGTTCTGGCATACTTAGATAGGCACCAAACACATATTGCTTTATTGCAGGAAACTCATCAAGATCACTCGGTCGCCCCAACTGTCGCTGCACGATGGGCTGCACATCGGTGCTTCTCGTCATATTCCACCTATACCAGATGAGTTGCGATACTCATTAAACAAATATGCCATTTGTGTTAGAAGGAGTGCTTCAAGACTCACAAGGCCGATACTGCATTTAGTGGTGACACTTGCGGTCCCACACTGTTGCTATCGTCAACTGCTGTGGTCCCAATATAGATGACACACATTTCTTTGCCATGCTGTGGGTTAAAATAGTTTCCATTAGGACGGCTTACATACTGTGGGGGGGAAGATTTCAACACTGCCTTGGTACCCACACTTGACAGATCTCACCCGGTGCCACACCACTATGCTGCAGTGCAAGGGCAGACATTAGACATCATAACAGACAACTACCTGCTGGATGCATGGAGGCACCTACACCCCAATACTAGAGAAGGCATACACTATTCTGCAGTGCACTCATAGTTGTCTAGCTTGGATTACTGGAAAATTTCTAGAGGTATGGTGCAATGGGTGGAACGGGTTGAACACCTAGCTAACACATGTTCTGATCATTCTCTTATAAAAATAGAACTAGCCCTTCCGGTAGGTGGCATGCCTACTGCAAATGGAGACTAAATCCAACAGATCTTCTGGATACTGTATTTCAGGCCGAAGTAGGACAAGAAATCCAAGAGTTTCTTTTAACGTAATATAGACTCTGTAGCGAAAATCACTAAAGTATTGGAAGCCTTCAAAGTTACAATGAGGGGACTATGCATTTCAAAGGGGGGAGGCATAATGTGTTACATTAGAAACCAACTAGCAAAATTGGAGGCCGAAATAAAAATTCTTGAACTGGACCTGGCCACATTTACTGCAGGGGGAGCCACAAATGTGACCCTTAGGGATAAACTTACTGAATACAAAGGCGCTATGGAGAGGGAATGTAAGTTCAAGCGCAAATATTACAAAGTGCGTAACTATTGAGAAGGAGATCGCCCCTTCGACAACCCAGGTTCTTCAATTATGTGACTGAAATGTACGATACTGAGGGTGTGCTCCACAGGAGCTCTCCAGACTTGTTAAACATTTTCAAGTCATACTATTCTACATTATACACCTCACAAAGAACACAACCCCTCAACCTCTCCCCATATCTCGAAGATGTTCCGCTAGGTTGGCTGGGTGACTCCCAGCGAAAGTACCTGGCTGCCGCTCTAGAAATAGATGAAATATATACGGCCATCATGCAAATGAAGTCAGGACGAGCCCCAGGCCCGAAGGAACTCCCAGTAGAGTTTTACAAGACTTATGCAATACATTTAGTCCCAATCCTGAAAAGAGTGTTCGAAGAAGCAAGTGAGGAAGGCAAAATGCTCCTAACCATGAGAGAGGCTATGAAAACCTCACTTCTTAAACCGGGTAAGCCAGCAGGGTACTGCAAGTCTTATAGGCCACTCTCATTAATAAAATGCAACTCCAACATTTTGGCTAAAGTTCTCTCTAGTATGTTGAATCTCTTGGTCGGCAGCCTAGTATTACCAGATCAAGCAGGTTTCATACCAGGACGTGTGACTTCGCATAACCTTCGAATGCTGTTCGCTGTTATACAAGATATTCATCCAGAAATAAATGTGGTGGCAGTCTTTTTGGATGCCACCAAGGCATTCGATTCCGTGGCATGGGACTACCTTGCAGGCATTCTGGGACATATGGGATTACCCCCAGGGTTTCTGAAATGGATAGAACTATTATATCAGCAGCCCTTAGCTGTTGTTCTCCTACATGCCTCCCGTTCACAACCGTTCAAAATCTCCAGAGGTACGATGCAAGGCTGCCCACTATTGCCACTATTATTCACCCTCGCTGTAGAGCCTCTAGCGGCCAAATTGTGAAAACATCACAAAGAACAAGCGTTAATATACTCTTCAAGACAGATTCTCGTATCTCTATAGACAACACATCTTTTTATATTAGAAATCCGCAAGAGAACCTAAACCCAGTATTACGCAAATTCATGAAATTTGGAGAAATCTCTGGAATACACATTAACTGGGGTAAATCGCTAATATTCCCTCTTACTGATAAGGTTACTACCCATGCCTTAGATTACCCACCAGAATGGAGCAAAATGGAGGTCAAATATCTGGGCATTAAGATTACCAGAGATAAAACCAAACTCATGCGCATAAATTATGGTAGAACCTTAGACGCCCTAACAGATTCCATTATTTGTTGGCTAGCTATGCTGCTGTCTATGGCAGGCAGAGCATCACTAATTAAAATTACAGTACTACCAAAAATGCTTTATTTGTTCATTAATCTTCCTTGTAGACCTGATAAAACATATTTTGCAGCCTTAAAGACACAAATGATTTGAGTGGTGTGGGGAGGCAAACATCCCAGGCTAAAATGGGGCGTGCTGAACCTTCCTCTTTCACAAGGCGAATTCGAGATACCTGACCAAGAACTAAATTATTTATGTTCTCAAGCACATTATGCAACCAATTGTTTCCACCCACCCCCGTTCATGGCCCATCAGGAGGTCGAAATGGGATACATGGATCCCACTCCCCTATCCGGCTTCATCGCTATCCCGCCTAGTAAACGAAACACAGACCCCTCTACGTCCTCATGCACAACCACGGCATGGAACAAAATTGCCTAAAAATTAGAAATCCCAATGTTATACTCACCCCCCTTACTTATAAAATATCACCCGGAGCTGAAAGTCACCTACAAAGGGATATGTAGACATGTCATGGACAAATTTAGAGTAGAGACATGGGGATACCTATTTAACGACAGGATATTCAAGTCTAAAGAACAGTTATTCAGAAGCCATGCACCCACAGTGATGGACTTATTCCTGTACATGTAAATTAGGAAAAGCATCAAGGCTGCCACCCCTGAATTCCCACATGAACCACAAGTACTTCCACCGCTACACAAGATATTGCAATCAGAACCTCCCCTACACGTCATCTCTCTCATATATCATAGTACACATACAGCATGTTAGCCACCCCAGTCATCATCACGCACACACTGGGGAACAGAGCTAGACACAACACTGTCGGATCAGCAATGAGAATATTGCTGCAAGCAACTTGGTGATATCACGGCAAACAGCAGGTTACATATGATCCATTATAAGTTCTTACATCACTGATACTACATCCTGGTTAAATTATACAAACCTCATTTAAGGGACACAGAGAGGTGTGAACGGTGCAAAACAGAGGGTGCCAGATTTTTACACCTAACATGGGAATGTCCTGCAATTAATGAATACAGGCTCTATGCATTTGCAGCACTATCACAAATGATAGAATCGCCAAACCAGACGTCCCCAATCACGGCTATTTTAAGATACATCCAAGAAATACAAACAGCTAATAAGAAATATTTGGCACTGGGGCTATTGAGAGAAGGGTGGCCTGCAAGTGGGGGAGAGAAAGGGCTCCCACATTTAAAGAATGGCTCCACGACCTAGTATTCTGGCAAGAACAATCCTTCACATACGCAGAACTACTCCCACCCACTTCAAGGCCTAGGGATATTTGGGAACACCTGAAGACATATCTCCTTGCCACTGCAGGCGATATAGAGACTCCGGCAGGGGGGCGGGATGATAGAGTGCAGTAACAAGTTAAAAATGCAGAATTAAATGGCATTACCCATATGAGAGTATAAAACAAGACCATATCATGGGCAACACTTTTTCTTCGCAGAATCACCAGTAAATATGTACCCTGGACTGAACAGATGTATAAAGATGCTCCAAAATAGAATGCTACCACTGGTGTAAATTGTAATAGATAGTATTTTCCAGATAATTAGGACACAATGGTATTGATAATGCTGTTGAGATGTAAAATATATCAGGAAGATATACACATGTCTTGATATTGACGGCAATGGACACACTGTGAATGCAATGATGTTGGGAAAAGTTGAATAAATAAAAGAAATTGAAAAAAGGATAAACAATGCAATACAAATGGGTTTACCACGTGCTTCAAAACCAATTGTTTTCGCATTTGTGTGGTACCTGTCTCCTGTAGGATTACCAAAAGCAGCAGCACAGACATTACGGGAATTAGGAGGTAGGATAGTGAGGTTCCTGCAGTTGTTTGACTCAGAAAGTCCATTTCAAATATGATATAACTGTAAACAGGATATTTCTTTATAATATGATCTTTGCACACATTTTAGTTTAATATATTAAATTATACCTGTTGGACTTAACCCTTTCGGCAGGTTCACCCCTGAACTTTTTGCCTTTAAATGTGACCTGATACTAGTAGTTTGTGGCCTCTGCGCATTTTAGCACTGTGGCCAAGTGTAAGGTGCGTGCCCTCTCTGAGTGCGTGTGGTGAGAGTGGCCTGCCCTCCCATAGGAATGCATTGGGGATATGTGTGTCCATGGTAATTCCTGATATGAGAAGAGTGCAGGGGCGGGTTTAGTATGTGCAAAATTGTGAGAATAAATGCTGCGTGATGGTGTGCGCAAATTTATTGTGACTAGTGGAGAAGTGCCACTTTTAGAAGTTGGCATTTCTGTGTGCAGTGTGTCTGCCTGCCTGATTCACATCATGTCTGGCTTGTGATTGACAGGGGCTGGCTGGTGTGGTTGGCTCCAGGAGCCAGGCTGGGTATGCCCGGTGGTGAATAAGGAGATCTGCATGTAGATGGGAGGGAGGAGTTGCACCTGGGACCTGAATAGGGCTGTGCCTTCCCTTCACAATGCTGGCTCCACCTCCTGTGGAAGCGTCTGATGTCCCTGGCCTGTCCTGTGAATAGAGAGGGGAGCTGAGCAAAAGAAAGTGCTCCTGAACCAGTTGTATCTGGTTCTCCCCTTGCCCTACAGTTGTAGACAAGGGATTTAGTGGTATAAGAAGGTGCAGTGACCCCATGAAAATGTTCAGTCTTCTGGAGTGCTGTTCTGCCAGGGCGTGCTGCTGCTGGGGCCCAGGGGGGGCTACCATGAGGACTTGCCTCCCTGGGCCCTGCATTGCTCTTTGCATCTTTGAAGATCTCTTGTTTGGGACCCTCTTTGCTTGGTGCTCACAAGGCACCTGGGTAGTCGGAGGTAGATTTTGAGCAGCCCTCCTGACAGTGGGCCGCTCCAACGATAAAGGGGTACAAAAGGGGGTGGTGATGGACTGAGCATCTGAATCAATCAAACACTCACACCCAGTAAAAAGATCTGGGTTTAATCCATCACCGTTCTTTAGCCCACTCTGCCACCCCAGTTCAGACATGGCTATATGCAAATCAGTCTGACCCTGTGCTTCATGGGAACAGTCCAGCCCGAACTGCCAAGCCATGTCCTCCCTGGACCGGAAACAAGCTTCCGAGGACCGGTTTCTTTCATTCCAGCTGTCTTCAGGCAGGCTTGTTCGAATCCAGTGGCAAAGTGAGCAAGGGACTCACGTCTCAGCATACCCTGCCACACTTATGGGGGCCAAAAGCGGTACAAAAGGGGGTGGTGATGGACGGAGCATCTGAATCAATCAAACACTCACACCCAGTCAAAAGATCTGGGTTTAATCCATCACCGTTCTTTAGCCCACTCTGCTATTCCAGTTCAGACATGGCTATATGCAAATCAGTCTGACCCTGTGCCTCATGGGAACAGTCCAGCCTGAACTGCCAAGCCATGTCTTCCCTGGACCGGAAACAAGCTTCCAATGACCGGTTTCTGGCATTCCAGCCGTCTTCAGCCCGGCTTGCTTGAATCCAGTGGCAAAGTAAGCAAGGGACTCACATCTGAGCATTTCCTGCCACACTTATGGTGGCCAAAAGCGGTACAAAAGGGGGTGGTGATGGACGGAGCATCTGAATCAATCAAACACTCACACCCAGTCAAAAGATCTGGGTTTAATCCATCACCATTCTTTAGCCCACTCTGCCACCCCAGTTCAGACATGGCTATATGCAAATCAGTCTGACCCTGTGCCTTATGGGAACAGTCCAGCCCGAACTGCCAAGCCATGTCTTCCCTGGACCGCAAACAAGCTTCCGAGGACCGGTTTCTGGCATTCCAGCCATCTTCAGTCCGGCTTGCTTGAATCCAGTGGCAAGGTGAGCAAGGGACTCACGTCTGAGCATACCCTGGCACACTTATGGCGGCCAAAAGCGGTACAAAAGGGGGTGGTGATGGACGGAGCATCTGAATCAATCAAACACTCACACCCAGTCAAAAGATCTGGGTTTAATCCATCATCGTTCTTTAGCCCACTCTGCCACGCCAGTTCAGACATGGCTATATGCAAATCAGTCTGACCCTGTGCCTCACGGAAACAGTCCAGCCCCAACTGCCAAGCCATGTCTTCCCTGGACCAGAAACAAGCTTCTGAGGACCAGTTTCTGGCATTCCAGCAGTCTTCGGCCCGGCTTACTTGAATCCAGTGGCAAAGTGAGCAAGGGACTCACATCTGAGCATACCCTGCCACACTTATGGCGGCCAAAAGCGGTACAAAGGGGGGTGGTGATGGACGGAGCATCTGAATCAATCAAACACTCACATCCAGTCAAAAGATCTCGGTTTAATCCATCACCGTTCTTTAGTCCACTCTGCCACCCCAATTCAGAAATGGCTATATGCAAATCAGTCTGACCCTGTGCCTCATGGGAACAGTCCAGCCCGAACTGCCAAGCCATGTCTTCCCTGGACTGGAAGCAAGCTTCAGAGGACCGGTTTCTGGCATTCCAGCCGTCTTCAGCCCAGCCTGCTTGAATCCAGTGGCAAAGTGAGCAAAGGACGCATGTCTGAGCATACCCTGCCACACTTATGGCGGCCAAAAGGGGTACAAAAGGGGGTGGTGATGGACGGAGCATCTGAATCAATAAAACACTCACACCCAGTCAAAAGATCTGGGTTTAATCCATCACCGTTCTTTACCCCACTCTGCCACCCTAGTTCAGGCATGGCTATATGCAAATCAGTCTGACCCTGTGCCTCATGGGAACAGTCCAGCCCCAACTGCCAAGCCATGTCTTCCCTGGACCGGAAACAAGCTTCCGAGGACCAGTTTCTGGCATTCCAGCCATCTTCAGCCCGGCTTACTTGAATCCAGTGGCAAAGTGAGCAAGGGACTCACATCTGAGCATACCCTGCTACACTTATGGCGGCCAAATGCGGTACAAAGGGGGTGGTGATGGACGGAGCATCTGAATCAATCAAACACTCACACCCAGTCAAAAGATCTCGGTTTAATCCATCATCGTTCTTTAGTCCACTCTGCCACCCCAATTCAGAAATGGCTACATGCAAATCAGTCTGACCCTGTGCCTCATGGGAACAGTCCAGCCCGAACTACCAAGCCATGTCTTCCCTGGACCGGAAGCAAGCTTCCGCGGACCGGTTTCTGGCCTTCCAGCCGTCTTCAGCCCGGCTTGCTTGAATCCAGTGGCAAAGTGAGCAAGGGACTCACGTCTGAGCATGCCCTTCTACACTTATGGCGGCCAAATGTGGTACAAAAGGGGGTGGTGATGGACAGAACATCTGAATCAATCAAACACTCACACCCAGTCAAAAGATCTGGGTTTAATCCATCACCGTTCTTTAGTGCACTCTGCCACGCCAGTTCAAACATGGCTATATGAAATCAGTCTAACCCTGTGCCTCATGGGAACAGTCCAGCCCGAACTGCCAAGCCATGTCTTCCCTGGACCGGAAACAAGCTTCCGAGGACCGGTTTCTGGCATTCCAGCCGTCTTCAGCCGGCTGCTTGAATCCAGTGGCAAAGTGAGCAAGGGACTCACGTCTGAGCATACCCTGCCACACTTATGGCGGCCAAAAGCGGTACAAAAAGGGGTGGTGATGGATGGAACATCTGAATCAATCAAACACTCACACCCAGTCAAAAGATCTGGGTTTAATCTATCACCATTCTTTAGTCCACTCTGCCACCCCAGTTCAGACATGGCTATATGCAAATCAGTCTGACCCTGTGCCTCATGGGAACAGTCCAGCCCGAAGTGCCAAGCCATGTCTTCCCGGGACCGGAAACAAGCTTCCGAGGACCGGTTTCTGGCATTCCAGCCATTTTCAGCCCGGCTTGCTTGAATCCAGTGGCAAAGTGAGCAAGGGACTCACGTCTGAGCATACCCTGCCGCACTTATGGCGGCCAAAAGCGGTACAAAAGGGGGTGGTGAGGGATGGAGCATCTGAATCAATCAAACACTCACACCCAGTCAAAAGATCTGGGTTTAATCCATCACCGTTCTTTAGCCCACTCTGCCACCCCAGTTCAGACACGGCTATATGCAAATCAGTTTGACCCTGTGCCTCATGGGAACAGTCCAGCCTGAACTGCCAAGCCATGTCTTCCCTGGACCGGAAACAAGCTTCTGAGGACCTGTTTCTGGCATTCCAGCCGTTTTCAGCCCGGCTTGCTTGAATCCAGTGGCAAAGTGAGCAATGGACTCACGTCTGAGCATACCCTGCCACACTTGTGGCGGCCAAAAGCAGTACAAAAGGGGGTGGTGATGGACGGAGCATCTGAATTAATCAAAAACTCACACCCAGTCAAAAGATCTGGGTTTAATCCATCACCGTTCTTTAGCCTACTCTGCCACCTCAGTTCAGACATGGCTATATGCAAATCAGTCTGACCCTGTGCCTCATGGAAACAGTCCAGCCCGAACTGCCAAGCCATGTCTTCCCTGGACCCGAAGCAAGCTTCCGAGGACTGTTTCTGGCATTCCAGCCGTCTTCAGCCCGGCTTGCTTGAATCCAGTGGCAAAGTGAGCAAGGGACTCACGTCTGAGCATACCCCCTTTTGTACCGCTTTTGGCCGCCATATGTGTGGCAGGGTATACTCAGACGTGAGTTCCTTGCACACTTTGCCACTGGATTCAAGCAAGCTGGGCTGAAGACGGCTGGAATGCCAGAAACTGGTCCTCGGAAGCTTGTTTCCGGTCCAGGGAAGACATGGCTTGGCAGTTCCGGCTGGACTGTTCCCATGAGGCAGAGGGTCTGACTGATTTGCATATAGCCATGTCTGAACTAGGGTGGCAGAGTGGGCTAAAGAACGGTGAGGGCTTGAACCCAGATCTTTTGACTGGGTGTGAGTGTTTGATTGATTCAGAGGCTCCGTCCATCACCACCCCCTTTTGTACCGCTTTTGGCCCCCATAAGTGTGGCAAGTTATGCTCAGACGTGAGTCCCCATACTGCCCCAGAGTGGGTAGTATTCTCCAGCTGCCTCACTTTGCAGGGGTCTGCTGCAAAGAGGGGAGATCATAATTCCTAGAGCCTAGGTGGCTCCAACAGGGGCACAGTTTATTGAGAGCCTCAGCCAGGCCCAGAGGGCATAGTTGTGCCAAGGCCCATTTGTCCTATCTCCAGCTGCGCCGCCGCATCAGCCTGGGCAGTTGCAATGTTTTTGGCGCAATTCTGGAGAAAGTCCCTGAGAGGGACAGAAGTGGCACAAGAGGTGCCAGGCCTTCCCCATTTGTTCCCAGCTGCGCAGCAAGTAGTGGCTAGCTGCTATGTTTAGGCCTGCGCAGATTGCGCACCCTGACTTTCGCTGCATTGGCAGCGCACCCTGACTTTGTGGACATATAACGCATTTGAGCCCCCTTTTTGAGATGGCCAGTTGGCCATGGAGATTGTTAGATTGATAGGGCGCCAGGCTCTAATGTGATTTATGTGCTAAATGTGATTTTGGTGCTAGGAAATGTAATGTGTGTAGTATGTTTTACGCACTCTGTGTTATACCTCTAAACTGTGGTTCATGATTATGAGGTTGTTCTGCATATCATGGTTTATGCTAGTGAGATTATGTTTCACTGTGTGATTTACGCCCCTAATGTGAGTTATGCTTAGGAGGTTAGGGTCTAATAGATTTCGACTTGTGTGATACTGTGCATAATGTAGTTTATGGAACAGACTGATGCTAAGTACAGTGATTACCAGTGTTTACTAGTTGTACGTTTATGATCTGTTTTACTTTTTCCAAGTTCGCTTTGTGATGGTTCTGACAGTGGTCCATGTGGCCCTGTCATGTGTATATAATCCCTTGTAAATATTGCCCCATGCCAGTTGGCACAGTGTATATGGTGTGATTACTATTCTATTGTGTTTTGAGAATACCAAGGCTATTTTTGATATAACCTTGTGTGGAAATCCTTTTGTAGTGTGCCTGAGATGTTGTTGCTGTTGTGTGCATGTGCAAATGCTTTACACATGGTCTCAGGGATAAGCCTGACTGTTCATGCAAAGCTACCAAGGGGGTGAGCAGGGGTTATCTTTGGTGTGTAACTCCCCAGCCCTGACCAGAGTGGTGGTCTCTGGCTGGCTTTAGCGCAAGCCTCCGCCAACCAGAGATCCCATTTCTAACAATACCATTGCATTGAATGGCAATTGTTAAAAGTGACAGATTCTAGTTTTGAACTTAAAAACATTCATACCGCCCACCACCCTGATGACAATGCCATTAATGAACTAAGAGAGCTGTCTTTTGTCCTCTATCCATGGCTTGAGTTGTTACTATAGATTAAGTAACATTATAGCATTTTGCTTTTGACAAGCGTACACCCCAGACTGATGTATTGCTCTCATGGGATGATGAAGGAGAAATGAGCACTGTGAAAAAAAAAAATTCTAGGATCTCACAAAGCGGTCAATTGTAAATCGGGTCTGAATCAGGGATTTTTTTGAGTTCATCAACTGCATGGTTATCTCATTCTGCCTTCCATTTTAGATCAAAACTTAATCCGTTGTGTTTAAATTCTTTGGGGTGCTAAAATCGGTGCACTGTGTAAATTCCTTCAGGCTATGCAATGTTTATATGGATTGGTGCTAGTTTTGTTTGGGGATGGTCATGTTTTAATGTGAAAACAAAATAAAGTGGAGGCTACATTTAAAACAAGAGCCCCCCCCCATAGCAATTACATTGGGACCATTTGATCCACGTAGCTAAATTTCTGAGTTCATTGTCATCTATATTTGAATTAATTGATCCACCTTAGCCTCGCCATCCAACTATTCATCCATGGAGTCGTGCATCCCTGTCTCCAATCTCCATCCATCGATTCAATGATTTGACAATGTTTGATAATGAAAAATGTGTTGTAAAAAGCACAATATTTTCAATTTGTTTTTAAAATTTCTTGGAGAAACCTCCCTCTCCCAAGCCGTTTGCCAAATCAGAATTGATCGCTGTCGTGGTTCACTACATGGTTTGGTCTGACAAAATATGCCGGGCTGCTTTTGGTTCCCAATCCGACCATGGAAACAGTGGCTCAAAGGGCCATTTCTTGATCCTCATGCTGTAGTCAACGCTGCTGATCACTCCTAACAGAGCCGCATAATCTCACAAATGTATTTCTAAAAGATGCTTCTCTACCTCAAGCCCTGCAGTGCAGTCTTTGGCCAGTCCACGCTCTGTTTGCAGCTCTCAAGTGTATAGAAAGCAGGAGGGTCAACAACACCTAAGCCTGGCATGGTGGGGAAACACAACATATGCATTAACATAGAAGTAAAGCATCTAAGATCAAACTGGTGAGGAGAGTGGCATGAGAGGGGGTATGCAGAACGAAGAGAGCAACACGGCACAGACAGAACCAAAACACAGTGCGCTGAATGTATGTACATTCTAACTGGCTCTAATGTTAAAAGCGTTCCAAATTCTAAATTATGTTCCAGGGTTTACCCTTGCAAACAGGCATCTGTCTCTCATAAAGCTAGACACAATGAACAGAATTATTGTTTGACAGACATTCTCTTTATATAGAGGTGACAGATAAATTATATAGTAAACGTGGGTCATTGGTTGAACTGGGTGGAATCCCCACTCAAGCATCAACCATAATCTTTGCCAGAGTGACCCACAAAAGTCATTAAATTACCTGTGCTTAACGTTCTGAGAGCTTGGCACAAAAGCAGTCAGGCTTAACTTAGGAGCAATTTGCAAAGCATTGATGCATCACAGAAACACTAATAATGTGAAAACACGCACAAGAAAAATCCCAAAGCAATTTAGAAAAATAGGGTACATTTTAATATATAAAATGATAAATCCAATCAGTAGAACCAGAGATATACAATTTTAGTTTTAAATTAAAATAGTACTTAAAGCACCAGGGGGACTTATTTATGAGAGGACTGCGTCACTTTTACACCACATTAAAGGGTTTCATACAAGAAGCAGGACTCTCATAAAGATATATGAAGCCACACAAAGCCATCATGCATGAATTTGAGTGGCCCCATAAATCATGAGTAAATCGACTCAGCGCAAATCACTGCACTGCCTTACTCTGTGCCTGCAAGGAGTTCCATGGGTGTTGCCATGGATTGACCCACGCAATACCCATGGAATTTAATGTTGCACCAGATTCATGTAAATATGTGGAATCCATATGCCTCCCGCAGTGAGGCGTTACAAGGAGAAATATGTATATTTTTCCACGTTTTTCTATATCTTTCCATGTGTGCTGCATTGCGCAGAACTAATAGAAAGAGGAAAACACCTCACAGGATTATTTTTTGTGCAGGAAGGTGCCCCTTTCGGCACAAAAACAATACTCCCTGCAATGGGGGCACCCTTGCACCATGGAGCAAGGGTGTCTACTTTGATGCTAGGCTGCCAAAATGGTGCAAGCTCAGGAAGTAAGGACAGGAATGCACTGTTTTGTTGAAATATGGTGCATTCCTAACCTTTTTCTTTGACATAGGGCAGCCCAGGAAGAAATAAATGCTATAAATGAGGCTCCAAGTGCCTCTAGTTGTCATTGTACCCATTACCTTATCAACAGTCTTGAAACCCTAGGTCTAAAACAGATGGTGACCGGACCTATGCATGTCGCAGGCCACACCCTAGATCTAATATTCACTAACTCCATGAATGTTAACATAGATCAACCTACCCCCATCCTATGGTCCGACCACCATGTAATAAAGTTTCATCTGAATGGATTATTAACACAATCCCACCCCACGAAAGAATATAAACTAAGCATATCCTGGAATAAGATTAACCCAGAGTCCTTCGCTGCCAACCACACTCCGCCTGTTCTCTCCATAAAAACAAATGTCACCGAGGCTGTAAAAAAAGTTGACCTCGCAATTAATACATCTCTGGATATTATTGCCCCAAAAGAAAACAACTAAATGCCCGAAGAAACTATCCCCTTGGTAAACCCCTGACCTAAAAAGTGAAAAACTCATCTTAAGGAAGGCAGAACGCAAATGGAGACATACAAAAGACAATATGGATAGACAACACTATAAAACCCTACACCACCACTACATTAAAGCATAGCGTAATCCAAAAGAACATACTTAGGAAACCGCATTAACAAAGCAGCGAACTCCCATAAGGAACTATATAAGATCGTGAAGGAATTCACTAATCCCCCTTACAGTTTACCATCCCAAACCGCCTCCCAGGAATGGGTCGACTCACTCTCAGATTTCTTTATCACTAAAATAAATGATATCCATAAAGCTTTCCCTCCAACAAACAACACTCTACCACAGGATAAATCGGTAGTATCGCTCCCTAGCCACATAAACCACCTAAAACACTTCAAGGCAATAACAGAAGAAAACACCTCGGCAACACTTAGAAAGATGCAATCCAGTTCACCAGCGGATCCAGCGTCCCCACAAAATTGAAAAAAGTCTCATCCCTAACCTAACTAAAATCTTAAATGTATCACTAGTGCAGTCCACAGTTCCTTCTCACTGGAAGGAAGCTGTGGTTAGGCCAATCATGAAAAAACCATCTGCTGATCCCAAACAACTATCGAACTACAGACCTATCTCATTGCTCCCCCTGTTTAGGAAAGGAATAGAGTCAATGATCAATAAGCAATTATCAAAACATTTAGAAAACAACAAAATCCTCGACCCATCACAATCAGGCTTCCGATCCCATCACAGCATGGAAACGGCCCTAGTTGAGATAGGTGATAACATCAGGCTCTCTCTAGACGCTAGACAGTCCGCCATCCTAATTCTGTTAGAATTATCGGCGGCCTTCGACACCATATCTCATACTATCCTTCCGGAGCGCCTTCGGGAATGTGGTGTCGAGGGCCCCTTTTTACAGTGGATTAAAAGCTATCTCTCAGACCGATCTTTAAAGGGTAAAATTGATAGATTCTCTTCCAAAAGTCAGACTATCTGGTCCTACGATGTTTGTTTCCAGTCCATGGAAGACCTGGCCTGGCAATTCGGGCTGGACTGTTCTCATTGGGTGCAGGGTCAAGATGGATTTGCATATGGCTGGGTTCAAACTGGAATTGCATGGTGAGGAAAAAAAATGATGGATTAGACCCAGATCTCTATACTGGGGTGAATGTATGATAAATAGGGTTTTAAATTACAATTTATTTGAATATATAGACAGCATATCTATCTGCTCCCAATACAAACGTATCACTTATTAAATGTATTAAGGTAACCCAGTGTTAGACAATGGGGGAGCTAGGCCTTACAACAGTGAAAAATTACTTCAAGAGACTTTTACTGCCAAAACATATAAAACGTAAGTATACATGTCCTACTTTTTAAATGTAGTGCACCTTACCATGTCTAAAGGGCAATGAGTGCTGCAGGGCCAATATTAACATGATTTACAAGCCATGGGTACATGTAGTACCATTTACTTGCAACCTTCAAGTAAATTTGAGTAAGCACTAAGGATTTCTATGCACAATCTATTTTGAAAACGGATGTGTTGCAATTTAGTGTTTAATTAATTAGTCAATATATATAAATGTATAGAAATCTTAGACAAAGACACATTTTTAATGTATTAAGTACAGTATCACCACTAACCTTTATTTGATAATAACATTCATTCAATGCTGGAAGATTGTTATGCTCAGGCCCTTTAGTCAAGCATGAGCACGTAAAGAACAATGGTGACCATTTTGGATTGGTAATTTTTATCTTGACCAAGACAGGGGTTACTCTGCTGTGTTCAGCTACATCACTAAAAAAATAAACTATGCAAGTTCCTTGGTATGTTACTGTCAGTAGGCACAGAATCAGCAACAACACAAGAGCTCCAAGATCGCTTGAATTCTGAGGAGCAATCAAGTAGCGGTGACCAAAGCGCTTCTTTGTTTCTCCCTCACCTCTCCTAATGCGGAGTCATACAACAATAGGGCAGAATGCTATTACTCACAGTGAAGTTAACCAATGGCTGAAGGGGGCGGACCTACTACTGTAATATGTGGAACAAAAACGTGAACAGCACATGAACAGACCAATAAGTGAAATGGGCTTGCTGAAAGCCTTTAGAAGTAAGTATATTTGTGCCCAGACTTATAAAAGGTTCATGCAACACAGGGCAGAAATCAAAATTGTGCACTGCATAGCGAAAACTGGAAAAATGAGAACCACAGCATATCTACAAAGAAATAGTTCAGTTCTGCTTTCTCTATGAGCTGGCACACTTTGTGCAGCCTTTCGACAATGCAGGCATCTATGAACCATGATGCTAGGGTGTCTGTGTTGTGTTCAGGATAGTTTATGTGCAGGAAGGAGCCCCTTCCTGCACACAAACTATATTTTGTTGTTATTTCCTCTATTTATGTGTGCTACAAAGAGGAAGAAATCAGGAGTTATAAAAATATTACTCCTCTTTAAGGTACTCTCAGGCAGGTGCAGGATTATGGCATACATTCATGTGTTGAAGTCTTTGTAGAAAAGGAATTGTGTGAAATTGATGGGTGGATGCACAGGAGTATCCATGCACCACCCATGGAATGCGGCCTGATGCCAAGTAATGAAAGGCACCTTAGATTTTTGATTGTCATTAATTTTCAATTCCCATCAGAAGACTTTGATTTGAATCTGCAGTAAATAATTAATGCAAATCTGTTGGACTTGGCCCTCTCTGCAGGGTCACCCACAAATTCTTTGTCTTAATGTCTCCTGTTTGCTGGAATAAGATTGTGTTGGCGTTAGGATTCTGAGCACTTTATCATTGCTAAAAGGGCTTGTACTCACTACTCCTCTAAACATGGTAAAATTAGCTTACAACCAATTGAAACGTTTTGTTTACTTATAGGACCCTAGTAACCTGGTACTACATGTTCCCAGGGCCAGAAAATTACATGTTAGTAGAGGGCTTGTATCACTTATTGTGCACCTCACTAAGTAGCCCTTTGAAACATGTCTCAGGTCTGCCATTACTGCCTTTGTGCAGTTTTTGAACTGACATTTGCACCTGTCAAGATAAACCTTTTGCCTGACATAAACTCTCCTTTGTAATACATATAAATCGCCCCCAAGGTAGGCCTTAAAAAGCCCATAGGACAGGGTTCAGTGTATTTAAAAAGTAGGACATGTACTTTTAAGTCTTACATATCCTGGTAGTGAAAAACTCACACATTCAATTTTTGACTACTGTGAGGTCTACCTCTCCCATAGGATAATATTTGGTTACCTTGTTGCCTGTTCTCAAACTTTTGTTTGAGAACAGGCAGAAATGTGATGTTTGGTGTCTAAGGAAGTGTAATTTTAAATCCTCTGTCAGGATAAAGTTGTAATTTATATCATAATTCTGAAAATTACGCTTTTAGGAATTTGTCATTTTCTTGTCCCAACCATTTGTGGCTGCAGCCTGTGTCCTGAATCACATGCCCATGTGTATTTGGGAATTGGCCTTTGTGAATTCCTCGCAGATAGTGTCACAGTGGAGGACTGGGTGTTCGGATGATGAGCAAACCAGACAAGATGAATGGGGCGGAGCTATCACCTACCACAGTTGCACTTAAAGAGTGGCTGCCTTTTGAGCTCACAAGGAACTCAACTCTAGCCTTTTGTTTCCCAAACATCTTTGCGCTCGGGCAGGGGAAAGAAGGAAATTCCTGAAACAGATTTGAGGGAAAGTCTAGAAGCGTCTTCCACTTCAAAGCTGACAACAGTTTAAATATTGGACTCTGAGACCCACTCTTGAGTACACCAATTGACCTTTTGATACAACAGAAGACGGACTGCCCTGCTGCAGATGAATTCTCTGCTGTTTGAGAAGGAAGACTGAACCTGCTCCCTTCATTCCACGCTACCCAGCTCAGCTGACTGACCTCCTGTTCAGATCCACAGGGATATAACAAGCTTCACATGCCTCCATGCAACTGCTCAGCTGACCTGCTGCAACTGGACTTTCCTGGACTTGCAACTGTACCTACCTAAGCCCTCCTTGCCTCTGCAAGAGTGAGTCTGTGGTCCCCAAAGGGTACCTCCCCATGTCCTGAACCTTTGGTGGGCATCAGACTGCACTCCTCAGAACACAAAGGAGAAATTCTGAAGTTTTGGGCTCTTCACAACCATGAACAGGCCTGGTCGGACCAAGATATAGCCATCTGCGATGACCTACAACATGAAGCTCTAGTGGACCTGACTCTTCGCGCTACTGGGACTGCAGAAGCTGCCAACGCGAAGCTTCACAAACGACTGATGCCTGATGAGATCTTCTTCCTAGAGCAATGGCCATCTGTCAGGCCTGGTCTGCTCTTCGCTTAACAACAACGATCATCCACAAGACTCTCTATGTACAGAGGCAGTAATGGCCTCCTGCACTTTTTGCTCCAGAATTTGAGAAGGTGACTATTTCAGCAGGATTAATGTTGTCCCTGTATCTATCCGGTGCTCCAATGCAGTCAGCCTGAACTTTTGACCATCACCTGATCTTGCATGAGTGGTGCTTTGTGCCTTTAGGGGCTGTTTACTCAAAAAAATTAAATTGCATTGCTCCAGTTCTATTAATTAGATTTATGTCATTTTAAGGTCAAATAATTTATTTTAATTTTCCTCTGTTATTCTAAATTGGTGCTGTATTTTTCATTTATTATGTTTTCACTTTATTACTGTTCATGAGTTGCATAAATACTTAACACTGTCTCTTAGTTAATCCTGACTGTTTTTGTGACATGCTACCAGAGTCAAGCACAAGTTAATTAGTGACTCTTGTGGTTCACCCTGAAACGTATTGTGGCTGTTTCTTGAGTAGGGCTTTAAGCCACCTGCCCCAATCAAAAGCCCAATTTCTCACAAAACACAGCACAATACTTTTGTCATTCTTGGTCTGTATACATAAAATGTTAGTAAAATCACAAGGTCACGAGCAAAGTCAGAACTTAAAATTCTTGTAAGAGCAGCTTCCTTGTGATTATAATTGCCTATAGGTACAGTCATCACAAACATAGTGCATGCTGGGAGAAAGGCCAACCTACATTGCCAGCAACATCATCTTTCCTAACCAGGCTTTCTGAGAGTTAGTCTAAATTGTACATCACCAGACCAAGAGGAGGAGAAATCCATGTGAAGAGTCTCATGCACAGGGGACCTGTGGAGCTGACCTAGTCACCTTGATGCCCAGCAACACCATTCACTGTGAAGGTCAAGAGCCAAAACAACATTAATATAAAATGCAGGTAAAAAAATCCCAGATTGGTGACTCCACCTGAAGAGAATGTATCCCTGCACTCTGTCTAGGGCCCAAGGACACGAGTGGCAAAAGATCCCAGCAGCTACTTTTAGGGCAGAGTTCCTAACTGTCCTGGATCCATCCCATCCCGCTTAAAATATACTCTTCAGTTCCAAATTATCCTAAATACAATTCACCTTCACATTGTTTCCTTCTATGTAAATTCAAATATATTTTATTCTTATCATAGAAAGCAAATCACCAGACCAGGGTCCCACAACCCAAAATTACCAGCTGAAAAAGCAACTATTGTGTATCCAGTTCTGTTAATTGAAGGTGAGGACTTAACTCCTGTGTCTGAGGCTTATTTTGATTTTGAAAACTTTCTACCACAGTCTATTGTGGTACTTTGTATTCCCCCTTTTGAGTCTTTCTCTGTATTGCAGTTAATGCAAGATGGATGTTTAAATATCATCTTCTTGATTTTTATCTAACACTGACGACACCAGTCAACCAAAAGATGCAATGAATCACTGTATCAGCAATGCAATTAGGAAAAGAAATTGTCTTCACAAGTCACAAACAAACTTTCTTTTAAATAATACTGTTAGATTTGGGGGTCTCTAGTTGGCACAAGTAGGCACTTGTGACAAATAGGGACCATCTCCTCTAGTCAGGATAAGGGGATTAAACTCCTAAAATAACCCTTGCTCACCCCCTTTGTAGCTTGGCACGAGCAGAAGGGCTTTACTTCAGAGGCGTTGTAAGTTAAGCAGTTGTGACCACATACAGTAACCCAGTACCAACACTACAAATGGACACCACACAGGTTTTATATAAAAAATAAGTAGACTTTATAAGGAGTTATCACAAGACCATAAATGACAAAAAAACTCAATAAGATTACTTTAAGATGGCTTAGTTCAATTCAGTTCTTAGATGCAACACTCTTCATCAATGTACCTTAGGTTGCGTTGCGCTTCCAAGACAAGCAATGTTGCAGCGATGGGAAATGCGGCAAAGCTCAGATACAAAGAAATAAAGGTGTGAAGATCTTCCAGATGCGGCACGCTTCTCAGGGATGCGAGATGTTCTCGGTTCAATTCATGGACTGCAGTGGTGACGCCATTACGATGCGACGGCAACAGCCCCAGCGGCGATGCTCTTCTCCCACGATGCGTGAAGCTTCCGTTGGATGCGACAACTACAGAGGCCATATCCAAGATGCGACGGCTCCTCAGTAAAGGTTTCTTCTTGTAGTCCAAAGTGATCTAATTTCATGGGATCAGGGTCCCAATATTTATACCCCAAAATCCTTTGTTCTCAGAGGGGAGAGGGGCCTTTGCCCAGTCCAAGCAAGTTCTGAAGCACACTGTTTACCAGACTTCTTCTTTCCTTTCACAGTGCAGGGCAGGCACATCAGAAGCCCCACAGGAGGCGGAGCCAGCATTGTGGAAGGCAAGAACAGTCCTGGAGCACTTTGTTTACAGGACTCCTTCTCTTTTTTCGGTGTGCAGGGCAGAGACATCAGCCGCTCACCAGGAGGTGGAGTCAGCATTGTGGAAGGCAGGCACAGCACTATTCAAGGTTCAGGTGCAACTCCTCCCTCCCATCTAGATGCAGATCTCTCTATTCACCAACGGGTGACTGAGCCTGTCTCCTGGAATTCCCCAGCCCTGTCACTCACAAACCAGACATAGGAATACACAACCTAGCAGAGGCAGTTTTGAATGGTTAGACAAGCAAATACATACGTTCCAAAAGTGGTATTTGCAAACACAGAATATTAAAACCAACTTCACTAAAAGATGTATTTTATTATTCTGAGTTCAGGCATACTAAACTCGAATTTCTACCATGTTCTCAGAGTCAGTTAGGATTATAAAATGTAATAACTCTAACAGCCCATTCTGGCCTATGGAGAACAGGTAGCCTTGCAATAGTGAAAAACGAAAATGGCTGTAATTCACTATTATGACATGCCACACACACCAGGGCTTGTCCTACCTTATACTTACAATGAACCCTGCCCTTGGGCCTACCAGAGGGGTGACTAATATGAAGAAAAGGGAAGGTTTAGGGACTGGCAAGTGGGTGCACTTGCCCAGTCAGCATGACAGTACCAGACTGCACGCAATGGCAGACCTTAGACACATTTTACAATACTGCTTCTGTGGGTGGCACAACCAGTGCTGCAAGCCCACCAGCAGCATTTGGATTTACACGCCCTGGGCACACTCGGTGCACTAGACTAGGGTCTGACAAGTAAACCAAATAGCCAAACATGGAACCACTGATTAATATATCAATTTACAATAGGGAGCACTTGCACTGTGGCACTGTCAATACCACTTTATTCGATTAATTAAAATCATAAACGTACACATATAAATCACACTCCATAAATACAATATTAAAACAATAGAGGGAATTAAATTCATTGGAAAATCCTTATAAAGGTCATTTACAAATCTCTTAAAAAAACAGATACAGGAAAACAGTAGAATTCATGGTTCAACTATACCCGGGCCTCTTAATTTCTTAAATCTTACAGCTGCTACAAGATAGCTAGCAATATTAAAAATATTCCATGTATTGCCCAATAATTGCAAGTACATTAAGGCAGGTTTAACTTGTAAGAGCCCCAAGCCTCTAAAAAGTGGGAATATAAACGTTTTCCTATTATCAGAGTAATGTTTGCAAAAGAACATAAAGTGCGTAGTATTCTGAAATGAGCAGTTATCACAATCACAGAATGCTGCCTTTTCGGGTATAGTCCATCCCTGAAATGTTCCTAGTAAAAGGTGTATCTGATTGAATCGAAATCTAGTTAACAGCCAACGGTGGTATGGTCTTGTTTTCTACCTTTAGATAAGGTTCAATAGACGGTGATGTAACTAATAGGAAATTGGCCCTCACCGCGGGCTTTTGTAGTTCCTCAGCCTCTCATTCTTGGGACCTTAGACCCTAAAGTGCTTTTTGACCCACTTTATATCTCCTTTAACAATACCTTCAGGGGTTTCAAAATTTCTGGTCGCCCAAGCTTCGAAAACATTGCCTTAACGTAAGAAAGCCACTGAATTTAGTTTCCTCCATCCAAATTAATACAGTCTTTAAAATACTGTGGTTTAACGTTAACTCAGGATTAAGCCAAGTTTTTAACCAACAAATAAGGGGAGCAATGCTAATCAAATCACAAACAAACCCCATTCCCAACTCCTGAGGCACTGCAAATATTGGAGAGGATTAAGGGAGAGATAAGAGGGAACAAAAAAATGTATTTTTGGCCCTTTGCACATCTTCCATGGGTTTATATCCCCAGATTGCAGCACCATATAATGTTAATGCAAGGCATTTTGCCTTATAGATTGCAAGAATTGCCTCACATGGCCTTCCCCCTATACGCTGTGCGAAACTTAGCAGGGCTGATCCTGCTCGCACTAGGGCATTCCTTTTTGCTGACCGTTGGGGCGTCCATGTACAGCTGTCATCAAACAAAACCCCTAGGTACGTGAAGGCCTTCACTTTTTGAATCTCAATCCCTTTGCAATAAAAAGTTTTCACTTTGTTGTTACGTGGCCCCATAGACATGACATGTGATTTGGTAGTATTAACTACCAAATCCAATGAGGTCATGAATTCCCTAAAGCAGTGCAATAGCCTCTGTAAACCTATCGGGGTACGCGCTAATAGGACAGAGTCGTCCGCGTATAGGAGAACCGGGATGGTACTGCTCCCTATACGCGGAAGATCCAAAGTAGCAGTTTCCAGGGATTTCTCTATGGCAATATTATATAATGTAAAGAGTAAAGGGGCCAGGATACACCCTTGTCTTACCCCTCTCCCCGATTTAAAGTGCCTTGTGCAAGTGCCTTCCTGTGTCATCCTAACGGACGCAAATAGATCCCGGTGGAGATCAGCCATAAAAAAATACCAGGCTGGGGTCAATCCCTAGATCCAATAAAATGGTCCACAGCTTCGATCTATTAACCAGATCGAAAGCTGTGGATAAGTCCATGAAACCCAGAAAGATAGACCCCATTGGTGGCTACGGTTTATTTATTTATTAGTAGATACAGGTTAAGGCACTGGTCCACAGTGCTTCTACCCCGTCTAAATCCATATTGGAATTCTGATAGAATCCTATTATCTGTGACCCACTCAGACACCTTTGTTAAAATGACTTTTCCCAGGATTTTGACAGAAGAATCTATAAGGGAAATAGGTCTGTAACATCTCGGGTCCCCTCGCTGTCCTTTTTTGAAGACAGTAATGATAATAGAATGGGACCATGAGGCAGGAAACCCACAGGAAACAGTAGAATTAAAAACATTCATTAAAATTTTAGCCCAAAGTTTGACATTTCCCTTGTAGAGGTCGGCAGGGACACCGTCTGGTCCTGGAGCCTTGTTAATTGCGGAATCATTTATTGCTCTTTCCACATCCGCCTCTATAAACACTAAATAGGATTTGGGTGAAATGTCAACAGGTGCTATAAAAGGATCGAACACCTCATTGCTCGCATATATGATTTCAAAGTGTTTCAGCCAATCTTCCACTGGGATGTTAGTTTCAAGCTTTGAGCTATCTTTTAAAACTTCATTCGACAGCAAAGTATCCCATGCATCTGATTTGATTTCTGTTTTATTTATTTATTTATTTATTTATTTATTTATATGATTTTTAATGCGCAGCTAATACCCAAGGGTGTCTAGGCGCAGAAGATACTCTAGGATACGATGATCAGCGCACAAACTTATTGGTTGAAGAGCCAGGTCTTCAAGGCCCTACGAAAACAGATGAGAGTAGGGGCAATTTTGATGCTAGGAGGGAGGGAATTCCACAATCTGGGGGTAGCTACCAGGAATCGTCTGTCTCCCCAGGTAGCAGTTCTTGTTCGGGGAACAGATAGTAGGCAACTAGCTGCTGATCTTAAGTTCCTTATAGGGGTAAATACCTGAAATGCCTCCTTTAGAAACTTCGGGCCAGTGTGGTGAATGGCCTTGTAGGCAATGCATAAGGCCTTAAATTTGATCCTGCTCTCCACTCTTAGCCAATGAAGATGGCGTATAGCTGCCGAGGTGGACTGGCGCCTAGGAATGTTGAGAAGGATTCTGGCTGCCATATTTTGAACCGATTGAAGCTTGTTCAAAATATATTTATGGGTGTTGAAAAAGAGGGCATTTCCGTAATCAAGCTTGGAAAACACCAAGGTGGTAATTAGGGTTTTTCCAGCTGATGCTGGTAAATACGGTAGCAGTTTTTTTATCTTTTTCAGCATGAAAAAGGCGGCTGAGACAACCTTATATACATGATGTTTAAATGATAGTTGTTTATCAAAGATCACTCCAAGGTTCCTGACCTTAGCGACTGGAACTGGAGGAGGACCCATCTGAGTCGGCCACCAAGTCGGAGACCATTCTGGAAGGATGTTACCGAAGGTCATAACCTCCGTTTTCTCCGCGTTCAGTTTTAGGCAATTACTATGCATCCATGTTTGTATCTCTAGTATCCCCTCCTGAAACTTAGCTGCCACCGTTTTACGCAATTGTACAGTTAATTTGGATTCCTTTCTATATCTAGCTATAAGGACTTTATCCCTCGGTAAAACTTTCAACGATTTCATTAGATTTCGATGCGCCCTAGAGCATTTTGAGTCAAACCATCTTTTCCCTTGTTTACGTATAGGTCTAGCGGTAACAGTTAAATCCAGAGCATCCTGCTTACAGATTGCTTCAAGGCTGAGATGGTTTCCCCCACTGGAGTGGTGCCATCAAGACATTTCCCGATATCTTCACTCATCTTTACTCTCAGACTGTTTAAAAACTGCTCTGGGACAATTTTTGCCCATTTCAACCTCCTTCCTTGGTCACGTGTGATCACACTGTTGAGACCCCTGATGTTATTTACGGGATCAACAATGGGAGAATCCTGCATCCAACACCAAGTTGACCGGGTTGTGATCACTAAATGGCGAGCTAACAGCATTATAAAAAATACATGTCCTAACAGGGCAGTGGATAAGAAGATATAGTCAATAATCGACTCGCTTTCCCTAGATTTAAAAGTTACTACCCTCTCGCTACTATCAAAGAAACTTGGCTCGTAAAGATTGGCACATGATAAAAGGTCCTCAAGAGCCTCTCCCATCTGGGTATGTTCAAAGAAAGAGGCGACGCAAAAGAAGGGCCATGAAATTCATTAATTTGAAAGTTAAAATTACAAGGGTGAATGTTAAAATCTCCCAGGAGAATAATATCAATATAAGTGGTTTGATTAGCTTTATAACTTTCAAGGAACTTAGGTAAAAAACACAAATGTTCATTACAATACTCACTCTCCCAGTAATTATAGAAATTAATTAGTAGAGTTTTCCCATTAATCTGGGAGGTGATCTCAACTACTAGACAGTTAGAAGAAACAGAATCTAGAGTCTTTATTACCCCCTTCAGACTCACTGAAAGGAGGAACAACAATCCTCGCTTAGCTCTACCCAAAGGGGATGGGAGAGCTGGCAAAAAGTAAGATTTGAAACCATCCACCCAAAGGTTGTTGTCCTTATCCCAGGTCTCTTGCAGCGCTACAACATCACAGGCTCTAATGAACTTTAACCATTTATGGTCTCCCCTTTTCGACCTTAGCCCTGCAATATTCCAACTCAGTAACCTAAAATTAGAGTCTGCCTCTATGATTTTATCAGGCTCAGAGGGATGTTGTCGGGGGCCGTTTGTGTTGTCCCTGGTCAATCGTTCTCGTTTAAACTGGATAATGGGGAAAACCTGTCTGCTAAAACTAGGGGGGTCCTTAGTCATAGTAATCTGGGTGCTATGTGGTTTATTTAGGGAAAGTAATCTCGAACTACCCCCCACCACTAGGGGAACCATTTTCTTTATGTTAAATGGCTGCCAACCTCATCCTCCATTAGTATACTGCGGGTACGTTTTTGTCTCTATGTTTGGCGAACTCAGGCGAGGGTAAAAAAATCCCAAGGGGACTGCCCTAATATTGCCTTCCTCTTTCTTCATGTCCGACCCATCCCATAACATTCGGGGACAACAAGAGGATTGTTGAAATTAACGATAACACAATCCCCTTTGAATTTCTTTTCCGTTCTCCCAAGACAACCAACACGCCTTACCATTATGATGTTTGGGGAAATATCACTGTCACCTGAAAAGTTGTGGTCACACCATTTCTTAGTGAGGGCAAGAAGAGCATCTGGATATTCAGCCTCTCCCTCTTTTAGTGGGGGGACCCCAACCAAAACAATCACCAACTGTGGCACTGGATAGCAGTGGCACAGTGCCCAAAGCACATAACACCAGCAAAAATACATGAGGCAATAGCAAAAATGCAAGGGAGGCCCACGCCAATGGTGCCAGGTCTAACAAATACACACTGAACATTTATGAGCTATAGTGCCATTTAATCATACTGATATCCATTGTGGGTTCCGGGTAGGACGAGCAGACCCAGATTCCCAATTTCAGTGCAAAAAGTAACTTCCTTGGTTTGAAAGTCCTATATAAGCGAGCATTTGTGGGCCAAATGTTACGATGCATAGAAGCTGGTCTTCAAGTTTTTTTGTAGAATCGTTCACATGGGCTTCCCTCATAGTAAAGCAAGCATTCTTCTGGGTCCACTCAACAGGAGTTATGGGTGCCCTCTACAATGAGGCCCAAATGTACTATAACAGCCTTCGCGCGCATTACCCAGTTTTGACCGAAATCTTAAAGCAAATTATACCAAGCGAAAACATGGGCAAGCGGAAAATTGTGTGATATTCCAATGCCTTGCATGTTTAATTCACATGACATTACACATTTTTCACGGTGCTCCCTTTCCTGTTTTTCTTCGCTTAGGAATTCCTACTCGAGCACCTTAATTATATGTTCCACACTTTCTCCTGTGATCTATGAATACTATTATTATTACTGGATCAGAACTATGTGGAGCTTTCATATTCTTTCACATTTCCAAGAGCAATATAACAATCAAGATTTATTTTAAGCATTTCGAAATCCCCACAAAAATATGTCTTTAAGATAAGCAATTTAAGAAATGCGCTCAAATTCTCTTTTCAGACACGTGATACACAGAAATTAAAAAGTGAAACAATCTCTGTATGTACTGGTATAAAAGCGGCCCTTCAGTATAATACCATATACTTACAAGTATTAATATACATTCCAGCATAGACTATGTGCTGCAGAAATGGTAAGAATTACACATTGTTCAGGAGTGGGTTTATCTTCTCGAGATGTCTCGTTTATCCCCGCGTCATCTGGAAGATGCAGGCAAGGTGACAAGATATTTAAAAATCGCTGATGTCAGTAGGGAGCGGGGAAAAAGCTGAGTTGTCAGTCAAAGTCTCGACGATTGAGAGCGATAGTATACAAAATTGCATTTTCATCGGAAGTGCATAAAGGAATTATGACCGAGAGGCCGTCGCGGAGTAACAAATTCCGTATGCAACCAAAAAAGTCCCGTTTGTGCCAAATGACTTATCACCGGAGGGACACTTTTACTGGTCTTCCTGCAGCAGATATGAACCACTTTTAGCACCTAGTAAATGGAAAAGACAAGCGACATCTCCAGTAACAAATGGCGCATTATTAAACGAATCAGGCGCTTGTTACAATATTAGCTCTGAAAAATGGACTCGCGGGCCGCCCTTCATCATTTCTTTCAGAAAAGCGACGGCAAATAAATGAGTTGCTTGTTGCACGCATTTGTTTAGATTTAGCGGCCGGGGGACAAAGAAAAATAACAGTAAGCATTTAAAGATGAAGTCATTAGAAAATTATGGTGCATACCAGGGAAAAAAATGACTAATGAGACAATGATGAATTGTGTCAGGCTGGGTAAAGAGGACTTTGTGGCCAGTGTGTACAATTACAGAATATGTGCCAGCCTCCATATTAAAAAAGTGTTTGAAATAGGATAGATAAAGGAGAACGTTTAGGTTCGTTGTTCTTTGTCCTTCGTGAGAATTCCTGGTTCTTGTAGAGGATAACAACGTCAATTTCTATTTCTTGCAAACTTATGTGCTGCAAACTTGCAGTTTGATCATTCGCATAGTCAGCTGAACAAGACTGCCGAATGGTTGTGAAGGAATAGCCGAATCTCATTACTTATTCACCATCTGATAGGGGTATCATGTCGTTTGATGCACGGTACAACGCCTTGATATTGTTTAACTATTTTATGCTCTTCTCTGTTCGCAGCTAAAAATACAGCCACTTCCAAACGCCCACTCATACGACGTTAAACATAGTTCTCTTCTAAACAGCTGTCTGTGGGAGGAGTGGTCAGAAAGCATTTTATTGGTATGGTCACAGGTCCGCTTTTCAGTGTGTGATGGATTTAGGTTACAGTCCGCTGATTAAGGCCCATCCAGGGTTTCAAATGAAATTTGACAGAAATCCAGTGCATCCATACAGGAGGACTTAATACCGGGACTGCATCTCCCACAATGCTCTGTTTTGATGGAACCGCCCTAATCTAAGGCCAGCAGATGCATTCAAAAAGGGAGGCAGCTCGGAGCACGCACCATCTCCGTCAGCCTCTGAAGAAGTCGAAAGATGAAACGCGTCAGGCTACAACGGAGCGGCTGTCACTTAAGAACACTGAAAAGCGGACCTGTGACCATACCAATAAAATGCTTTCTGCACGCCTTGGTTAGAGTGCTTCTTATCCGGATGGGTAAACTTGGAGCTTGCATATTTCGGCAGCAGCCCTGCTGTCTAGAACGCACCACCCGACCCAAAGATGGAGAGGGGCCACGAGGCTCGGCAACTACGGAGCTTCATTGTGGAGCCAAGGTGATGGATTTAGGTTACAGTCCGCTGATTAAGGCCCATCCAGGGTTTCAAATGAACTTTGACAGAAATCCAGTGCATCCTTACAGGAGGACTTAATACCGGGACTGCATCTCCCACAATGCTCTGTTTTGATGGAACCGCCCTAATCTAAGGCCAGCAGATGCATTCAAAAAGGGAGGCAGCTCGGAGCACGCACCATCTCCGTCAGCCTCTGAAGAAGTCGAAAGATGAAACGCGTCAGGCTACAACGGAGCGGCTGTCACTTAAGAACACTGAAAAGCGGACCTGTGACCATACCAATAAAATGCTTTCTGCACGCCTTGGTTAGAGTGCTTCTTATCCGGATGGGTAAACTTGGAGCTTGCTTATTTCGGCAGCAGCCCTGCTGTCTAGAACGCACCACCCGACCCAAAGATGGAGAGGGGCCACGAGGCTCGGCAACTGCGGAGCTTCATTGTGGAGCCAAGGTGATGGATTTAGGTTACAGTCCGCTGATTAAGGCCCATCCAGGGTTTCAAATGAACTTTGACAAAAATCCAGTGCATCCATACAGGAGGACTTAATACCGGGACTGCATCTCCCACAATGCTCTGTTTTGATGGAACCGCCCTAATCTAAGGCCAGCAGATCCATTAAAAAAAGGGAGGCAGCTCGGAGCACGCACCAATCTCCGTCAGCCTCTGAAGAAGTCGAAAGATGAAACGCGTCAGGCTACAACGGAGCGGCTGTCACTTAAGAACACTGAAAAGAGGACCTGTGACCATACCAATAAAATGCTTTCTGCACGCCTTGGTTAGAGTGCTTCTTATCCGGATGGGTAAACTTGGAGCTTGCATATTTCGGCAGCAGCCCTGCTGTCTAGAATGCACCACACGACCCAAAGATGGAGAGGGGCCACAAGGCTCGGCAACTACGGAGCTTCATTGTGGAGCCAAGGTGATGGATTTAGGTTACAGTCCGCTGATTAAGGCCCATACAGGGTTTCAAATGAACTTTGACAGAAATCCAGTGCATCCATACAGGAGGACTTAATACCGGGACTGCATCTCCCACAATGCTCTGTTTTGATGGAACCGCCCTAATCTGAGGCCAGCAGATGCATTCAAAAAGGGAGGCAGCTCGGAGCACGCACCATCTCCGTCAGCCTCTGAAGAAGTCGAAAGATGAAACGCGTCAGGCTACAACGGAGTGGCTGTCACTTAAGAACACTGAAAAGCGGACCTGTGACCATGCCAATAAAATGCTTTCTGCACGCCTTGGTTAGAGTGCTTCTTATCCGGATGGGTAAACTTGGAGCATGCATATATATATATATATATATATATATATATATATATATATATATATATATATATATATATATATATATATATATATATATATATATATATATATATATATATATATATATATATATATATATATATCACCTACTGGCGGTCGCCAGTAGGTAGTTATAGTTAGGATTTTTTTCAATGCAAAATCTCAAAATTCTATTTGGAATAACTTTGGCGCCGGTTGACGAATCTGCCTGAGAACTTCCTCAAATTTGCCTCGCGGAGCTCCGGTCCTTTCTTGAAAGTTTCGGGGGGATTCGTCAAGCGGGGGCCGAGATAAAAGGGGGTCCCAAAACGTGTTTTCCCCATGTTAATTTCCATAGGGCGGTCAAACTCACTTTTAAACCGAACGGCTGAATGGATTACCACCAAACTTGGCAAAATTGTAGGGACTGGTAGCTCAATGTGCCTTTGCTATATCTCAAGATATGTGCTCAAGTGGATTTTGAGTAATTTAGGTTCAAAAAAATATATTTATCTATGGCAGTGCCCCAGTACGCGCACTGGGGAGCGCTCTGAGCGCGCCACGCGAGTTGCGCACGGAAAGCTGATTGGCTCTCGGGTGTCTGTAAACATTCGAAACAGTCCGGAGCGGCCGTCATCTTGTGTCTCGGTAGGATCGAGACACAAGAGGTGGCAAAATAAAAAGGGGGAAATGACCATATGGGGGCAGGGTAGATCCCCCCTGACCCCCTAGGTTTGATGTGGGGGCTATAATAGGGTCCCGCGGGGCAAAAAAAAATATTATTTTTTTGATTTGCGCGGGGAAAGCGCCCGGTACACGCACTGGGGAGCGGACCGGGGAGCGGACCATGGGGAAAAAAGAATGACAGAGTTTTTAAAAAGAAGCCTTTTTTTATAAATTGGAGGTAGTTCTGAAAAGAACTGTTTTTTTTCTTCTTTTTGTTGTTTTATATGTTGTTTTATTATTTTTTTAACATTTTGTACTTTTTTTGGGTTTTCTGAACAGTTTTATATTTTTTGGTATTTTTCATGTGAAGAAACGAAAAAACAGGGAATTGAAAATGGCTCAACTGGAGCAAAAAAAAAAAGAAAAGAAATAATTAGGGTTTATTGGAGCATTTGTGGTTGTCCCCAGCAAGGACGATGAGCTTTACGCTCTGTTCTCCGTAGGAGATGGTCTTCCCACAATATTTACAGATAATTCGGAAATCTGCAAAACGTGGCTGAATGCAAGGCATCGTCTCACTTTCCTCTGGTGCCGACGGAGTGGGTTGCTTCCTTTTTGAGGTGGTGCTTGTGGATTGGAGAGGGTTACTGGCCAGTTCCCTCATCTCTGCAGCAGAATAATTTATTGGATGTTTGCGCTGCATGTGGCGTATCATTGTGTTGTTTCCAAATGAATATTTCTTGTTCGAGTTTCCCCTGGAAAGTTCCACACCACAGATTTTGCAAGTCACCTTGGCTGCATTTACTTTTTTCTTCCCCACTGGGATAAAAAAAAAAACTCCCATGTAATGTAGCCATCGCGCTTTACAAATCCTCATTCCATTCCATTCACTGAAAAAACCATAGGTTTCACACCAGTTATAGTTAGCTGGAAATTTTACCGACATAAAACCAATGAAATTCCACATTATAGTTAGTTGGACTCACTATAACTTGCGCGCCTGCAATGCACTGCTGATGACGTCACATATTACATCAATCATGACATGGTTAGTGACATCACTCATGACATCACTGATGACACCATCCTTGTGACAGAGTGACAGACCTCCTTTCACTGTAAAGTAACCTTTGAAACACATATTCAAAAATAGAAACTAACATTTTCAAAAAAGTGGAGATACCTATACCAGTTACAACAACCAATTCAGTAATTCCACCATTTATATACACATCCACTCATTCACCAACAGTTCTATATAGTCATTCATATATATATTCACTCATCATATGTAGTGATAGACCTATACATCCTGTTACACACCGACAGTCATCCAAAAGTTACTCACACACATATTCACACATGCAAAAAACTATTGAACATCCATTTATTTGCATATACAGCTATACACACACTACCACTTTACTTCTAAGGAAACTTACACATACTTACTCTCTTAAACAATCACTTATAGAAACACATACTTATTTAAACAGGAACTCTTACAATCTCTCACTCTCACATATACTCACTTATATATATCAATACTCACATGTACTAGATTAAAACATATGTTGTTACTGAAAAAGACAATAGTGAGACAGTTGTTTACTCACTAACACACACATATACACACTCATCCATCCATACAGTCCTGTACATATGCTGTCTTCAAAACACATACAAACAGTGAGTCAGTCACCAACCCATCAGCCACTTATACACAAAGTGAAACACTGATACATACATTTCAATATATAAAATTTACTTGCTAATATATGTATTCACTAAGATACACTTAATAAGGCAGTTAACCAATCAATTCTTTTAAAAACAAACATCCATTTACACACTTATTTAACCATTTATTCTTCTATCGTCCTTTACAAATACATATATAAAACATATATATTTTTCAGAAAGACACATATTCACTGGATGGTGTCATCAGTGATGTCATGAGTGATGTCACTGACCATGTCATGAGTGATGTAATATGTGACGTCATCAGCAGTGCATTGCAGGCGCTCAAATTATAGTGAGTCCAACTAACTATAACGTGGAATTTCATTCGTTTTATGTCAGTAAAATTTCCAGCCAACTATAACTGGTGTGAAACCTATGGTTTTTTCAGTGAATGGAATGGAATGAGGATTTGTAAAGCGCGATGGCTACCCGGAGGCGTCCCAGCGCTGTAGACCGACTGAAGGGTTGTGCTATAGGGATGGGAGTGCGGGAGGCAGAGGAGCAGGTTAAGTGAGGGATTTATTGAAGAGCCAATTTTTTAAGAGTTTTCGAAAGGTGAGCAGGTTGCGTTCTGACCTAATTACGAGGGGAAGAGAGTTCCAGATCCTGGCTAGGTTGTAGGCAAGCGAGCGGCCTCCGCATCTGGCTCTTCTGATGCGTGGTACGGAGGTTAGGTAGGAGGTCGCGGATCTGAGGGCCCGGGAAGGACAGTAGGCCTCCACCAAGCGGTGATTTATGGTGGGGCCTGTTCCCCCGTAGGATCGGTGTGCAACGCACATGCTCTTGAATTCTATTCTGGCTTTCACAGGGAGCCAGTGAAGGTCCTTCAATCTGGCTGTAACTGGGGAGCGGCGAGGTAGGTTCAAGAGAATTCTTGCCGCGCAGTTTTGAATGACTTGTAGTTTGGACAATGTGGACTGTGGAGCGCCTAGATATAGGGCGTTACCGCAGTCGAGGCGCAACAGGATTAGTCCTTAGACCATGGTCCATCTGGAGTGAAACGGGAGAAGGGGAAGAATCTTGCAGAGCAATCTCATCAGTCCAAAGCAGATGGCGGCTAGTTTGGTGGCTTGGTAGTTGAAGGTGAGATTGTGGTCGAGCCAGATCCCAAGCGTCTTAATTTGATCCTTAGGTTGTGGGGGGCTGCCTAGACAGAGGGGCCAGATTATGTCAATGGATTTCGGGATGTTATTTCCAAGGAGCATCACCTCTGTTTTGTCGCCGTTAAGTTTTAGATGGGAGGCCGACATCCAGGACGCGGCAGCTTTCAGGCAATTGTGTAAGCTGTGGTTAGGGTTGAGAGAAGGGTCCAGGGCTACCACCAGCTGAGTGTCGTCCGCGTAGGTGACAATTTTTACCCCAAAATGGCGGACGGCATCAGCTAGGGGGCTAAGGTAAACATTAAAAAGGGTAGAACTCAGGGAGGAGCCCTGAGGTACTCCACAATTAAGAGGTTTACTAGAGGAGGTAAACTCCTTTTTGAATACCTGGAAGGATCTGTCTGAGAGGAATGATTCTAACCAGGTGAGTGCTATGCCTGACACTCCAATCATACTGAGGCGATGAAGTAAGATGCTGTGATTTACGGTGTCGAAGGCGGCACTCAGGTCAAGTAGGACTATGGCCATAGAACCGCCACCGTCCAAGATCCTTCTTGCCTCCTCCGTCACTGCAATCAAAGCAGTCTCAGTTCCATGACGGGGTCTGAAAACTGTCTGGGTGGGGTCCAGTTTGTTATTGGATTCTAGAAAGTCTGTCAGGACTGAATTGACATGTTTTTCCAGAATTTTACTGAACCAGGGTAGAAGGGATATAGGTCGGTAGTTAGAGGGGTTAGAATGGTCGAGGGTAGGTTTCTTTAGTAGCGCTTTGACCATAGCTTTCTTCCATAAGGGTGGGACAATACCTGTGTCAAGGGAGGAGTTGAGCAGGTCTTGAATGGTAGGTGATATCTGACTAGTTATTTGGGTAAGAGCCCTAGGAGGAGCTGGGGCGGTCAGGGATCCAGATTTGACCATTCTCATGTATTTTTCCAGATTGGTTTTGTCCAGAGCTGGGAAGTTGTTGAGAACGCTGGATGGGGCTACTAAAGGGTCAGTGTTGGTGGGATCACTAGGCATGGTGGCTGTGTGAGGGAAGGAGGAGTTGATCAATTCAATTTTGTGATGAAAAAATTCCGAAATTTCCTCACAATGGGTCTGGGTGTTATTGTGGACTTTAGGGGTCTCAGGGAATCGCAGGAGGGATTTGGCTATACGGTAAATCTCCTTAGGTTTAGACGCAGCATTGTCAATTTTTTGTTCATAAAAAGTGGCCTGAGCTCGTCGGATATCTGCTTTGTAATTTTTAATATTTACAACAAGGGGTGGTGAGGGACAGAGTCTCTGAATTAAGCAGAAAGCTCTCACCCAGTCAAGAGATCAGGGCTAGATCCAACACCGTTTTTTTAGCTCACTGCACCATCCCAGTTTCAGAACCTGGCTGTATGCAAATTAGTCTGTTCCTGTCACAGTGCATGATGGGAACAGGGCAAACCAAACTACAAAAGACAATTCTTACACCCCCTTTTCTGAATCGTTTTTGGCCACTATAGGTGTGGCAGGGTATACTCAGACATGAGTCCCTTTCTCACTGCTCCATCAGGATTCAAGCAAGCCGGGCCGAAGACGGCTGAAATGCCAGAAACCGGTCCCCGGTAGCTTGTCTCCTTTCTGGTGAAGAATTGGCTTGGTAGTTTAGTCTGCCCTGTTCCCATGATGCACTGGGCCAGGGACAGACTGATTTGCATATAGCCAGGTTCTGAGCTGGGATGGGGCAGTGAGATAAATAACGGTGATGGATCAAGCCCTGATCTTTGGACTGGGTAAGAGTGGTCTGCTTAATTCAGACACTCTGTTCATCACCACCCCCTTTTCTGAATCGTTATAATTTTTAATAGCTGCTCTGTAACTGACTTTGTCTGCTGGGCAGTAGTCAAGGCGCCATTTTCTTTCCATTCGCTTGCAGGCGCGTTTGGCCTTCCATAGGTCGTCTCTGTAGCATGGGGCTGTAGGGTTGCCCCGCTTGGGACGGAGAGTTTTCATAGGAAGTACCAGGTTTAAAGAGTTGGTAATCCATCTGTTGTAGTTATCGTTCCCCTGGATAGGATTCAATACGTTGGAGGATTTTGTACTTTGTAAAGTAGTTTGCCATTCGGATAGAGGGATTTTTTGCCAATTCCGTGACAGCAGAGTTGTCGGGGGCTTTAGAGGGGGAGATGGGGGGGGGGGTCCAGGTGAAGGGGATAAGAAAATGGTCAGACCATGGTAGAGGGGAGGGGCTTTCAGTAAGAAGATTGGAACAGTTACTGAAAATGGGGTCTAAAAGATGCCCTTTTTGATGTGTGGGCCCAAGGACAAGTTGATGTAAATCCAGGGCTTGTAGGCTCGATATAAGTTCTCTGGCAGAAGGGTCGGTCAGGTTATCCAGATGGGTGTTGATATCACCCAGGATTGTATGGTTAGCAGAGCTGAGAGCCAAATTTGCAACAGTTGGTGCAAGATTTGCAAGGAAAGGACCGTGGGGTCCTGGCGGGCGGTATATGAGTATACCGGAAAAAGTATGAATAGGACTGAATTTTATAGAGAAGGAGAGACATTCACTGTCTGGGAGGTGCACCGGGGTGCTGGTGACTTCATAAATTGCTTTATGAATTACTGCTAGACCACCTCCGATTCCCTTTTTACGGTCAAGGCGACATATTTGATAATCAGGCGGGAGAGATTGTACCAGATCAGGTTCCGAATGTTCCTGAAGCCACGTCTCTGTGGCAAAGAAAATATCTGGATTAATTTCCTCTAGCATTAGATGGATTTCCATAGAATGTTTGGGGAGTGAACGGCAGTTGAGCAGAAGCATAGAGAATGTTTTTGGTTTCATAGGGGGGCGAGGGGAAAAACAAAAGCCGCAGTTGCTGCATGCAGAATGTTTTATTGACGAATCCCATGTGTGTAGGCAGGATGGCTCAGAAGGCTGATATAATTGCCGAAGGGAGTGAGAACTATAGGCGATGGTTTGGCTCGATAAAATGGCAGGGGGGTGGCCTCAGGTCTCGTGCGGTCGCGGACGGGCAAAAGGGGGTTTTTGCCTTTTGCGCACCTTCGCTGCGCAAACGTCGGACCCGCTGCGCGTCCGGAACATGCACATGATTTATGCTGTGAATATGCTGAAAACCCTCAAACCACTTCCTGAAATCTCCCAACGGCAGTCAGGCGAGGAAAGAGACACAGACCTCCGAAGTTTTCAAGTGGGCAGTGATTTCATTAAGTGACCCAACACAACGCGTTTCAAGCCCGTAAGCCCTTGATCACGTGTCACAGATTGAATACACCATCATCTATATTTAAAGTGCAAAGGTGCCCCTCCCACTGTTTGCATCAAAGGTCACATGTGCAAAAACATAGAAGAAATCCTGTTTATATTGTTACTATCTGTATTAACAACAACACTATTTGGATAGGCATATTACTATTAACACACAACAAAAATAGTATAGTCCTATTTACATATATACATAATAATGACATATACATTGCCTGCGTGCCACTGAACTTATTTAAAATAATAAATACAGTTCATTTCATTAAAACTACTTCTCTATAAAGGCTAAATCCCTTTATGGTAGCCGTATTTTCCAACATTAGTCATGGGATAATGTATAACCGGTTTATATATATATTGGCACTCGTGGGGTGGTCCAGAAATCGAGAAGCAACGTTTTCAACAAGTTCCTCCCACCGGGGCTCATGTGGAGCCGTAATATAGCATGAATTATGGGCACCTTTAAAGATGGTCTTCGCCTCCCAGAGGGCAACGCACTGACTTATTTAGAGCAGCCAATTAGGGGAGTGCAATCGCGCTGAAAAGAAGGTGGGGTCTGAGGGTGCTGTATGGATTGTGATGCCGCCGAAGAAGGGACACACCCGAAACGCGTCCGGCTAACAGCCTGGCTGTAATGTCACTGGCGAGAGCAACTGTTGTGACCTTTAATAAAGCTATTGTGGTAAAAGCTCTGCTATGCCAGAGTGCTTCTCAATTTCTGGACCACCCCACGATCGCCAATCTTATAGCGGTCGTCCTGCCGCTGAGGAGCACCACTTCAAAAGATGGGGCAGCAAAGTCATGAAGCGAGTGGCTTCATATGTGGGGCACAACAGGAGGATTTTCAACTAGTTCCTCTCACCTGGGTTCATGTGGAGCCGTAAGATAGCATGAATTATGGGCACCTTTAAAGATGGACTTCGCCTCCCAGAGGGCAACAAACGGACTCATTTAGAGCAGCCAATTAGGGGCGTGCGATCGCGCTAAAAAGAAGGCGGTGTCTGAGGGTGCTGTATGGACTGTGATGCCGCTGAAGAAGGGACACACCCGAAACAGCCTGGCTGTAATGTTACTGGTAAGAGCAACTGTTGTGACCTTTAATAAAGCTGTTGGGTTAAAAGCTCTGCTGTGCCCGAGTGCTTCTCGATTTCTGGACCACCCCACGAGCGCCAATAAATACATCATATATATATATATATATAGATGTGTTTGGAGGACATGCCCCCCTTTCTCCACCACTCTGCAAACACACCTCCTGACAGACTACGGGATTGGGGATGAAGTCCAATTTACTCTTGAGGGACTTAGGGAACCTAGAAGCCCTCCTGGTACCTCCTGTAAGTCGTACACAGCAAAATTTCCGAGCGCTCGTTGGAGGCCCAGTACCTTTCTACACCACTCTGCAAAAGTGACTACTAGTTGAAGAAGTGTTTGCCATGTAATAGGTTTCGCATTTGCGAGAGAATGAGCTATTGGCGTTGTAAATGTAAAAGTTTTTTGCTAATGTTTTTTGGAGTGGAGTGGATGTACCTGGTGTGCCGTGGAATTATGTGGTGTGTTGTGCAGTGAAATGATGGGGACAGAAAGTTTGTGGTATATAGTGTATAGGAATTATGCAGAGTGGGGTTATGTGTTATGGAGAGTAATTATGTGGTATGGTAGTCTGTGTTGTGGAGTGGTAACTTCAGGTTTATTCTTCATCGTTTCCATAGAATCTCAACTATGAACTTAGACAAAAAAAAGAAGGAATCACTGAGGAGCACTTGTGGATCTAGTCAGAGGTATGAGCAGGGCCACTGGAATTATGCGACTGTTTGGCTGCACCGACTTTCGCAGCAAATGTTTTGCATTAGCCACATAATTCATCGCCTGCTCCCTATTCTGCAAATTTGAACAAAAAAAGCTTTATTTCTAGCTCAAACGGCTCAAATGCTCACAGAAATGCGGTGACTAGGGTTACAGTGTGGTGGAAGGCCCTTTTCAAACCTAGAATGGTCACCTATTACTTAATGCTAAATGTGGGTGTTAAATTGGTACTAATGGTGTGCAAGCCACTCTTGCTTCCTTCTGTGCCTCTCTCTCTGCCACCCTTGCCTCTTTCTGCATTTCTGTATCTTCTTTCTGCACATTTCTTTCTTTTTCTGTACTTTTCATGCCTGTTTTTGCAGATCTCTATTACTTTCTGCATGTCTGTTGCTTCTTTCTGCCTCTCTGTTGCCTCTTTCTATACCACATTTGCTTCTTTCTGTACCCCTCTTGCTTCTTTCTGCACCCTTCTTCCCTCTTTCAGCACCTCTCTTGCCTTTTTCTGTACCTCTCTTACGTCTTTCTGCACCTTTTTTTCTTCTTTCTGCACTTCTTTTGTTTCTTTCTGCACTTGTCTTGCTTCTTTCTGTACCGCTCTTGCCTCTCTCTCCACCCCTCTTCCCTATTTCTGCAGTTATCCTGCTTCTTTCTGCACTTATCTTACCTTTTTTTGTACCTCACTTACCTCTTTCTGCACCTCTATTGACTCCTGCTGCACTTCACTTGCCTCTTTCTGTAACTCTCTTGCCTCTTTGTGCACCTTCCTTGAATTATTCTGCACCTGTCTTCCCACTTTCTACACCTCTCTTGCCACAGTCTTCCCACATGTTCCCTCTTTCTGCACCCCTTTTGCCTGTTACTGCAAATCCCTTGCATCTTTCTGCAGTTCTCTTGCCTCTTTCTGTACCTCACTTGCCTGTTTTTGGACCTCTGTTGGTTCTATTGCACTGTTCTTGCTTCTTTCTACACCTCTCTTGCAAATTTGTGCACCCCTCTTGCCTCTTTCTGCACCCATTTTACCTGTTTTGCACCTCTCTTGCCTCTGTCTGCACCTCTGTTCCCTCTTTCTGTTCCTCTCTTGCCTCTTTCTGCAGTTCTCTAGCCTCCTTCTGCACCTCTGTTGCTTCTTTTTGTACTTCTCTTGCCTCTTTCTGCACCCCTGTTGCTACATGATGCACTTCCCATGCTTCTTTCTACACCTGTCTTGCTTTTTTCTGCACCCCTGTTGCCTTTTTCTCCACTTGTCTTCCTTCTTTCTGTACCTTTCTTGCCGGTTTCTACATCTCACTTGCCTTTTTATGCATTTCTCTTGCTTCTTTCTACACCTCTGTTGCTTCTTTCTGCACCCCTGTTGTCTCTCTCTGCACCGCCTTCCTTCTTTGTGCAACTCGCTTGCCTTTTTCTGTATCTCTCTTGCCTCTTTCTGCACTTCTCTTGCTATTTCTATTCCTTTCACGCCTCTTTCAGCACCTCTCTTCCTTCTTTCTGCACTTCTCTTCCTTCTTTCTGCACCCCCAACTGTATTTTTCTGTAGTTCTCTTGCCCCTTTGTGCACCTCTCCTACCTTTTCCTGCACACCTCTTACCTCTTTTTGCGTCTCTGTTGGTTCGCTCTGCACTGCTCTTGCTTCTTTCTGAACCTTACTTGCCTCTTTCTCCACTTCTGGTGCTTCTTTCTAAACCTCTTTTGCTTTCAGCAATTCTCTTGCCTCTATCTGCACTTCTCTTCCTTCTTTCTGCACCCTTCCTACCTCTTTCTGTACCTCTCTTGCCTCTTTGTGCACCTCTCCTACCTCTTGCTGCACCCCTCTTGTGTCTTTTTGCACCTCTGTTGGTTGTTTTTGCACTGCTATTGCTTCTTTCTGCATCTCACTTGCCTCTTTCTGCACTTTTCTTGCTTCTTTCTAAACCTCTGTTGCTTCTTTCAGAAATTCTTTTGACTCTTTCTGCACTTCCCTTGGCTGTTTCTACACCTCTCTAGCATCTTTCTGCACCTCTGTTGCCTCTTCTGCACTTCACTTGCTTTTTTCTGTACCTCTCTTGTCTCAATCTGCACCTCTGTAGTTTCTTTCTGCACCCCTCCTGCCTCTTTCTGTACCCCTCTTCCCTCTTTGTGCAACTCTATTTCCTCTTTCTACACAGTTCTTCCTTCTTTCTGCACCACTCTTGACTCTTTCTGTACTTCTCTTGCCTCTTTTGGCACCCTTTGTGCATCTTTCAGCACCTCTGTTGCTTATTTCTGTACCTCACTTTGTTCTTTCTAGACCCCTCCTGCCTCTTTCTGGACTTCTCTTGCTTCTTTCTATACCTCTCTTGCCTCTTTCTGCTCCTCCCTTACCTCTTTGCACATTTCTCTTGTCTGTTTCTGCACTTCCCTTGCCTCTTTCTGAACCTCTGTTACCTCTTTTTACACCTCTCTTGCCTGTTTCTGCTCTACTCTTGCTTCTTTCTGCAAAAGTCTTGCTTTTTTCTGAATACTTCTTACCTTTTTTGCATCCCTCTTACTTCTCCCTGCTGTTCTCTTGCCATTTTCCCCACCTCTCTTGCCTTTTTCTGCACCTCACTTGCCTCTTTCTGCACTTCTCTTGCTTCATTCTACACCTCTGTTGCTTCTTTCTGAACTGCCTTGCTTCTTCATGCACCTCACTTTCCTCTTTCTGCAGTTCTCTGGCTTCCTTCTGCACTGCTCTTGCTTCTTCATGCACCACACTTGCCTCTTCTGCAGTACTTCTGCGTCTTTCTTCACCTCTATTGCTTCTTTCAGCAATTTTCTAGCTTCTTTCTGTGCTTCTCTTCCTTCTTTCTTCAGCCCTCCTACATCTTTATGTATCCCTCTTGCCTCTATGTGCACCTGTCCTACCTCTTTCTGCACTCCTCTTGCCTCTTTTTGCACCTCTGTGCGTTCATTCTGCACTGCCCTTGCTTCTTTCTGTACCCCTCTTGCTTCTTTCTGAACCCCTTGTTTCTCTTTCTGCACCTCTCTTGCTGCTTTCTGTCCCTCTGTTTGTTCCTTAGGCACTTCTCTTGCTCTTTCTGCACCCTTTCTGCCTCTATCAGCACCTCTTTTGCTTTCTTTTGAACTTCTCTTCCTTCTTTCTGCATCCCTCCTGCCTCTTTCTGTAGCTCTCCTGCCTCTTTGTGCACTTCTCCACCCTTTTTATGAACCCCTCTTGCCTCTTTTTGCACCTCTGTTGGTTCTTTCTGCACTGCTTTTGCTTCTTTCTGCCCATCATTTGCTTCTTTCTACACCCCTCTTGCCTATTTCTGTACCTCTGTTGCTTGTTTCTGCACTTCTATTGCCGATTTCTGCACCTCTGACTCAGAGGTAGTTTTAATCCCCCTGCCCTTTTATGGACTAGGGCCTTACAAGGGAGGTCATGCTAATCACAAGGGTACCCCAATCCATAGTATATCCTAGTATATGTAGGTGTTTCCACAGTATTCTAAGTGTCTTTTAGCATAGCACTGGCCCCAGGCCGGCTTAGTCAGAGTGAGTTACCACCAGTAGTCAGCAAAAAGTTGGGGGCACAGGATGACTTTGCAACAAGGCCTCTTTCTGCACCTCTGTTGGTTCTTTCTTTATAGCTCTAGTTTTTTTCTGCACCTTTCTTCCTCTTTTTGGACTTCTGTTGCTCCTTTTGCATTTTTCTTGCATCTTCCTGTTCCTTTCTTCCTCTTTCGGTACAAAAGGGGGTGGTGATGGACAGAGCATCTGAACTAATCAAACGGTTTCTGGCATTCCAGTCGTCTTCAGCCCATCTTGCTTGAATCCAGTGGCAAAGTGAGCAAGGGACTCACGTCTGAGCATACCCTGCAACACTTATGGCGGCCAAAAGAGGTACAAAAGGGGGTGGTGATGGACGGAGCATCTGAACCAATCAAACACTCACACCCAGTCAAAAGATCTGGGTTTGATCCATCACCGTTCTTTAGCCCACTCTGCCACCAGAGTTCAGACATGGCTAATGCAAATCAGTCTGACCCTGTGCCTCAAGGGAACAGACCAGCCCGAACTGCCAAGCCATGCCTTCCCTGGACCGGAAACAAGCTTCTGAGGACCGGTTTCTGGCACTCTAGCCGTCTTCAGCCCGACTTGCTTGAATCCTGTGGCAAAGTGAGCAAGGGACTCACGTCTGAGCATACCCTGCCACACTTATGGCGGCCAAAAGCGGTACAAAAGGGGGTGGTGATGGACGGAGCATCTGAACCAATCAAACACTCACACCCAGTCAAAAGATCTGGGTTTGATCCATCACCGTTCTTTAGCCCAATCTGCCACCCCAGTTCAGACATGGCTATATGCAAATCAGTCTGACCCTGTGCCTCATGGGAACAGTCCAGCCCGAACTGCCAAGCCATGCCTTCCCTGGACCGGAAACAAGCTTCCGAGGACCGGTTTCTGGCATTCCAGCCGTCTTCAGCCCGGCTTGCTTGAATCCAGTGGCAAAGTGAGCAAGGGACTCACGTCTGAGCATACCCTGCCACACTTATGGCGGCCAAAAGCGGAACGAAAGGGGGTGGTGATGGACGGAGCATCTGAACCAATCAAACACTCACACCCAGTCAAAAGATCTGGGTTTGATCCATCACCGTTCTTTAGCACACTCTGCCACCCCAGTTCAGACATGGCTATATGCAAATCAGTCTGACCCTGTGCCTCATGGGAACAGTCCAGCCCGAACTGCCAAGCCATGCCTTCCCTGGAGCGGAAACAAGCTTCCGAGGACCGGTTTCTGGCATTCCAGCCGTCTTCAGCCCGGCTTGCTTGAATCCAGTGGCAAAGTGAGCAAGGGACTCACGTCTGGGCATACCCTGCCACACTTATGGCGGCCAAAAGCGGTACAAAAGGCACTGGATTCAAACAAGCCGGGCTGAAGACGGCTGGAATGCCAGAAACTGGTCCTTGGAAGCATAAGTTTGAGGGACGTTGTAGTTAGAAATTAGCATTTAAAAAATCTTAGAAATTCAATGAAAAAAACCACAGGTTTCATGGACGTTATAGTTAGCTGGACATATCACTCATGCAAAACCAGAGAAATTCGGCCGGTATAGTTAGTTAGTTATAAAGTCCCTGAAACCTATGTTTTTTCAGTGAATATATATATATATATATATATATTACCTACTGGCTATCGCCAGTAGGTATATATAGTTAGGATTTATTCCCTATGGGATTTTTGAAAATTCTATGTCTAATAACTTTGGCGTTTGTGGACGGAATCGGCTGAAATTTTCAGGAAAATGGCACATTTTGTTTCTGAGCAGCCCTTGAAAATTTGGGGGGGTTTCATCAAGGGGGGGCCGAGAAAAAAGGGGGGTCCCAAAACGCGTTTTTCCCATGTTAATTTCCATAGGGCGGTTGGACTCACTTTTAGCTCGAACGGCTGAATGGATTTGCACGAAACTTGGCAAAATTGTAGGGACTGTTAGCCCGATGTGCCTTTGCTAGGTCTCAATATATGTGCTCCAGTAGTTTTTGAGAAATTAACGTTTAAAACAAGATATATATCTGTAACAGCGCTCCAGGCTGCGCACCGGTTCGCTTACTTTTCGCGAAACGGAACTTTGCGTGCAGAAAGATGATTGGCTCTCCGGTGTCTGTCAACATTCTAAACAGTCCGGAGCGGCCGCCATCTTATCTCTCGGTAGGATCGAGAGAGAAGAAGAGGTGAAAAACGAAGGGGGAATTTAATGAAAGGGGGCAAGGTATACCCCTCTTGACCCCCTAGTAATGTTGTTGGGGTTATTAAAGGGTCCCGTGGGGAAAATAAAAAAAAAAATGATTTTTCACGGTAGAAGCGCTTCACGGGCCGCGAACTGGGCCGCAAACTGGTAGCGAAACGGGAATTCGCCATTTTGTGCTTCGTTTTAATTGTTTAGAGACAAAAATTATCGCCGCACATCGGCCACAATGCATGAATATCGCTGAAAAGTCAGCGATATTCATGCATTATCCAGCAAATGCTCTTAGCCATGTTATCCACCTTCCATTGGATAACATGGCTAAAAACTGCTCTGTGCGTGAGCTTTTTTTTTTTTTTTGCTGCGTGACGTTTGTTAACGTTCGATTCGATGGAAATCAGGAAGTGTTGACCACCATTTTGTCACTGCGAGTAAATATTTTGTTATAAATGAATCCTTATTGATAAACATTGTCTGCGCCATCTTGCGTTTTTGTTCAATGCCACAATTTTGTCGTGCACGGCAGCCATTTTAGATGCCTTGACCAGGCCCACTCTCTGCACGCCGCCGATCCTCAGCATGGCTCCCCACCCTCGCAAGCATCTCCCCCACGCACTGGTCACCCCCGCTCTCTTTCTCATGCATGGGCCATATACTTCCCCCCATCTGCGCTGCTCTTCTCTGAGAATCACACCCTGTGCCCGCCCGACACCTCCCTTTCACCCTATTCACTAACGCACCCTCTGACACTCCTCTTCCTCTGTGTCCGATTGTCCAGGCCGGACCTAGGCTATCACCTAGCCCTGCGGATGTAGTTTATGGCCCCAGCTGTAGAGTATCTAGACATGCCAACCCTCCCGATTCAGGCGTGAGACTACTGATTTCAGTGCTAGTCTTTCGCCTCCCGATTCCTGCAAGGAAAAATCCGGGGGCATATTACCAACAACTAGTGATAATTTTTGTCTCTAACTTGTTTAGAGACAAAAATTATCGCCGCACATCGGCAAATTTTATCGCACATAAACCTTGCTATTAGCAAGGTTTATCGCAAATGCGATAAAAAACGGCCGCAATGCATGAATATCGTTGAAAAGTCAGCGATATTCATGCATTATCCAGCAAATGCTCTTAGCCATGTTATCCACTTCCCATTGGATAACATGGCTAAAAACTGCTCAGGGCAGGTGTTAGGTTTTGGAGATATTCGCGCTTAGCGCGAATATCTCCAAAAGTTGGTAATAGGAGATAGCGATGGTTAGGGACTGTTTCCAGTCGCTAAAATCTTGGCACGCCCACTTTGCATGTCATTAGTGATAAATATCACTGATATGCAAAGCGGGGCCCAAGATGGTCGCTATCTCCTTTTAGCTGTCACTAACTGGTGTTAGCGACAGCTTGGTAATAGGGAGATAATTTTATCTCTTTTTTTTTGGCTTTTAAAGCCAAAAAAGCGGAAATAAACCCCCTTGATAATATGCCCCATGATTTCTCGGGGGTTTCAGCTGACAGGGCTTGGTATTGTGTTACGTGCTAATTCTTCCAGGAAACGTCAGAGGGTCGATGCAGGGGTTCTAGAAGGGGTGATAAACCATTTAAGCCTCATGAACAAGCGCATGGTCTTTTAATGATTTGTGAAGTACTCGGGGCGGCGGTGTGTGTGTGCCCTCTTTCAGGAGCGGGCGGGGGGGCACTGCCAGCAACTTGCCAGGCCAGGCAGTGTTCAACACGTGCATCACCCTTTCTCTGCCTGCTATTGCGCTCCATGCTTCGGAAAGGTAAGAAAAAGAACGTGCATTTGAGTTTGAAATGTCCGATCTTGTAGCAGTACACTTGCAAAGCCCACACATGACAATAACCCGATTCAAGTCCCCATTCACCCGATTTTTTAAACATATATAGCACTCCAACAAAGTTAGATTTTAAAACTTTATTAACTTTTAAATATAACGAACGCAACAAAAACTGTAAATATATTTAACCATTTTTTGAAATTAACCAGAACTATAACGATAACAACAACAACAACAATAATATAACTTTTATGCCTAAATTACGCAAACATTTAGCTAATCTGCTAAAGGGGGGAGTCGCCATTTCTTTACAATAATCAATAATGAAAAATCCACATCAATAGGGTTGTCCGTTTTCTCGATGCAGCACTATAGTGCAACATACACAGCACCTGGGGTGGCAAGAGTGAACAGGTCTTTCTTTGTTCCTTAAGATGTTATCTGTGTCAACCTCTTCCGAGAATGCTGATGCGTTAGGATTTCCTTGTGTTTCTTAATAGCATTGGTGTCTGTACACTTCTTTGTCAATTCTGTGAAGATGATAACTGCTTCATAAATAGACGATATCTTTGTTTAGTCATTAGTGTTAAGTGTGTCTGAAACTACAGTGCCCTTCTGTTTTTTTTTCTTCAGGCTCTACAGAGTTTTGTGTGTTGTTCTTTTGAGCGACAATTATTCCAGAGGTTTCAGGTTTACTTGTTTTGTCCTGCAGTGAGTTAACAGCTTTAGAGAGTTCATGTTTATTTGCTATGTCCTGCTGTTCGTCAACTGCTTCAGAGACGTCAGCCTCATTTGTTATGTTTCAGTAGATCCTGGACCTGCCCGGCCGCGCCCAAAATGGCGCCGGTGTAAATGGGACTCGTAACTGCTTGTTGTGTACTGGTTGCCCAACCTTGATATCACGAGATACATATGCAGTTTTGAAGCACATGGCGGAGGCTTGTCTGCTGTAGTGGGGCGCCCCTTTATCGTTTCAGTCGCCATTCCGCCCGCTTTTGCTACACTGTGCCTTTTCCGCCATTCAGCTGTTTAGCGCCCGCTCTTACGGCTACAGCGTCTTGCTCACCATGTAGTTGAGGTGCTCCCACTCTTGCGGTGCAGCGATAGGCGGCTTCCACAGGACTCTTAAAATGGCAGCCGGCTCTTCGGATTTGGGCCTGGTCCAGTAAAATGGCCCTGGGACACCTTGGAACTCGGACGCTTGTCTGCCAGGGCTTGGGTTCCATTCTCGAAAGCGTCCCCTCAGCCTTGAAGATTGCACAAAAGTCTTGGGGGCCGTCGACTCCCGCAGGCTTCCGGTGGGGAGCGGCTGCCATGATTGCTTGCGGAATGGCCACGACGGAGCTACGAGATGGTGGTGCTCTCATGGTGACGCCAGCTTCAGTCTGAAACATCCAGAAACAAGGTGGGGCTTTCATCGTTTGGGAAAAAAAATGTTTTAATCCAATGAAAAGTGTTATTTTTAGGTCACATGACCTAGTCTTACATCATTAGGAAAAGAAAAGTAAAATGAACCAATGAAAAGTTTTATTAACAAGTCACATGACCTGTTATGCTTACGTTACGCGCTGCGCGGCACGCTCTGGATCGTTTCCGGGAAGCTGCGCCTTGCGCACCGGAGCACTTCCGGGTGCGCTAACGCGTCGCGTCATATGACGCATTACGCGACAATGCAGGTCCAGAATATAGTCAAAATGTCTCCACCAACCAGCGGTCGGAATACAACCGCTTTCAGCAGTCCAAAAAGTTCGGTTAAATCTTAAGAAGGGGAGCAACTCAACTACATGGTGAGCGAGACGTTGTAGTCGCAAGAGCGGGCGGTAAACAGCTGAATGGCGGAAGAGGCACAGAGTACCAAAAGCGGGCGGAATGGCAACTAAAACGGTAAAGGGGCGCCCAACGACAGCGTGTCTTCAGGTCAAACGGATTGTGGGACAAGGTCCAGAATGGAAGATTCTTCAAAAGGGAAAAAATTCCGCCGGACCCCGGGAGCCGGCCGCCTATGCCGGGGGCGATCTCAGGCCTCACCAGGGCAACACGACTTGGGGAGGGGGCAGGAGCCAAGCGCCCCCTCTCAGTCCGCGCCATCTCACCGCCCCTCGGGGGCCTCCGTCAAGCGGTTTAGAGAGGCACCGTATCACATTGTTTTCCAATGCAGTCAGGTCCACAAATGGACCCCACTTACTTTGAATAGTGAAGCAGCAGCAGGTGCAAATAAGGTTTAAACAGTGTTACAAGAGCTGCTTAGAACTCTGAAGTATGGCACTCAACAACCAGGACTTATGCCATTTGTGTAAGGCAGTGACATGGAAGCAACTCAGGGACAAAAAGCATGAACGAACATTCACGTATGAAAATCTTATTTGGGGAAGGGGTAGAATCCAAACGCCCCCTGCCAGTTCGCGCCACTACACCGTATGTGGAAAATCTGAAGCCATCGTTCTACAAACTCTCAACGCTTGCTATCAGTGCATGAGTTTCATGCTCGATCGATTGAGCTAGCCGGATCGGGCAATAAAAAGTATAAAATAGTTATGTAAATAGTTATTTAATAAAATGTTTTACTCTGTTTCTTTGCTGGTGTGTTGTGTATATTTATAATATTTGCATAGGGTTTGTCGTTATTTTGGGCGGGGTGGGTGGCGGAGTCGAGCTGTCTTGCAGCCCTCATGGTGTGGAGCTCAGTTCATTTCACTATTTTCGTATTTCTCATGAAGGGTTGTTCCTAATGTTTGTATTTTACCGAGGTCAAAAAGAGATCGAATTAGTGGTCTACTGATTTTGCTCGATTACTTTTATTTTTTTACACGATTTTTCACTATCTGCAAAGACTAAACAGAGTATTGCGACTTTGTGCTTGTTTGTAAATAGAGAATGATCCAAAGAGAACCAATTGTAAAACAGTAAATGCTTGGATAATAATCAATCAAATGGAGAGACAAGCAGGTACGACGGATTACAACAGGGGTAAAGGTCTGCGTTAACTACCGTTCACTATCTGCAAAGAGAGAGTACTACTAAGAGAAAAGAGGGGAGTGGGGGGGGCAGCGTTCAAAGCACATCAGCGTGCATAAACACGAAAACGTTTTTACCTATCACGTACTTGACATTTGACAGCTTTTGATATTTGCTATTAAAAAACCATTGAAATTCACAGAAAAAACCATAGGTTATAGTCGATATATAGTTAGGAATTTGCATTTACAAAACCTTGAAAATTCAATGAAAAAACCATTGGTTTTAGGCCATATATAGTTAGGGATTTGCATTTAGAAAACCTTATTTTACTCGCATAAAACCATTGAAATTCCATATATAGTTAGAAGCGCTAACTATATATCGCGCACCCGCAATCCACTGCTGATGATGTCACATATTACATCATTCATGACATGGTTAGTGACATCACTGATGACATCACTGATGACATCTCAAATGACATCACTGATGACATCACTGATAACATCTCATTTGACATGACTGATCACATCACTGATGATATCATTCATGTGATAATACCATGAACCTCTTCAGACTCTAATATAACCTTAGATACAATCAGTGTAAACAGACAGTCACAGACTGTCACTCATCCATGGAGTTACTCACACACCTAGTCAGTTATGCCAAAAATCAATCACACCTCCATTTTCTCAACTATACAGTTATACACACCTTACTTATTCAAACATATACTAACACATATTTACTTTACTCTCTTATACAATCTCTGATACATGTTCACAATGATCCATACAGCCACTCACACATTCACTGGCTCTTATGCACAGTTATTTATAGATGTCAACTCTCACATGTACTGTGTTTTACATATGTACTTAATTTGACATGTAGCACTGAGATATCCATTCACTCACTAATACACTCATGCACAGTCAACCGCCCATACAGCTGTTTCCACATGCACTTTTGAATCTATACATATAGTGAATCAACTACTCACACATCTATGTACAGAGTCACACACCTCCCAGCCACCCATACACACACACTCAGTTTCCCATACAAATACTTGGACAACCAATCAATAACCCATACAGTTACTCATATAGCTACTGATCAACATATGCAGCAGTGTGTAGAACAACAGATATAATGATGCACAAATTAAAACAGTTTAGTCACTAACCCATGCACTCAGTGAGACACATTTAATCACTCACTCAATCAGTCAGTCATGCACCTAGTAAATCCTTCATCCAGACACTTATATATCCACTCATTATTCAATATGTAAAACATATTTTAACTTTACAGAAACATACAGTCACTGGATGTTGTAATCAGTGATGTCATCAGTGATGTCATTTGAGATGTCATCAGTGATGTCATCAGTGATGTCACTAACCATGTCATGAATGATGTAATATGTGACATCATCAGCAGTGGATTGCGGGTGCGCGATATATAGTTAGCGCTTCTAACTATATATGGAATTTCAATGGTTTTATGCGAGTAAAATAAGGTTTTCTAAATGCAAATCCCTAACTATATATGGCCTAAAACCAATGGTTTTTTCATTGAATTTTCAAGGTTTTGTAAATGCAAATTCCTAACTATATATCGACTATAACCTATGGTTTTTTCTGTGAATATATATATATGTATTTGTAATTAGATGTAGTTGTATATAGATGATCAAAATATCAATTGTAAATAATGAATTTTAAACAGAGTTTGTTGGGCAACTATCATAGTCACCTATGCAATTGAATACATGTGATAATTGAGTAAGAAGTGGGAGGACCATATTTACTGATAGATAGTATTGAAGTTAACCACCTGAGGAAAATGATCATGAGGAGTCATGTAACTGGGAACATTAATGATAAAATGAAAAATAAAAATTTAAATATACTTGTTGTATGATGTAGAATGTAGGAGTAAACACGGTTGGCTCAACAACTTATAACATGGAAATTAATTGCCAAAATTTACAAGGTATAGCCCTAGTTTACATAGTTTTTAAACACTGTTTTGCACAGGAGCACTTTATAAGGGGTACGGGTAAGAACACATATAATGCAAAAAAGCAAATAAGGTAATTAAATTGGAGTGTTTATAATGATTCCTAATCACAGTAATGGAAAAAAGACTGATATTGGGATTTAACCCAGAATTGCATTGAGTATGGCAACATCGTGGAAATGTGAAAAAATATATATATTTTTGTATACACACAATGGGATTTAACCCGGAATTGTTCAAAAATATTTAGGGATTTATCCCAATATTAAAGAAAAATGGACCGCAAATAACAGTAAACAATCATTGTAAATACGTGTATATATCGGTTCAAAGTGATGTGTAAGTCCATCATCGGTGTTTACCCAATGTATGTAAAATTTGAAAAGAACCAATCACTAATGAGCACTGTGCACTTTAAATATGTCAAAAAAACAAGGTTACGCTGTCATGTGATCAAGGCTTTTCAGCCGAAACGTTATGGCGACAGCTGAATAAACGCAACTAACCAGCATCCAAGTGTGGTCCGTGTCTGTTTCCAGCGCGATCAGGTCAGAGGTGATAGTGGCAGGAGAACGGAGGTTTTCCATATATATATATATATATATATATATATATATATATATATATATATATATATATATATATATATATATATATTCACTGAAAAAACCATAGGTTATAGACCATATATAGTTAGGAATTCGCATTTACAAAACCTTATTTTACTCACACAAAACCATTGAAATTCCATATATAGTTAGTTGCACTAACTATATATCGCGCACCCGCAATCCACTGCTGATGATGTCACATATTACATCATTCATGACTGATGACATCACTGATGACATCTCAAATGACATCACTGATGACATCACTGATGACATCTTATTTGACATTACTGATCACATCACTGATGATATCATTCATGTGATAATACGATGAACCTCTTCAGACTCTAATATAACCTTAGATACAATCAGTGTAAACAGACACTCACAGACTGTCACTCATCCATGGAGTTACTCACACACCTAGTCAGTCATGCAAAGAATCAATAACACCTCCATTTCCTCAACTATACAGTTATACAAACTTTACTTATTCAAACATATACTAACACATATTTACTCTCTTATACAATCCCTGATACAAGTTCACAATGATCCATACAGCCACTCACACATTCACTGGCTCTTATGCACAGTTATTTATATATGTCAACTCTCACATGTACTGTGTTTTACATATGTACTTACTTTGACATGTAGCACTGAGATATCCATTCACTCACCAATACACTCATGCACACAGTCAACCGCCCATACAGCTGTTTCCACATGCACTTTTGAAACCATACATCTAGTGAATCAACTGCTCACACATCTATGCACAGAGTCATACACCTCCCAGCCACCCACACACACACTCAGTCTCCCATACAAATACTTGGGCAACCAATCAATAACCCATATAGTTACTCATATAGCTACTTATCAACACATGCAACAGTTTACAGAACAACAGACATAATGATGCACAAATTAAGACAGTTTAGTCACTAACCCATGCACTCAGTGAGACACATTTAATCACTCACTCATACAGTCAGTCATGCACCTACTAAATCCTTCATCCAGACACTTATACATCCACTCATTCTTCAATATGTAAGACATATTTTAACTTTACAGAAACATATGTTGTCATCAGTGATGTCATCAGTGATGTCATTTGAGATGTCATCAGTGATGTCATCAGTGATGTCACTGACCATGTCATGAATGATGTAATATGTGACATCATCAGCAGTGGATTGCGGGTGCGTGATATATAGTTAGTGCAACTAACTATATATGGAATTTCAATGGTTTTGTGTGAGTAAAATAAGGTTTTGTAAATGCGAATTCCTAACTATATATGGTCTATAACCTATGGTTTTTTCAGTGAATTTTCAAGGTTTTGTAAATGCTAATTCCTAACTATATATGGTCTATAACCTATGGTTTTTTCAGTGAATTTTCAAGGTTTTGTAAATGCTAATTCCTAACTATATATGGTGTATAACCTATGGTTTTTTCAGTGAATATATATATATACATACATATATACATATATCATCTGTATATCTATATAAATACAAACATAAATGCATGCATACATATACTTATATGCATACAGATGCATGTTATTTACATGAAAGTTGAAAAAACACTAATAAAAGCAAAGCTAAAAAGCCACCTCATTACAAACAGAATGGCTTTAACTTAAACGAGGGCGAGATCTATTGCATTTTCAATGCTTGTTTACTTTGGTTCCATCAAGAAGGCATTCAGATGTGTCACACATTTGCCATAAATTCTGAATGTTAGCACTCTAGTTGCACATTAGATCACTGTAGTAAAGCTACTGCTCACCAGGGACGTCTGCTGCTGGTATTCAAAGTGCATGTTTCAGTCTGCATGTCAGAATTTTTTTAATGAAATAGAAGAGGATTTGAGAAGTCACTCAAAATGATCCCTAATTTTTCTTTCTGAAGCACTAATCATACTTTCTATGGCAAAATTAACCCCCTCATGTTGTTCCTTTTTAAATTGAGTGTTTTCAGACTTCCCACTTCATTCCAATCAAGATGGCTTCTGGTGTGCCATACTTTTGTCATAAGTAAGACTGTTAGCGCTCTAGTTGTTCTTTAGAACACTCTGGGACATTCTGTCATTGGGCTATACTTGGGGTACATCTGGGTGATATTTGGGCTACATGTAGGCTCTTTTGTCTCTGGTGGCCATCTTGGGAGACTGTATGTCAGAATTTTTTAATGAAATTGAAGAGGGTTTGAGAAGTCACTCAAAATGTGCCCTAATTTTTCTTTCTGCAGCACTAATCATAATTCATATGGCAAAATATACCCCCTCATTTTGTTCCTTTTTGAATTAAATGTTTTAAGAGTTACCACTTTATTCCAATTAAGATGGCTTCAGGTGTGCCATACCTTTGTAATAAGTAGGACTGTTAGCGCTCTAGTTGTTCTTTAGAACACTCTGGGACATTCTGTCATTGGGCTATACTTGGGCTATATCTGGGTGATATTTGGGCTACATTTGGGCTCTTTTGTCTCTGGTGGCCATTTTGGGAGACTGCATGTCAGAATTTTTTAATGAAATAGAAGAGGATTTGAAAAGTCACTCAAAATGTGCCCTAATTTTTCTTTCTGCAGCACTAATAATACCTTCTATTGCATAATATACCCCCTCATTTTGTTCCTTTTTAAATTAAATGTTTTAAGAGTTACCACTTTATTCCCATCACGATGGCTCCAGGTGTGCTATACCTTTGTAATAAGTAGGACTGTTAGCGCTCTAGTTGTTCTTTAGAACACTCTGGGACATTCTGTCATTGGGCTATACTTGGGCTACATCTGGGTGATATTTGGGCTACATTTGGGCTCTTTTGTCTCTGGTGGCCATTTTGGGAGACTGCATGTCAGAATGTTTTAATGAAATAGAAAAGGATTTGAGAAGTCACTCAAAATGTGCCCTAATTTTTCATTCTGCAGCACTAATCATACTTTCTATGGCAAAATATACCCCCTCATGTTGTTTCTTTTTAAATTAAATGTTTTAAGAGTTACCACTTTATTCCAATCAAGATGGCTTCAGATGTGCCATACCTTTGTAATAAGTAGGACTGTTAGCGCTCTAGTTGTTCTTTAGAACACTCTGGGACATTCTGTCATTGGGCTATACTTGGGCTACATCTGGGTGATATTTGGGCTACATTTGGGCTCTTTTGTCTCTGGTGGCCATTTTGGGAGACTGCATGTCAGAATGTTTTAATGAAATAGAAAAGGATTTGAGAAGTCACTCAAAATGTGCCCTAATTTTTCATTCTGCAGCACTAATCATACTTTCTATGGCAAAATATACCCCCTCATGTTGTTTCTTTTTAAATTAAATGCTTTAAGAGTTACCACTTTATTCCAATCAAGATGGCTTCAGGTGTGCCATACCTTTGTAATAAGTAGGACTGTTAGCGCTCTAGTTGTTCTTTAGAACACTCTAGGAGGCTGCAGTAGAACACAAAGGAATCAACTGACAGTCTCTGTCCTTGTTGGATGTACATGTTTTACTGAGAATGTCAGACTTCATTTTCACATGACTGAGAAAGATAATGTGAATTTACAGAAAATATGCTTTCAGTTTAGCTTATAGATCCCCTTCCAAACCACTGTGGGAAAATCATGAGATATTAGTTTTCTTTCAAACAATATTCATGATATCACAGCAGAAGGTTTTTTCACATGGTAAAATCACCTTAGAACCCACCACAATTCCTAAAACGAGTATGGTACCATCAACAAATGATTTATAATGTAACTAAAGTCCTAAAACCCTCTATTAACTACAATGCTTTTTAATGAGGTGCTATCATATATATTGGTCCCAAGATGGCTGCCAACACTTCTTGGATGAAGTGCTGACAGCCAATCAGATCAGATGTGTGGTTAGGCTCCGCCCAGATATATATCTTTTTTTTAACCTAAATTACTCAAAATCCGCTGGAGCACATATATTGAGACCTAGCAAAGGCACATCGGGCTAACAGTCCCTACATTTTTGCCAAGTTTCGTGCAAATCCATTCAGCCGTTCGAGCTAAAAGTGAGGCCAACCGCCCTATGGAAATTAACATGGGAAAAACACGTTTTGGGACCCCCCTTTTTTCTCGGCCCCCCCTTGATGAAACCCCCCCAAATTGTCAGGGGCTGCTCAGAAACAAAATGTTCCATTTTCCTGAAAATTTCAGCCAATTCCGTCCACAAACGCCAAAGTTATTAGACATAGAATTTTGAAAAATCCCATAGAGAAAAAATCCTAACTATATATACCTACTGGCGACCGCCAGTAGGTAATATATATATATATATATATATATATATATATATATATATATATATATATATATATATATATATATATTACCTACTGGCGGTCGCCAGTAGGTATATATAGTTAGGATTTTTTCTCTATGGGATTTTTGAAAATTCTATGTCTAATAACTTTGGCGTTTGTGGACGGAATTGGCTGAAATTTTCAGGAAAATGGAACATTTTGTTTCTGAGCAGCCCCTGACAATTTGGGGGGGTTTCATCAAGGGGGGGCCGAGAAAAAAGGGGGGTCCCAAAACGCATTTTTCCCATGTTAATTTCCATAGGGCGGTTGGCCTCACTTTTAGCTCGAACGGCTGAATGGATTTGCACGAAACTTGGCAAAATTGTAGGGACTGTTAGCCTGATGTGCCTTTGCTAGGTCTCAATATATGTGCTCCAGTGGATTTTGAGTAATTTAGGTTCAAAAAAATATATATATCTGGGCGGAGCCTAACCACACATCTGATCTGATTGGCTGTCAGCACTTCATCCAAGAAGTGTTGGCAGCCATCTTGGGACCAATATACATGATAGCACCTCATTAAAAAGCATTGTAGTTAATAGAGGGTTTTAGGACTTTAGTTACATTATAAATCATTTGTTGATGGTACCATACTCGTTTTAGGAATTGTGGTGGGTTCTAAGGTGATTTTACCATGTGAAAAAACCTTCTGCTGTGATATCATGAATATTGTTTGAAAGAAAACTAATATCTCATGATTTTCCCACAGTGGTTTGGAAGGGGATCTATAAGGTAAACTGAAAGCATATTTTCTGTAAATTCACATTATCTTTCTCAGTCATGTGAAAATGAAGTCTGACATTCTCAGTAAAACATGTACATCCAACAAGGACAGAGACTGTCAGTTGATTCCTTTGTGTTCTACTGCAGCCTCCTAGAGTGTTCTAAAGAACAACTAGAGCGCTAACAGTCCTACTTATTACAAAGGTATGGCACACCTGAAGCCATCTTGATTGGAATAAAGTGGTAACTCTTAAAACATTTAATTTAAAAAGAAACAACATGAGGGGGTATATTTTGCCATAGAAAGTATGATTAGTGCTGCAGAATGAAAAATTAGGGCACATTTTGAGTGACTTCTCAAATCCTTTTCTATTTCATTAAAACATTCTGACATGCAGTCTCCCAAAATGGCCACCAGAGACAAAAGAGCCCAAATGTAGCCCAAATATCACCCAGATGTAGCCCAAGTATAGCCCAATGACAGAATGTCCCAGAGTGTTCTAAAGAACAACTAGAGCGCTAACAGTCCTACTTATTACAAAGGTATAGCACACCTGGAGCCATCGTGATGGGAATAAAGTGGTAACTCTTAAGACATTTAATTTAAAAAGGAACAAAATGAGGGGGTATATTATGCAATAGAAGGTATTATTAGTGCTGCAGAAAGAAAAATTAGGGCACATTTTGAGTGACTTTTCAAATCCTCTTCTATTTCATTAAAAAATTCTGACATGCAGTCTCCCAAAATGGCCACCAGAGACAAAAGAGCCCAAATGTAGCCCAAATATCACCCAGATGTAGCCCAAGTATAGCCCAATGACAGAATGTCCCAGAGTGTTCTAAAGAACAACTAGAGCGCTAACAGTCCTACTTATTACAAAGGTATGGCACACCTGAAGCCATCTTGATTGGAATAAAGTGGTAACTCTTAAAACATTTAATTTAAAAAGGAACAAAATGAGGGGGTATATTTTGCCATATGAATTATGATTAGTGCTGCAGAAAGAAAAATTAGGGCACATTTTGAGTGACTTCTCAAACCCTCTTCAATTTCATTAAAAAATTCTGACATAGTCTCGCAAGATGGCCACCAGAGACAAAAGAGCCTAAATGTAGCCCAAATATCACCCAGATGTACCCCAAGTATAGCCCAATGACAGAATGTCCCAGAGTGTTCTAAAGAACAACTAGAGCGCTAACAGTCTTACTTATGACAAAAGTATGGCACACCAGAAGCCATCTTGATTGGAATGAAGTGGTAAGTCTGAAAACACTCAATTTAAAAAGGAACAACATGAGGGGGTTAATTTTGCCATAGAAAGTATGATTAGTGCTTCAGAAAGAAAAATTAGGGATCATTTTGAGTGACTTCTCAAATCCTCTTCTATTTCATTAAAAGAATTCTGACATGCAGACTGAAACATGCACTTTGAATACCAGCAGCAGATGTCCCTGGTGAGCAGTAGCTTTACTACAGTGATCTAATGTGCAACTAGAGTGCTAACATTCAGAATTTATGGCAAATGTGTGACACATCTGAATGCCTTCTTGATGAAACCAAAGTAAACAAGCATTGAAAATGCAATAGATCTCGCCCTCATTTAAGTTAAAGCCATTCTGTTTGTAATGAGGTGGCTTTTTAGCTTTGCTTTTATTAGTGTTTTTTCAACTTTCATGTAAATAACGCACCGTTTTCACCAAATCGACTTTGCCCAAGCACACCCTTCCCTTCGGCCAACAAATCCCGAAAATTCGGCACACCTGCCGATCCACTCTCCCTACAGCTCACCCAAGCCCCGTCCCTCTAGCGCAACGGGAACACCCCAAATTCACCCTCTCCATGCGCACCAAAAACTCCCATTGAATAACATGACAATTCGCTACTCCGCACAAAAATTGCTCTTTAAAGCACTTCCACTGCTCCGATCCGCTTCAAACTTGGCTGGACACTAGTTCCAGCGATTCCCTAACATCTCACCAAAAATCAGCCCAATCCATCCACTGGAACGGGGACGAATTTCAACCCGAATACGCGCCCCCCGCAAACACAAAAAAAAGCCATAAAACGGCCAAATCTCGACCAAAAACCGCCAAAATCCCTCAAAACCTTGCCAACACCAATACGCACGAAACTGAACCGGCCCCTCAGCCCTAGGCTCCGGGAACCCTACTTAATTGACCCAAAAGCCCTAAAAAAGCAACATAATACACACGAAAACGCCCTAACAACCCTAAAATGCATATAAGTATATGTATGCATGCATTTATGTTTGTATTTATATGTAGATATACAGATGATATATGTTTATATATGTATGTATATATATATATTCACTGAAAAAACCATAGGCTATAGACCATATATAGTTAGGAATTAGCATTTACAAAACCTTGAAAATTCACTGAAAAAACCGTAGGTTATAGACCATATATAGTTAGGAATTAGCATTTACAAAACCTTGAAAATTCACTGAAAAAACCATAGGTTATAGACCATATATAGTTAGGAATTCGCATTTACAAAACCTTATTTCACTCACACAAAACCATTGAAATTCCATATATAGTTAGTTGCACTAACTATATATCGCGCACCCGCAATCCACTGCTGATGATGTCACATATTACATCATTCATGACATGGTCAGTGACATCACTGATGACATCACTGATGACATCTCAAATGACATCACTGATGACATCACTGATGACAACATCCAGTGACTGTATGTTTCTGTAAAGTTAAAATATGTCTTACATATTGAAGAATGAGTGGATGTATAAGTGTCTGGATGAAGGATTTAGTAGGTGCATGACTGACTGTATGAGTGAGTGATTAAATGTGTCTCACTGAGTGCATGGGTTAGTGACTAAACTGTCATAATTTGTGCATCATTATGTCTGTTGTTCTGTAAACTGTTGCATGTGTTGATAAGTAGCTATATGAGTAACTATATGGGTTATTGATTGGTTGCCCAAGTATTTGTATGGGATACTGAGTGTGTGTGTGGGTGGCTGGGAGGTGCATGACTCTGTGCATAGATGTGTGAGCAGTTGATTCACTAGATGTATGGTTTCAAAAGTGCATGTGGAAACAGCTGTATGGGCGGTTGACTGTGTGCATGAGTGTATTGGTGAGTGAATGGATATCTCAGTGCTACATGTCAAAGTAAGTACATATGTAAAACACAGTACATGTGATAGTTGACATATATAAATAACTGTGCATAAGAGCCAGTGAATGTGTGAGTGGCTGTATGGATCATTGTGAACTTGTATCAGGGATTGTATAAGAGAGTTAATATGTGTTAGTATATGTTTGAATAAGTAAAGTTTGTATAACTGTATAGTTGAGGAAATGGAGGTGTGATTGATTCTTTGATTGGCTGACTAGGTGTGTGAGTAACTCCATGGATGAGTGACAGTCTGTGAGTGTCTGTTTACACTGATTGTATCTAAGGTTATATTAGAGTCTGAAGAGGTTCATCGTATTATCACATGAATGATATCATCAGTGATGTGATCAGTAATGTCAAATGAGATGTCATCAGTGATGTCATTTGAGATGTCATCGGTGCCGGTACACAAAAAATTCTTGCAGCATTTGCGAGCTATAATTAATAAGGATCAAACCTATCCGGTTGCCAGGCATTTTGAGGCGTGTCACAATAGTAAACCTCAAATCCTAAAATACTTTGTAATCAAATCCATCCCTGTGACAAGCAGAGGAGGGGATCGGGAAGCTTGCATGAGAAGAACAGAAACCAATTACATTCTAGAATTTGACTCTAGTTGGCCAGGTGGATTAAATACTACTGAGGACCTGCATACATATTTGTAAATAGTCTATTTATGTATGAGGCTCTATTTGTATGATTATTTAATAAGACATGAAATTATACAGATATATCATATATTTTTGGACTCATGTTTTGAAACTTTGCAATATTTATACTGCCTAGGTGTAATGGTGTATTTATATATATTTATTTAATCACTATTTTATGAAAATCCTTTTAAAATACAAAACACTAGGTTTTTATCATCTCAGTGTAATTATTGTGTGTCATGATTGATTTTAGCTGTACATTTTAGGCATCAGGGTAGGTTTTATTCATATGTCTTTTACTTTGGCTAAAACTTTTTAACATGTCACTGATTCCATTTTTACATGAGTTCTTATATATTTATATATGGTAATTAATTTGCACAAATGAAGTAAACAATTATAATCTTATGTGTGTAACTGTATGATCAACTGTTTAAAATTTAAAATCAAACCCTGTTCCCAGCTAACTGAGTATCCCCATGAACTGATGAACAAACCAATATATCTGTGAATGTTTATTCCATATGATTATCGGGTTTTGTTTTATTTATTGTAGCACCAGTCACTTTAAATTTTGTACTGTAGCACTGTGTCACTTTATTAGATTGAAGGGGACCCTTCCAAATAATTGTGGCGAATAGACATTGATTATCTCTTACATAAGAAATATATTGAAAGTGCTAAGTATCCTAGAAACCAAAAGGTTCTACATAGAAAAATATTGAATGTATTTTCCTACAGTTTAAAGTGTACCCTTACTGGCTACAAAATCTTTTTAAGTACAATCTGCTTTTTGAATATGATTTGTTGAATTATGCCAAGATGAAATGTGCGAAAAAATCTTCTTTGATCTCATGTTCTTAGAAAAATTAGAAAATGTTTTCTTTTCTTTAAAAAAATGTTTTTCACGTTTGGGTGGGCACGTGTAATATTTGGAATGTAATTATTCATGTTGAAGAGACATAGGTTGAATTATAAATGTTATGGAATCAAATGCATTCATGCAGTGAGGAAAAAATCTATATTGGCAGTTTATCATTATTTGTTTTATGAAAACAGAAACTGTATCTAGAAGAAAGATGTTTATTGTATTTATACAAATAATTTCTTCCTGCAACCATGGCATTTCAATAATACATTTATGTGGATAGTATATCTTCTATGTCTATGACAACATGTCACGCACTTGCACTTTAAAAATGGGCTGAGCACTATGCAATGTCATGTGATCAAGGCCGCAGGGACGGCCGAAACGCGTCGTGGCAAAGCTGTTTTGGGGAAATAAATATTTTGAATGCTGCAACAAGTTGGTCTATGCCTCGTGTTTCCGCTCGACGGGTGAAGTGCTGCTGCTGCGAGGTATTGCAGATATATAGATATATATATATATATAAAAGCAGATCCTGCTACCAAAGTTTTCCCCTCAGGGCTGGAGGAACAGAAAACAGGAACAGACCACCAACAGCTCGTGAAAGTTGGTGCTTCTTTATTTCATCACGACCTCTCTAGCATGACGCGTTTCGACCGGGTCTCCCCGGTCTTGATCACATGACATGCCAACATAGAGGCGTGTTTTAAATAGTGCATGTACAGAGTAAGCCACTCCTCACTTATACAATAGACATGAAAAAAATCCTTATCTTGCTCACACAAAATAAAAAGCTGCAATAGCACAATACATAAATAAATGAGTACAATATTCTCACTGCTGTTCCCCTCAATGCCAAAAAACGAATAAAACAAACTTAATATGATACATCATTATGGCCAAGTGGCCTGAGACATTCATGAGGTACTGAACAGTATTACAAGCTTACATATATCATATGATGAAACAAGATAATTAATCAAGTTTATATATCACTAGCAGCTCGTCCCGACGTTGTCCGGGGATGAAATGTAATGTGTGCAATGTTTGTAATAGTAAATCCTAATTCATGTGGCGCCAAGTGAATTCCGCGGTTCTGAAAGCCGCGCCCCTTTTTTTAGGCCTGCCCCCTCTGACAACGCCGAGGCTCACAAATGAGTAAAGGTTTGTTTTTGTTATCGCCGCAAGTATTGTGAGTGTTATTAGTAATGGAGCGTGAATGGGCGCGCACATTGAAATCCAAGACCATTCATTTAGTGTTTTTTGTTTTGGCCCAGGCCCCTCTGACAACGGTGATGGCCACAAAGGCGTGAATGTTGCGCAGAATGAATTCCGCGCTTCTGAAAGCCGCGCCCCTTTTTTTAGGCCTGCACCCTCTGAGAACGCCGATGCTCACAAATGAGTAAAGGTTTGTTTTTGTTAGCGCCGCAAGTACTGTGAGTGTTATCAGTAATGAAGCTTTAATGTGCGCGCACAGTGAAATCCGTGCACTTTTATTTAGTTTTTGTTTTTGTGCCAGGCCCCTCTGACAACGGTGACGCCCACAAAGGCGTGAATGTGGTGCTGAGTGAATTCCGCGCTTGTGAAAGCCGCACCCCTTTTGTTAGGCCAGCCCTCTCTGACAACGCTGAGGCTCACAAATGAGTAAAGCTTTGTTTTTGTTAGCGCGGCAAGTCGGCAGTTAGCGCGGCAAGTCGGCAAGTACTGTGAGTGTTATCAGTAATGGAGCGTGAATAGGCGATCACAGTGAAATCCGCACCCATTTTTTTTTGTTGTGCCATGCCCCTCTGACAACGGTGACGCCCACAAAAGAGTAATGTAAAGTGTCGTTTGAGATGCCCATCGCTACTTTGACTCGCCCATCGCTGACAGCATAACACCAACGCCCACAAGGGACTACTTTACCCCTAAGGTTCTTTGACCTTTCTAATGTATATGGTGGCCAGCTGTATAGCCTATGTCCATCTGCTGCAACTCCCCTTTACAATGCTGTATTGGGTGTTGTGATTGGTGCTGTACTTCTTGAGATTACCCGCCTCAAAGGTTTCAGCTCTCTCTTTATAACAGTAGTATAGATAAAGAGAATGGCTTCAGAAAGTGCAAGTGCTAATAAATGTGACACGTGCTGTATGTTGTAAAAATTAATTTGGGAAGTATTGAAGGGCGGAAACTGGTTAAAAATCCAGATTGCATGTAATAGGATAGAAAGATTACATTGAAAGATGTCATATAACAAGATATATCAAGGATCCTTGAATATCAGATTAGGTACTGTAAGATGTAATTAGCGGGAACTTGCCTTGTAGGCGTACAAGGGTGCAGAGTTATAAATAATGGAATGAGGTAGATGATTAGCAACAATAGCAGCATAAATGCATAGCACAATATATATATATATATAAATACAGGGCGTGGTGTCTCAATTTGACAGTCCTTCCCCACATTTTACCCTGGGAGGAGCGGCGGTAACAGTACGAGGGGACTAAGGGAGGCAGCCACGGACTGTGATGAGATCCTGGGGGTTTGGATACCACTCGCTTGCAGCTTGCATGGACCCACTGTCTTAACTTGCTCCCCCACGCCACCATCTCAGCAGGCCGACACAGTGCATGCTGGTAGGTGTAGTTCGATGGACTGAAAACGAACTTTACACAGGTGTGCCTACTGCATTAGGGGGAGGAGTTTTGGATGCAAGCACGTATTTTACACAGGATCGGGATTAGAGGTGAAGGACTTACCACAGTGTTGGGCGCTGAAGAAGGCTATCTCGCCGAAATGCATCCGCCCCAACTGTGATTTCATCATTAAAGTATGCTGTTTACCCTGAATTCCCATCCGGCCTCTGATTTCTTCTCCTAAGAAATTTTCCGTGATATTTTCTTCACCAACCAGAGACGCAGCACAGCAGGCCCTGCTACAACAAAGTGTCCCAGACTTGTTACTTGCTCTTCGCTGTTTCAGCGTGATTGTGATCGAGGTATTGATATGTCCGGAGACAGGCAGGAACCCCAGACAAATGTGGGCAGACGGAGGTATTTTACTTCTACAGGGCGTGGTGTCTCAATTTGACAGTCCTTCCCCACATTTTACCCTGGGAGTAGCGGCGGTAACAGTACGAGGGGACTAAGGGAGGCGGCCACGGACTGTGATGTGATCCTGGGGGTTCGGATACCACTCGCCTGCAGCTTGCATGGACCCACTGTCTTTACTTGCCCCCCCCACGCCACCATCTCAGCAGGCCGACACAGTGCATGCTGGTAGGTGTAGTTCGATGGACTGAAAACGAACTTTACACAGGTGTGCCTACTGCATTAGGGGGAGGAGTTTTGGATGCAAGCACGTATTTTACAGAGGATCGGGATTAGAGGTGAAGGACTTACCACAGTGTTGGGCACTGAAGAAGCCTATCTCGCCGAAATGCATCCGCCGCAACTGTGATTTCATAATTAAAGTATGCTGTTTACACTGAATTCCCCTCCGGCCTCTGATTTCTTCTCCTAAGAAATTTTCCGTGATATATATATATATATATATATATATATATATATATATATATATATATATATATATATATATATATATATATATATATATGGCGGTCGCCAGTAGGTATATATAGTTAGGATTTTTTCTCTATGGGATTTTATATATATATATATATATATATATATATATATATATATATATATATATATATATATATATATATATATTACCTACTGGCGGTCGCCAGTAGGTATATATAGTTAGGATTTTTTCTCTATGGGATTTTTGAAAATTCTATGTCTAATAACTTTGGCGTTTGTGGACGGAATTGGCTGAAATTTTCAGGAAAATGGAACATTTTGTTTCTGAGCAGCCCCTGACAATTTGGGGGGGTTTCATCAAGGGGGGGCCGAGAAAAAAGGGGGGTCCCAAAACGCATTTTTCCCATGTTAATTTCCATAGGGCGGTTGGCCTCACTTTTAGCTCGAACGGCTGAATGGATTTGCACGAAACTTGGCAAAATTGTAGGGACTGTTAGCCTGATGTGCCTTTGCTAGGTCTCAATATATGTGCTCCAGTGGATTTTGAGTAATTTAGGTTCAAAAAAATATATATATCTGGGCGGAGCCTAACCACACATCTGATCTGATTGGCTGTCAGCACTTCATCCAAGAAGTGTTGGCAGCCATCTTGGGACCAATATACATGATAGCACCTCATTAAAAAGCATTGCAGTTAATAGAGGGTTTTAGGACTTTAGTTACATTATAAATCATTTGTTGATGGTACCATACTCGTTTTAGGAATTGTGGTGGGTTCTAAGGTGATTTTACCATGTGAAAAAACCTTCTGCTGTGATATCATGAATATTGTTTGAAAGAAAACTAATATCTCATGATTTTCCCACAGTGGTTTGGAAGGGGATCTATAAGGTAAACTGAAAGCATATTTTCTGTAAATTCACATTATCTTTCTCAGTCATGTGAAAATGAAGTCTGACATTCTCAGTAAAACATGTACATCCAACAAGGACAGAGACTGTCAGTTGATTCCTTTGTGTTCTACTGCAGCCTCCTAGAGTGTTCTAAAGAACAACTAGAGCGCTAACAGTCCTACTTATTACAAAGGTATGGCACACCTGAAGCCATCTTGATTGGAATAAAGTGGTAACTCTTAAAACATTTAATTTAAAAAGAAACAACATGAGGGGGTATATTTTGCCATAGAAAGTATGATTAGTGCTGCAGAATGAAAAATTAGGGCACATTTTGAGTGACTTCTCAAATCCTTTTCTATTTCATTAAAACATTCTGACATGCAGTCTCCCAAAATGGCCACCAGAGACAAAAGAGCCCAAATGTAGCCCAAATATCACCCAGATGTAGCCCAAGTATAGCCCAATGACAGAATGTCCCAGAGTGTTCTAAAGAACAACTAGAGCGCTAACAGTCCTACTTATTACAAAGGTATAGCACACCTGGAGCCATCGTGATGGGAATAAAGTGGTAACTCTTAAGACATTTAATTTAAAAAGGAACAAAATGAGGGGGTATATTATGCAATAGAAGGTATTATTAGTGCTGCAGAAAGAAAAATTAGGGCACATTTTGAGTGACTTTTCAAATCCTCTTCTATTTCATTAAAAAATTCTGACATGCAGTCTCCCAAAATGGCCACCAGAGACAAAAGAGCCCAAATGTAGCCCAAATATCACCCAGATGTAGCCCAAGTATAGCCCAATGACAGAATGTCCCAGAGTGTTCTAAAGAACAACTAGAGCGCTAACAGTCCTACTTATTACAAAGGTATGGCACACCTGAAGCCATCTTGATTGGAATAAAGTGGTAACTCTTAAAACATTTAATTTAAAAAGGAACAAAATGAGGGGGTATATTTTGCCATATGAATTATGATTAGTGCTGCAGAAAGAAAAATTAGGGCACATTTTGAGTGACTTCTCAAACCCTCTTCAATTTCATTAAAAAATTCTGACATAGTCTCGCAAGATGGCCACCAGAGACAAAAGAGCCTAAATGTAGCCCAAATATCACCCAGATGTACCCCAAGTATAGCCCAATGACAGAATGTCCCAGAGTGTTCTAAAGAACAACTAGAGCGCTAACAGTCTTACTTATGACAAAAGTATGGCACACCAGAAGCCATCTTGATTGGAATGAAGTGGTAAGTCTGAAAACACTCAATTTAAAAAGGAACAACATGAGGGGGTTAATTTTGCCATAGAAAGTATGATTAGTGCTTCAGAAAGAAAAATTAGGGATCATTTTGAGTGACTTCTCAAATCCTCTTCTATTTCATTAAAAGAATTCTGACATGCAGACTGAAACATGCACTTTGAATACCAGCAGCAGATGTCCCTGGTGAGCAGTAGCTTTACTACAGTGATCTAATGTGCAACTAGAGTGCTAACATTCAGAATTTATGGCAAATGTGTGACACATCTGAATGCCTTCTTGATGAAACCAAAGTAAACAAGCATTGAAAATGCAATAGATCTCGCCCTCATTTAAGTTAAAGCCATTCTGTTTGTAATGAGGTGGCTTTTTAGCTTTGCTTTTATTAGTGTTTTTTCAACTTTCATGTAAATAACGCACCGTTTTCACCAAATCGACTTTGCCCAAGCACACCCTTCCCTTCGGCCAACAAATCCCGAAAATTCGGCACACCTGCCGATCCACTCTCCCTACAGCTCACCCAAGCCCCGTCCCTCTAGCGCAACGGGAACACCCCAAATTCACCCTCTCCATGCGCACCAAAAACTCCCATTGAATAACATGACAATTCGCTACTCCGCACAAAAATTGCTCTTTAAAGCACTTCCACTGCTCCGATCCGCTTCAAACTTGGCTGGACACTAGTTCCAGCGATTCCCTAACATCTCACCAAAAATCAGCCCAATCCATCCACTGGAACGGGGACGAATTTCAACCCGAATACGCGCCCCCCGCAAACACAAAAAAAAGCCATAAAACGGCCAAATCTCGACCAAAAACCGCCAAAATCCCTCAAAACCTTGCCAACACCAATACGCACGAAACTGAACCGGCCCCTCAGCCCTAGGCTCCGGGAACCCTACTTAATTGACCCAAAAGCCCTAAAAAAGCAACATAATACACACGAAAACGCCCTAACAACCCTAAAATGCATATAAGTATATGTATGCATGCATTTATGTTTGTATTTATATGTAGATATACAGATGATATATGTTTATATATGTATGTATATATATATATTCACTGAAAAAACCATAGGCTATAGACCATATATAGTTAGGAATTAGCATTTACAAAACCTTGAAAATTCACTGAAAAAACCGTAGGTTATAGACCATATATAGTTAGGAATTAGCATTTACAAAACCTTGAAAATTCACTGAAAAAACCATAGGTTATAGACCATATATAGTTAGGAATTCGCATTTACAAAACCTTATTTCACTCACACAAAACCATTGAAATTCCATATATAGTTAGTTGCACTAACTATATATCGCGCACCCGCAATCCACTGCTGATGATGTCACATATTACATCATTCATGACATGGTCAGTGACATCACTGATGACATCACTGATGACATCTCAAATGACATCACTGATGACATCACTGATGACAACATCCAGTGACTGTATGTTTCTGTAAAGTTAAAATATGTCTTACATATTGAAGAATGAGTGGATGTATAAGTGTCTGGATGAAGGATTTAGTAGGTGCATGACTGACTGTATGAGTGAGTGATTAAATGTGTCTCACTGAGTGCATGGGTTAGTGACTAAACTGTCATAATTTGTGCATCATTATGTCTGTTGTTCTGTAAACTGTTGCATGTGTTGATAAGTAGCTATATGAGTAACTATATGGGTTATTGATTGGTTGCCCAAGTATTTGTATGGGATACTGAGTGTGTGTGTGGGTGGCTGGGAGGTGCATGACTCTGTGCATAGATGTGTGAGCAGTTGATTCACTAGATGTATGGTTTCAAAAGTGCATGTGGAAACAGCTGTATGGGCGGTTGACTGTGTGCATGAGTGTATTGGTGAGTGAATGGATATCTCAGTGCTACATGTCAAAGTAAGTACATATGTAAAACACAGTACATGTGATAGTTGACATATATAAATAACTGTGCATAAGAGCCAGTGAATGTGTGAGTGGCTGTATGGATCATTGTGAACTTGTATCAGGGATTGTATAAGAGAGTTAATATGTGTTAGTATATGTTTGAATAAGTAAAGTTTGTATAACTGTATAGTTGAGGAAATGGAGGTGTGATTGATTCTTTGATTGGCTGACTAGGTGTGTGAGTAACTCCATGGATGAGTGACAGTCTGTGAGTGTCTGTTTACACTGATTGTATCTAAGGTTATATTAGAGTCTGAAGAGGTTCATCGTATTATCACATGAATGATATCATCAGTGATGTGATCAGTAATGTCAAATGAGATGTCATCAGTGATGTCATTTGAGATGTCATCAGTGATGTCATTTGAGATGTCATCAGTGATGTCATCAGTGATGTCACTGACCATGTCATGAATGATGTAATATGTGACATCATCAGCAGTGGATTGCGGGTGCGCGATATATAGTTAGTGCAACTAACTATATATGGAATTTCAATGGTTTTGTGTGAGTGAAATAAGGTTTTGTAAATGCGAATTCCTAACTATATATGGTCTATAACCTATGGTTTTTTCAGTGAATATATATATATATATATATATCGGCAGTAGGTATATATACTTAGGATTTTTTCTCTATGGAACTTTTGAAAATTCTATGTCTAATAACTTTGGCGTTTGTGGACGGAATCGGCTGAAATTTTCAGGAAAACGGCACATATTGTTTCTGAGCAGCCCCTGAAAATTTGGGGGGGTTTCGTCAAGGGGGGCCGAGAAAAAAGGGGGGTCCCAAAACGCGTTTTTCCTATTCATTTTTCCATAGGGCGTTTGGCCTCACTTTTAGCTCGAACGGCTGAATGGATTTACACGAAACTTGGCAAAATTGTAGGGACTGTTAGCCCGATGTGCCTTTGCTGGGTCTCAATATATGTGCTCCAGTGGATTTTGAGAAATTAACGTTTAAAAAAACAGATATATCTGTGACTGCGTCCCGGATAGCGCTCCAGATCGCGTACTTTTCGCGTAACGGAGCTTTGCGAAGCGAAGCTGATTGGCTCTCCGGTGTCTGTCAACATTCTAAACAGTCCGGTGCGGCCGCCATCTTGTCTCTCGGTAGGATCGAGAGACAAGAGGAGGAGAAAAACGAAGGGGGAATTTAATGAAAGGGGGCAAGGTAGACCCCTCTTGACCCCCTAGGAATGATGTTGGGGTTATTAAAGGGTCCCGTGGGGCAAATAAACAAAATTTGATTTTTCGCGGTAGAAGCGCTTCTCGGTTCGCGAACCGGGTCGCAAACTGGTAGCGAAACGTGAATTCGCCATTTTGTGTTTCGATTTAATTAAATTACTAGATGGAGGAAAAGCAATGTGAGTATTGGGTATAAGGGGGTATGGGAGACGTATCCTGACCCCCTATGTTTTCTGAGGGTGGTTGAGGAGGCTCATATATGTTGATACTTGTCTTCCAGCGGTTGCGCGTGAGCGTTTTTTTTTTTTTTTTTGCCGCTTGACTTCTGTTAACGTTCGATTTGAAGGAAATCAGGAAGTGTTGATCGCCATTTTGACACTGCGAGTAAATATATTGTTAAAAATAATTGTTATAAATTAATCCGTATTGATAAACATTGTCTGCGCCATCTTGCTTTTTTTCCAATGCCACACTTTTGTCGTGCACGGCAGCCATTTTAGATGCCTTGACCAGACCCACTCTCTGCACGACGCCGATCCTCAGCATGGCTCCCCACCCTCGCAAGCATCTCCCCCACGCACTGGTCACCCTTCCTCTCTCTCTCATGCATGGGCCATAAACCTCCCCCATCTGCGCTGCTCTTCCCTGAGTATCACACCCTGTGCCCGCCCGACACCTCCCTTTCACCCTATTCACTACCGCACCCTCTGACACTCCTCTTCCTCTGTGTCTGTTTGTCCAGGCCGGTCCCAGGCTATCACCTAGCCCTGCGGATGTAGTTTATGGCCCCAACTGTAAAGAATCATCCCTGTTCAAAGGAGTTACAGTAGATCAAGGTCGCCACCTCATGAGATCCGTCACACCACACGCGTTCCTACTATCTGATAACGATCCTGTATTGTGATTGGGGAGGGGATTCTCACTGTAAGGGTGTGTGGGACCGAGCCTGAAGGGGAAGATTCCAGGGATGCCTTTTTGTACATCAAAGTCTTCACAATTATGTGTCACATTAAAAATATATAGCACTCCAACAAAGTAGTAGGATTATAACACTTTAATAACTTATAAATATATACAACGCTCCAACAAAGTAAACACGTTAAAAAAAACTTTTTAAACAACTATTTACATGGCATTGCTTTAACCAGGATAGACAAAGAAATGACACAGTGATGTAAAGGTTTCTGAAAGAAATGCCAAGAACGTCCCATGTGAAAGTGAATTTTATCTGGCAATTTATTTCTTTTCCTTCTCATGAAAAGAAAGTTAATGCCAGGTTTGTTACCTGCCTCATCTGCAAAAAAAAAACTCTCGAGAGGGACCGAAAAAAAATATAGCTATGGTAATCATACCATGCATCGGCACATGGAGAGGTGGCACCCTCTTCATTATTCTAAAGCACAACTTCGAGATTTGGTGGATAACCACCGACCGGCAAAAACATCCACCAATGACTTAGCAATAAGTGAGTCAGAGGCGAGGGAAACGGTCCCAAATCTGCAAAAGAACTTTGGGCAGATGAGATTGACTTGTGTAGCATGTGGAAAATTCATTTCATGCGGAGAGATGAGTATTACTTTAATAAATAGATCATATGAAAATCATCAATGTCCAAAACGTCCTAGAAAGTAATTTTTGTCATTTTTGAGGAAGAGAGATAACCTACAGTGGTACGGAGTCGTTTTCGTTCGTACTAGGGGGGCCAGGTGACATTCCTTCGGGGTGGCTTAGGGGCATTTAAAACAACTTCCCTGATACAGGTAGCATATAAAGTAGAGGCTAAATACCAGGATCTTTATCGATTGCTTTATGCTGTTTAAAAATGAAAAACACATACAACAAACCTGGACCATTCATATTTTCAATGTTTCTGCGTACTATACTTTTTAACCCTTAACTAATTGAGCTGCTTCATTTCACCTGCTTTTAAAAAAAAAAACAGTGGCCATTTCTTCGAAACTTACCAATCTACGCGTTACAACTACGTTTGCTTTTTCAAAATCCTTTAATAAAAATGTTGGTGCCCAAATACGGGCCTACAACCCCGTGGGCCGGCCACGGAGCAGGCTGGAACTGTAAATGGGTGGTGAGGGGGTATTTATTTGTGGAAAACATAACAGAGTCAGTGGTCGTCGATTTCATAGTAAAAAGTGCGACAAGTGCAACAAAATCATATCGATAATTCATTGTGAGCAAGTACCATTAGTGTTGACAATTCCAACCTTCAATAATAAATACAGTAATCAATGATGCATTAGAACTTAATATCAATTCATTGTTCGAACGTGTAATCAGTCTTATCCCATATCAATTCATGTGCTAAAAACTGCATACATATCTCATGATATCAAGGCTGAGCAATCGGGGCACAACAAGGAGTTGAGAGTTTCATTTGTACCGGCGCCATTTTGGGTGAGGTCAGGAAGGTCCAAGTATAGTCAAAATGTCTCCACCAACTCGTGGTTGGACCGGGACCTCTTTTGGCAGTCCAAAAGTTTTCGTTGAAGGGTAGCAGAGGGGACTGGCGACATGAACCATCAGTGAAAGTGGGGTGGGAGGCAACAATCTCTCCTACCGGGTCATACTGGTGTCCCACCGGAACTGATCAAGTTGGTAGTCTTGCAGGATTTTGATCATTTCAAGACTGAGGCCGGCGCCGGCATGAGTGCGCCGACGTCCCTCGGCTACGTCGTGGTCGTTCCGTGGGTGATCATGGCAGTCATTCCCCATCGGGGGTCGGGGGCCCCCGTGGCTCTTATAGAATCTTCAAAGTTGAGGAGAACATTTCTGGACGCAGGACTCATTTTCTAGCTGAACTCAAAAGCGTTGTTGTACCGCAAAAGTAAACGAGACACCCGCTGGGTGATCGGAGTATCATTGCCTCGCAATAGTGGACGAGACCTTTTGTCGGGTCAGTGGAGCGCCGCTGCATCGCAAGAGTGGAGGAACCCTTGTCGGGTGAGTGGAGCGTTGGGGGTGCAGCTGAGGGGCCCCCACCTGGGGGGGTGGGAGAGGATCGTTTGCGCCGCCTCTCCATCCCAGCGCACCCCACGCCGACACCTGGCGTTGATATCGTGATGTCCGGACCAGTCGATAAGAGGGGGGGGGTCGGAGGCAGAGGCAAGACATCCCCCCCGTGGCCTGCAGGGCGCCGCTTCAGGACCGAACGGGGAGCTCATACCAAGCCGGGGCCAGACCAGGAGATACAAGGGGAGGGGGGGGGTCGGTGGCATGTGCAAGACATCCCCCCCCAGTGTTGTTGCAGACATTATTGAAGAAAGAAGAAGATCCCGTCGGCCTCGGCTCCTCTCCTGGTGCACCTTACACGACGACCCTTTTGTTGGGTGAGTGGAGCGTTGGGGGTGCAGCTGAGGGGCCCCCACCTGGGGGGGTGGGAGAGGCTCGTTCGCGCCGCCTCTCCCTCCCAGCACACCCCACGCCGACACTTGGCATTGATATCCGTGATGTCCGGACCAGGCGATAAGAGGGGGGGGGTCGGAGGCAGAGGCAAGACATCCCCCCCGTGGCCTTCAGGGCGCCAGAAGAGAAAGGGAGGACCAGCACATTCCGGGCCGACCATCCCACGACTTCTCCGGCTGATGGCGGCTAGTCGGGCCCCGCCCTGCACGTGTCGAGGCCTCGTCTTCCGGATGGGCGTAACCGTGGACCTGTTGCACTTCGGGAGTTTCCGGAATGGGGGTAGGTATCTGCTGATTTGTATCTATTTCATGTTACTGTTATTGGGCGTGGCGGGCGGTGGGACAGACATGCTTGGAGCAGTGGGGGGTGGCCGAGGTTAGCTACCTCGTGGCTGCCGTAACGTCAAGCTTGGCTTCTCTCACCACTTCCATGTTTCTTATTTCTAGCAAAGTCAAAAACTCATCAGTGGCCTACTGATTTTGTTCGATTTCTTTCCCTTCTTTTTCAAGTGTGTTTCATTGTAAAGTTTCTGTTTAACAGGATACAGTGATTACTTCGTATTTTACATATGTCTTCTTTATTAGGGGTACTCTTCGGTTGAGCCAGATGATGTACCTCTAATAAATGGTCCGGGTGGAACTAGTTTCTCAATCAGTGGGGAGTAGATGGGCATGACAGATTACAACGGGGGACAAAGGTCCGCATTACCCACCCTTCACTACTTGCAAAGACTAGACAGAATATTTCTATTCCACGTTATTTGCAAACAGAGAATACCTCAAAAGAACTATTCCTTGAACAATAAATGTCCAGCCAATCAATCAATCAGTGGGGAGAAAAACAGGCTTGACGGATTACAACGGGGGACAAAAGTCCGCATTACCTATCCTTCACTATCTGCAAAGGGAGACAGAATATTCTTCTCTGTTTGTAGACAGGGAATATCTCAAAGAGCAATAATCAATAAAAAATTAACAACTTTAAGGTAAATACTCACAATATGACTACTCAACAAAGTTAAAAAGTAACGGATATAGGTACTTGAGAGGTTTTCTTTGGCAGATAATCTACAATATACACTTGTACATATGAGTCTGATACAGGGCGGATCTCTGTATAACTATGGATAATTAGATATTAGGATGGCATACAAAGCTCCCAACCTTCTTACTTTTTCTCTTAAAGGGTTTCAAATTGGGGACAAATATTAGGCTGTGCTCTAGAGGTTGACGGTGTTGCTCCACTGGTACTCGGGCCTTCTCATGAAGCAGAAGGAGCCGCTCTCAATCTCCTTAACTCTTCCCTTGCAAAGTTGACCGAATTCTTAGTCTGCAACTGCTTCAGCATACTTGCAGTTCCACACAAGTCCTTTTTATTGGGGTCTCCTCTTGAAAGCAGTCTTGCATATGCGGCAAGTAACTTTTCTTGCATTCACCTTTTTTAAGACTTGTGAAAATGAATTTCAAAACATTCAATAAATACGGTGTTACTATGCATTGTGTCAAATGCTTTATTAAAAATATGCAGAAAATGTTCCCTTTATTTGTTGTTAAGGTCTTTACAAGAGAATTTGAAAGGAGAAAGTAGGAGATGAATAACACATGTAGGACGTTATATCTCAAACTGCAAAAATTGATAAAAAGGGTGGACCAAAGTCTGCATGTACAATGCCAGTGGAAGCGTTTCAGGCACACTGCGAAGATTTAAAAAAATATAAATATTGTCAAGTTTTACTTTGACTTGTGATGTTTGATCTCATTTAGTCACTTCAATCTAATTTTAAACACTAATTTTCTTTTTGTTTTGCAGATTAACTACAATACTTATTTTGGACTCCATATTATATGTTGTTTATTATATTGTTTTGTTACTTATAGTTCTAGTTATTTATTGTAGTGTTATCTTTTAGTTATAGTTCCAGTTATTGTTTTAATAAAGGTTAATTAAAAAAGTACATACGTCTGTTTTTTTGTGGGGGTAGCAGTCATCAATAGAAATGATATTTATAATTTGAAGTATAATGCTGAAGCTCACTCATTAGCAACATATTGTGGTGAACTTTTAACCTATGTGCTGATGTAAGTGTTCCATAAACTACTACTATGGTAACAGGCAAAATAGTGTTTGGGGGTAGGGTATAATACACAGGAATGCTGTAAAAATAAATGGGCAAGGGCTGTTTTGTTTTCCACTGTTGCAACATAAAGTGATCGATAAAAATCCGATAATCAGGCCTATCAGCGACTAAGACAGCAGGCCAAGTCTCTTTTGCTCAACGGCTCCCTCATGGGACGAAGAAACGCCCTTTTTCACGAAATAGGAATATTTTACTTGCAGGACAGTTGTTAATTTCCCGTGAAAATACATTAGCCTGGAACATTGTTAGTGATAAACTGTAAATGCATCTGGGTCCTTTGCTTAAAAAATAAAATATAAAATATATTTGTGAATTAGAATAAGAATATATGTTACAGCTATAGATATTTGCTATTAAAAAACCATTGAAATTCACTGAAAAAACCATAGGTTTTAGGCCATGTATAGTTAGGGATTAGCATTTACAAAACCTTAATTTACTCGCACAAAACCATTGAAATTCGCATATATAGTTAGATGCAATAACTATATATCGCGCACCCGCAATCAACTGCTGATGATGTCACATATTACAAACAAAACAGGTGATGGACAGAATGTGGATCAATGTCACACATTCACCCCAGTCCAAAGATCTGGGCCCAAATCCATCGTTTTTTTGCACTCCACACCACCCTGGGTTAGACAATGGCGATATGCAAATCAGCTCTGACCCTGTGCCCCATGGGAACAGTCCAGTCCGAACTACAAAAGCCATGTCCTTCCCAGAACGGAATCAAGCATCCGAGGACCGGACCGGTTTCGAGTTAACACCTCTCATCAGCCCGGCTAGCTTGACTCCAGTGGTGTGGAGTGCCTGGGACCCACGTCTGGGCATTGATCCACATTCGGTCCATCACCTGTTTTGTTTGCAATATAGTCACATATTACATCATTCATGACATGCTCAGTGACATCACTGATGACATCACTGATGACAACTCAAATGACATCACTGATGACAACTCAAATGACATCACTGACAACATCACTGATGACATCAATCATGTGATAATACGATCAACCTCTTCAGACTCTAATATAACCTTAGATACACTCAGAGTAAACAGACACTCACAGACTGTCACTCATCCATGGAGTTACTCACACACCTAGTCAGTCATGCACTGAATCAATCACACCTCCATTTCTTCAACTATACAGTTATACACACCTTACTTATTCAAACATATACTAACACATATTTACTCTCTTATACAATTCCTGATACAAGTTTTCAATGATCCATTCAGCCACTCACACATTCACTGGCTCTTATACACAGTAATTTATATATGTGAACTTTCACATGTACTGTGTTTTACATATGTGCTTACTTTGACATGTAGCACTGAGATATCCATTCACTCACCAATACACTCGTACACAGTCAACCACCCATACAGCTGTTTCCACATGCAGTTTTGAACCCATAGATCTAGTGAATCAACTGTTCACACATGTATCCACAGAGTCACACACCTCCCAGCCACCCCCACACACACACTCACCCTCCCATACAAATACTTGGGCAACCAATCAATAACCCATATAGTTACTCATATAGCTACTGATCAACACATGCAGCAGTTCATAGAACAACAGATATAATGATGCACAAATTAAGACAGTTTAGTCACTAACCCATGCACTCAGTGAGACACATTTAATCACTCTCTCATACAGTCAGTCATGCACCTACTAAATCCTTCATCCAGACACTTATACATCCACTCATTCTTCAACATGTAAGACATATTTTAACTTTACAGAAACATACAGTCACTGGATGATGTCATCAGTGATGTAATCAGTGATGTCACTGACCATGTCATGAATGATGTAATATGTGACATCATCAGCAGTGGATTGCGGGTGCGCGATATATAGTTATTGCATCTAACTATATATGCGAATTTCAATGGTTTTGTGCGAGTAAATTAAGGTTTTGTAAATGCTAATCCCTAACTATGTATGGCCTAAAACCTATGGTTTTTTCAGTGAATATATATATATATATATATATATATATATATATATATATATATATATATATATATATATATATTCATATTCATTGAAAAAAACAAAGGTTACAGAGAGATTGTGGATAGGCTTAGATTTCACTCATACAAGACCATTGAAATTCAGCAACTATAGTTACCTGAGCTAACTGAAATGTACACCCTCACAAACGCACTACATATGACCTCACATATTACACCACTCGTGACTTTACTGACAACATCACTGATGGCAACTCAAATGACATCACTGATGACATCATCCATTGAGTGTAAGTGTTTTCTAAAGGTTACGGAGTGTTAAACATATATACTAAGTTAAATTAGTACACTTTGTGTAATACTGAGTGATACTGTTTATAGCATATATAATATGAATGGTTATTTGACTGTGTGTATCTGTGTGTGAGTGAGTATGTGAGTTGTTGCGTGCTTATCTAGGTTCCTGATCGATACTGTGACCTTATGCCCCTATTCGGCTATAAATCCATTTATTCCCTATATTGGCATAACCGTTCAAGTGCGATTTTCTGAAAAGTCATCTCTGGCCTCACACGAACA